>NC_057794.1:5627044-5933322 GCF_018294505.1 Triticum aestivum | reverse complement strand
TAAGACATGCAAACGTGTGTGCATGCAGTTTTCACTGGATATTATTAATCATTAAAATTGATGAAGGAACAATTGAAGTACTGGACTCACTACTTAAGAAACAAAGTGACTACACCATCATGAAGGGGATAGTAAATAGGTAATTTCAATCAATATGAACTATATCTCGCCCTATTTAATTAGTTCGTCATTTCCTGATAACAACTATTTAATAACCCATTTATTCATTTTCTTTGTCGGCGGGCAGGGCTTGGGCAAAGTTCATCAACGTCACTGCAGGTCAATGGAAACAAAACCCGAAATGGTATCGACCCAAGGTAAGTAATTACATAGTATTAGCTAGCTAGCTGCCATCTCTTTGATTATCATGCTTGATTAATTATTATCTGATCAAATTTCATTCTCGTAAAGGCCCTGAAGCAGGCGTCAGGGAATGATCTGTGTGGATACTACTTTTGCAAGAACATTCGCATGATGGCGTCCGAAAGGAGCATATCTCAAAGACAGGAATGGGTACGTTTGTCAGAATATTATTCGCAATTTTTACACCATTATCGATATCTAGTCACACAACTAATACACATGCATATTGATCTCCTTCTTAACAGTTCAGAGAGGTGCGGGATAAGCTCCTACCAACGGAGCGTATACAAGCAATTCAAGAGGAAATAGCGGGATTTTTGCTCGACCAGGTCATAGATACGAACGGAGAATACTATTACCCACTACCGCCCCATGAACCACTTCCAATTGTCATCGTGCTCCGAAGGCACCAATTAGGCTAATGCCACTGGCTCCGAAGGCACCAATTAGGAGAAATTGTATATAGTTAGCTAATTGTGTGTGTGTGTCTATATATATATATATATATATATATATATATATATATATATATAGATCGGTTCTACTCGAAATTCTATTTATATATATGCATAACGTGTACAATATGCAGTATCGTAAAATACCAGCAAACGAAAAAGAATTAAATGGAAAACACAAAATTAAATGAAAAAGAAATCATAAACCCAAAACCCCCCAACCTTTTAATACCGATTGGTGTCACCAACCGGTACTAAAGGGCTCCCTACCCCGGAGCTGGCTCGTGCCACGTGGTTGCCCTTTAGCACCGGTTCGTGCGGAACCGATACTAAAGGGGGGAGGAGACCTTTAGTCCCCACACTTTAGTGCCGGTTACCGAACCGGCACTAAAGGGCCTTACGAAGCGGTGCTATAGCCCGGTTCTGCACTAGTGTGATCTTCTCTATGTCGGGCACTAGTTGCTCGTTCCCTCCTTCCGGCTCTTCATAGAAAGGGTTTGCCGCTTCTTCATCTGTTTCACCCTCAATGTTAGAAACAACATCCTCCTTGTCCTCATTGTGCCTTGTCCACTGTGTATAAGCAGGTATGAAATCATGTTTGAGAAATTCTTACACAAACATAATACCTTTGTTTTACCCTTTCGATTCATATCTTCCGCCACCATCTTGAAGAATCTATTTAGAGTTTGATCCATGGTATGAGCCGAGGCAGGGTATGTGCCCAGTCTAAAGAAAAGTGAGGCCGTTCGTGTGGCCAAGGTGCTGTGCGTGCTGCGGAGGCAGTTGTGCGCCGTTCATGCTGGTCCGGAGCATGTCCCAACACTAGTTTTTCTTTCTGATGAATTCAATGAATGCCATTTGAGGATGAAACTTTACAAGCATTCTAAACATTTGTCAATGTTTGTCAAAAAAAATTCAAAATGTTAATTTTTTCAGACTTTATTGTTCCTACTGAGCTCATATTAGTTGGAGCTGAGGACATGTAGTGGTTGTTTTGACAAGAGCAATGGGTGTTTGGTTTTCATTAGTAAGAATTTTATCAGATTTTTTGTTAGGAATAGGTTTTAGAAAAACATGTAAGTTCGAGGAGTCTGAAATGCCACACGGATCGATCACATAAAATCAGAGGATAAACATGCGCATAAAAAAACTTTTACCAAAGGCAAGCCTCTCCTTCCCTCTCTCTTTATTTATTTTCTCCTTTTATCCACCTTACAATCTCACAATTACAAAACGGCCGCTGCTATCAATCAGCTGGCTGATTTAGCCAAATTTAAGCCGCCTCCACGTTGGATATGACGCTCCCTGCCACACGATTAGGCGCTCCCACGGCAACACTACACGTTACACAACAGCTCCATGGAAAGCAGCGTGCAATACCAACGGTGCTCCATGGCAGCGCCGACCACGCTTCATTGCCTACCCGGCGAAGCTTCAATGGCTCTGGCAGCGCTTCATTGCAACTCCGGCTGTTAGAATAAATCTGAGGCATATCGTTGATCATCCGAGGGCCAAGCAATCACACAAGGCACGACACCGAGATTTGTTAACGAGGTTCACCGATATGGCTACATCTCCGGGCCTTGACTACGGGCGCTCCTCCCCATGACACCGTCACAATACCGCACACCGGCCACCCGGGCGCCAGCACACGCCGCCGTCTCCCCCTTGCGCGCCTGTGCTATTATGTTGGCATATGTTACATCGTGTGTCTAGCCCCGCTATATATGAGAGGCCTAGGATACAAGTGTCCTACTAGAACACGACTCCCTATCTTATCTAAACACAATACAACTACAAGTCCAACTGTAACCTACCTTGTACACAATATTCGACACAACTCTAACAAACTCCACCTTGGCGAATATTCTCCACCATCTTGAATTTGTCAATGCATCAAATTTTCATGTACATTGGACTTGAGCTTATCCATGAGAGCCGCCGCTACTCCAAAGAATCCATATGACTCCACCTACAACTTGTAGTCCCTTCTTTTCTTGACCACAGTCAACACTCGAGCAAAATTAAGTTTCTTGTTACTCTAGTTTGTGCTCCCAACTTCCAGAGTATCAGTCCAATGCCATCACACACTGATCACCGACTGTCGTGGTTCTAAGCCTGACAGTAGAGTGGGGGGTAGGTATGGAGAGGCAAGGTCCTAGCTATGGAGAGGTTGTAAACACAAGGGATGTACGAGTTCAGGCCCTTCTCGGAAGAAGTAAAAGCCCTACGTCTCGGAGCCCGGAGGCGGTCGAGTGGATTATGTGTATATGAGTTACAAGGTGCCGAACCCCTCTACCTGTGGAGGGGGTGGCTTATATAGAGTGCGCCAGGACCCCAGCCAGCCCACGTAGGAGAGGGTTTAAGGTGAGTTAAGTCCGGGGCGTTACTGGTAACGCCCCACATAAAGTGTCTTTACTATCATAAAGTCTACTTAATTACAGGCCGTTGCAGTGCAGAGTGCCTCTTGACCTTCTGGTGGTCGAGTGAGTCTTCGTGGTCGAGTCCTTCAAGTCAGTCGAGTGAGTCCCTCGTTGGTCGACTGGAAGGTGACCTCTTCCAAGGGTGTCCTTGGGCAGGGTACTTAGATCAGGTCTGTGACCCTACCCTAGGTACATGACCCCATCATTAGCCCCCGAATGGATTGAGGCTTCGAGTGAGGAAGGAGTTGATGTTGTTTCCGATTAACCTTTGCACACTGGTCGTGCGTTGTTCTGGACCAAAGAATCTCTTCGTCGATAGTGAGCAACTTGTCTTCAGTCGACTCGATCCATTCTCTTCTTTCGTCGAGTGATCTTTCGGGCTTCGACGATCTCCGAGCGACGGATCGCAGGAAACCCCGCGTCTGACAGACCGATCTGCCGTTCGCGGATTCCGCGGGATGCGAAATTTGGGGAAGCGCGCGAAGCGGAGCGGACCGCGGCGTTCGGATGGGACGGGACATAGACGCCTCGATCTCCGCGCCGCTTTCTTCGCCACGTATCCCGCCTGCATAACTGTTCCTGGATATGATTAGATCGACCGGGCCCACCTGTCATCCACTCGGAAGGGACCTTATAAATGCGCCCGGCGAGGGTTTTTTGTACTGTGCCTCAGCATTCTCTTTCTCTGCTCCTTCGTCTCCGCCCAACGCGCTCGCTCTCGCCTCCGCCCAACCTCTCCTCGCGCGTCTCACCGGCAACCATGGCCAAGGAGAAGACGGCGGCGCTGGAACGCGCGAAGAAGGCGTCGGCGACGGAGAAGGCGAAGGGGAGATCCACCAGCCGCGGCGGGTCTTCGTCTAGATCCCGCCTGCCGAAGGGCTGGGTCCAAGGAGATTGGATCCAGTCGACCATCACGGAGAAAGATCTCCTCGACATGGCCAACGAGGGCCTGATCCCCCATGGAGCTGCGAGGCTTCCGGGGAAGGAGTGGCAGCCCCAGCCAGAAGAGGGTGAGTGCGTGCTCCTGGCCACCCATGTTGATCGTGGATTTTCTTTGCCGCCGAGTATTTTCTTCCGTGGTTTCTTGAACTTCTTTGGAGCGCAGCTCCACCACTTTACCCCAAATTCTATCGCCTATCTTGCCGCGTTCGTGTCCATGTGTGAGGGTTTTCTGGGCTGTCGACCGCACTGGGGCTTGTTCAAGCATATATTCACGTGTCGCTCTCAGACCGTGAAGAAGGCGAGCCCAGGCGACGAAAGAACCCGAGTCGTCCAAATGTGTGGGGGCCTGGGGATCCAGGTGAGGAATAAGAGCACCTTCCCAGCCATGACTTTTCCCGAGTCAGTCAGAGGCTGGCAGTCGACCTGGTTCTACTGCCAGGATCAGTCGACGCCGGGGCAGTCGAGTGGACTCCCTCAGTTTACCATGGACCGAGTGAACAAGCCCTCCTCTCTGAAGTTGATTCCGGAGGAGAAAGCTGACGTGAAGATGTTGATGGAGCGCGTGGTACAGTTGGTTCGGGAGGGAGTGACGGGCATGGATCTCCTGGAGGTTTTCCTTAGGCGTCGTATCCAGCCCCTTCAGTTCCGGAGCCACTGCATGTGGTTGTACTGTGGGACTGAAGACGAGACTCGAGTCCATCCAGAAGCAGTCGACGATGTCACTCTGGAAAGATGGATGGCCGCCGTTACCGGAAACAAGGATAACCCACGCGGAGCCAGAAGGATTCCTCCACTCGACCACAACAGTGATCCAAACAAGGTATGCCTGCTCTGCTCTCCACTGTGTTCTTGTCATATTCATTTCTGTTTATTCTGCCAATTGGTCGATTGATCCTTGTCTTGATGTCTATCAGGCCCTCACCGAGCTGTACTCGATGCCCAATGGAGCACAGGCTCCGACTGAGGAGGGTGAGGCGAGTGGGGGCGAGAGCCAGGAGGAGGAGGAATGGGACTCGGACGTTGCTGAGGATGATGACGACGATGATGACGATGACGGTGATGAAGATGACGCTGAAGACGAGGAAGAAGAGGAGGAGGAGGTCGTACCACCGCGCTCAGAAAGGCAGTCGAAGCTTGTCCACGACCCTTCGACTGAACGTGGCAAGGGGGTTGCGACCGTTGCACAGTCGACCAAGCGCCCTCGGACCACCTCTCCGGCGCCGACTGAAAAGGCGCCGAAGCAGCCCAGGGCGGCTCCGTCAAAGCCGACCAAGCTCCTGCCGAAGATGAAGGTGTCCATCCCCACCATATCAGGGTAATCATGCTGCTTAAGTCTTCTTATTTTGTGTGAACTTTGTCTCTGGTTGACGCTGAAGTTAGTCGACTGATTCTTTGGAGTTGCAGTGCTGCTACTTCTGAGACCTCAGCCCGGGCTGATGACCATGAGATGGAGGACGCAGCAACCTCAAAACCAGGTACTATACACTTAACGCCATTTTTAGTCGACTGACTCATGATCTCTAACTCTGATTCTTCTCTGTAGCTCCATCCAATGTTGTTATCACTCTCCCTGATGATGATGAGGATGAGGAACCACTGAAGCGCAGAATGAGTAGGAAGCGTCTGCCAGCAGGGTGCCCCAGGATGTGACGGCGCCTGAGACTCTGGTTGCGGAGGAAGAGAACACCACTCGACACACCGTGTCGTTCGCAGATCCACTGACGAGTGCCCCGCAGCCCTCCCTCTTCACGACGCACCACGTCCCAGAGGACCAAGCTGGCGCGGCGAAGGAGGCGATACGCCAGGCAGGAATCATGATGGAGCAGTTGAAGACCATCCGGGATGCGAGCCAGGCAGCTTACGACGCCAGTTCTGCCCTCCAAAGCAATGTTCAGGTCAGTCGACCACCGTTTGTTCTGTTAGGATATGCTACCAAAAACTTTTCCTTTCCAGAATTTATAGTAGTCACCCAGTGGGTGTGTCGATTTAAACTCCGTGTTAGCGGGGGCACGCTGAGTGCACCCGCTGGGTGTAGTCCCCAAGGCTAAGGTCGACTGCTGGCAGTCGGCCTTAGGCTTTATAATTTCAGTCTTTCTGTCATTCGACCAAGTCGACTGGATTTCGCAAACCGGTCGACTGGTCGACTCTGTCTTCAATAGGATTAGTGGGGGCACGCTGAGTGCACCCACTGGGTGTAGTCCCCAAGGCTAAGGTCGACTGCTGGCAGTCGGCCTTAGGCTTTATAATTTCAATCTTTCCGTCATTCGACTATGTCGACTGGATTTCGCAAACCGGTGGGGGCACGCTGAGTGCACCCACTGGGTGTAGTCCCCGAGACTGTGGTCGACTGCTTGCAGTCGATTACAGTCTTAAATAATACATCTCTTTTTTTTTGAGGTCGACTGGTCGACTCTATCTTCAATAGGATTAGTGGGGGCACGCTGAGTGCACCCACTGGGTGTAGTCCCCGAGACTACGGTCGAATGCTTGTATTCGGCTGTAGTCTTAGAAACGTGTGATTTTTCCCTTTTTCACTCGGAAGTGAATTATTTTTGACATCTAGTCGATTGGTTCTTCGTAGAACTCCTGTGATCTTGTGGCTCGCTACTCTGAGCTGGAAAACAAGCACACTAAACTCGAGCTGAACTTGAAGCTGGTTCAGGAGAAGCTGACGAAGGCAAAGGAGGAGACCGAAGGTATGTTTGGTGAGACCCTGACGACTGCTTTTCCCCTTGTTTGTTTCAAAATCTGATCTTGCTGTAACTTGCAGGTAAGGTAAGGGAGGCCCAACAGAAGAAAGACCTTGAACTAGCTGAGAAGATCAAGCTTGCTGACGAGAAGTTAGCTTCAGTCACCAAGCTTGAACAAGACAATACCAATCTGAAAGCTGCTCTTGGGATCGCCAACAAGGAGGTCAGTCGACTGAAAACTGATAAAGCTGCCCTGACCGACCAAGTCAGTAAGTTGACTGGGAAGAAAAATGATCTGGAGGCCTTCCTGAGTGGTCTTGCCAAGAAGCTGTTTCTTATGCTTGAAGGTAAACCTCTATGCTCGGCAATCATTTCCAATCGTGGTTTTTCCATTCGACCATTCCCTTGACTCAGTGATCGTCCTTGCAGAATTTTGCCAAAACTTTGAAGAAGAAACTAGCCGGCTGGAGCCAAACCTCGACCCCGTCAATTCTCCGGTGAACGACGAAGTTGCCATGGATGTTTTCCGACTGGAGTCCCGTGTTGCAGCTGTCGTGGACTATCTCGCAAGGCTGAAGGTCGCCACATCTCGCATCGACTCGACGCTCTGGCCCGGGGAGACACTTCAGAATGACCTTGAGTCGCTGATGGCTCGCTTGAACACGATCCCTGGTCGAGTGCAGGAATGGAAGAAGTCCTCGGCTCGGTGCGGTGCAGATGTTGCTCTGTGTCTGGCCCGAGTCCACTGCAAAGATGCGCGAGAAGAGAAGCTGGCGGCCCTCCGGGTGGCCAACACCAAGAAACACGACTTCAGGTCCTTTATGGAAACTTTCCTTGCGGCTGCCACTCGGATCGCAGACGGAATTGATCTTGATGAGTTTGTTGCACCTTCCAGCCCTCCACAGGAGGGGTAAAAAACTTCTTCTAAGCTCGACGCTTTAAATTTGCCTCGGTATGCCGAGTGGAATTGTAACCGATAAACCTTAACGGGCTTAACGCCTGAGCACTTTCGGTTCCTTTAGATATCGATTCGAACTTGAATTTGGTGCTTGAATATGATTGCTTTTGGCTCGAAATGTCTTCTGCAGGTTCAAAGCAGGGCGCCTTTACTGCAATCGACTTATTCCTTAGTCCACTTAGGCGAGCACTGGGCTGCGGCTAAGCCTCCGAGTGGAAGTCCGGCTTACCACTCGGTAGGATTTTTATAACTTAGGCGAGTACTTGGACTGCAGCTAAGCCTCCGAGTGAGAGGTTTGCTCTTCACTCGGTAGGATTTTGATAACTTAGGCGAGTACTTGGACTGCAGCTAAGCCTCCGAGTGGAAGTCCGGCTTACCACTCGGTAGGATTTTTATATCTTAGGCGAGCACTGGGCTGCAGCTAAGCCTCCGAGTGAGAGGTTTGCTCTTCACTCGGTAGGATTTCGATAACTTAGGCGAGTACTTGGACTG
Source organism: Triticum aestivum (assembly GCF_018294505.1). Taxonomy (NCBI): domain Eukaryota; kingdom Viridiplantae; phylum Streptophyta; class Magnoliopsida; order Poales; family Poaceae; genus Triticum; species Triticum aestivum. Next base: position 5,924,999 of record NC_057794.1, on the reverse strand, counting down.
CAGCTAAGCCTCCGAGTGGAGGTTTGCTCTTCACTCGGTAGGATTTTATACTTAGGCGAGACTTGGACTGCAGCTAAGCCTCCGAGTGAGAGGTTTGCTCTTCACTCGGTAGGATTTTTATAAGGCGAGTACTTGGACTGCAGCTAAGCCCCGAGTGAGAGGTTTGCTCTTCACTCGGTAGGATTTTTATAACTTAGGCGACTTGGACTGCAGCTAAGCCCCGAGTGAGAGGTTTGCTCTTCACTCGGTAGGATTTTTATAACTTAGGCGAGCGCAGGCTGCAGCTAAGCCTCCGAGTGAGAGGTTTGCTCTTCACTCGGTAGGATTTTTATAACTTAGGCGAGACTTGGCTGCAGCTAAGCCCCGAGTGAGAGGTTTGCTCTTCACTCGGTAGGATTTTATAACTTAGGCGAGCAGGGCTGCAGCTAAGCCCCGAGTGAGAGGTTTGCTCTTCACTCGGTAGGATTTTTATAACTTAGGCGAGTACTGGGCTGCAGCTAAGCCTCCGAGTGAGAGGTTTGCTCTTCACTCGGTAGGATTTTTACAAACTTAGGCGAGCGCAGGGCTGCAGCTAAGCGCCCCGAGTGAGAGGTTTGCTCTTCACTCGGAAGGATTTTGATAACTTAGGCTAGCACTGGGCTGCAGCTAAGCCTCCGAGTGAGAGGTTTTCTCTTCACTCGGTAGGATTTCGATAACTTAGGCGAGTTCTTAGACTGCAGCTAAGCCGCCGAGTGAGAGGTTTGCTCTTCACTCGGGTAGGATTTTTTTAAAACTTAGGCGAGCACAGGGCTGCAGCTAAGCCCCCGAGTGGAAGTCTGGCTTACCACTCGGTAGGATTTTGATAACTTAGGCGAAACGGATTCGCAGCTAAGCCTCCGAGTGGGAGTCTGGCTCACCACTCGGTAGGATTTTTACAAACTTAGGCGAAACGGGTTCGCGGCTAAGTCACCCACTGAGGGGGAATTTTATTGGACAAAAATAAAAAGTGACAAAACTTATGGAGGAACTATGACACTATTATTTTGAGGTCCATGAACTACAGAAGTACTTTATTGCAACTCATCCGAGTGATAAAGCTTAAGTGTAAAATGGGCGGAGTAGTTCCGCGTTCCAAGCTCGGGGCTCGTCGATATTATGCTCGACGTTGTAAAGACGGTACGCCCCGTTATGGAGAACCTTGGTGACGATGAAGGGACCTTCCCAAGAAGGAGCAAGCTTGTGTGGTTTGTGCTGATCCACTCGGAGAACCAAATCTCCTTCCTGGAAGGCTCGACCTCTCACATTTCTGGCGTGGAAACGACGCAAATCTTGTTGGTAGATGGTCGACCGGATCAGAGCCATCTCCCTTTCTTCCTCTAAAAGGTCGACTGCGTCCTGCCGCGCTTGTTCAGCTTCTGCTTCGTTGTAGATTTCAACTCGAGGAGCATTGTGGAGAAGATCACTCGGCAAGACTGCTTCAGCTCCGTAGACCAAGAAGAATGGAGTTCTTCCGGTCGACCGATTAGGTGTGGTCCGCAGTCCCCAAAGCACTGAGGGAAGTTCGTCGACCCAAGCTCCAGCTGCATGCTTGAGATCACGCATCAGTCGGGGTTTCAATCCCTTGAGAATCAGGCCATTGGCTCGCTCTGCTTGTCCATTCGACTGCGGATGGGCGACTGAAGCGTAGTCGACCCGTGTGCCTTGAGAGTTACAGAAATCTCTGAATTCCTCCGAGTCAAAGTTCGACCCATTATCCGTAATGATGCTGTGCGGGACTCCATATCTGAATATTAGTTCCCTGATGAAGCTAACAGCAGTACCGGTGTCAAGGTTCTTGATTGGTTTAGCCTCGATCCACTTGGTGAACTTGTCGACTGCCACCAGTACATGCGTGAAGCCGCTTCGCCCTGTTCTCAAAGGACCGACCATGTCCAACCCCCATACCGCGAAAGGCCAGACGAGTGGGATGGTCTTCAGAGCCGATGCAGGCTTGTGCGACATATTCGAGTAGAACTGACATCCCTCGCACTTATCCACTATCTCCTTTGCCATCTCATTCGCCTTTGGCCAGTAAAATCCGGCTCGGTATGCTTTGGCCACGATGGTCCGAGAGGACGCATGATGACCACAGGTCCCCGAGTGGATATCATTGAGGATGAGTCGACCTTCTTCTGGTGTTATGCACTTCTGACCAACTCCAGTCGCGCTTTCTCTGTATAATTGTCCTTTGATTACGGTAAAGGCCTTAGATCGACGGACGATCTGTCGAGCCTCTTCCTCATCCTCCGGAAGCTCTTTTCTCAGGATATACGCGATATATGGAACTGTCCAGTCGGGAATGACCACCAAGACCTCCATGATCAAGTCGACCACCGCTGGGACTTCAACCTCAGTCGGATCTGTGGCACTCTTGGGCTGTGGAGCTTCTTCGGTGAAAGGATCTTCTTTGACTGACGGAGTGTGTATATGCTCCAAGAACACACCACTCGGAATGGCTTCTCTCTTGGAACCTATCTTTGCTAGATCATCAGCTGCTTGATTTTTCAGTCGGGGTATATGATGGAGCTCCAACCCCTCGAACTTCTTTTCCAGCTTCCTCACTGCACTGCAGTATCCAGTCATGGCTGGGCTTCTCACGTCCCACTCCTTCATCACTTGGTTGACCACTAAATCCGAGTCGCCATAGACCATCAGGCGACGGACGCCGAGTGAAATGGCCATGCGCAACCCATATAAGAGGGCCTCATATTCTGCCTCATTGTTGGAGGAATCAAAGTGAATCTGGAGCACATATCTGAGCTTATCTCCTCTGGGGGAAACCAGGACAACCCCAGCACCGGAACCATTCAACATCTTAGAGCCATCAAAGAACATGGTCCAATGCTCCGAGTGAACTTCAGTCGGCTGCTGCTGTTCAATCCACTCGGCGAGGAAATCTGCTATTGCCTGGGACTTAATGGCTTTCTTTGCCTCAAACTTGATATCAAGGGGAAGAAGTTCAATCGCCCATTTAGCCACTCGACCAGTTGCATCTCTGTTGTGCAAAATCTCTGATAGTGGAGCGTCGCTGACGACTGTGATGGAATGATCAGAGAAATAATGAGCAACCTTCTTTGTGGTCATGTATATTCCATACACAAGCTTCTGATAATGAGGATATCTCTGCTTGGATGGAGTCAAGACTTCAGACAAATAATACACTGGGCGCTGAACTTTGAGAGCTTTTCCTTCTTCTTCCCGCTCGACCGTAAGCACAGTACTGACGACTTGTCCTGTGGCTGCGATATAGAGCAACAGAGGCTCTTTGCTGATTGGAGCAGCAAGCACCGGCTGGGTGGAGAGCAGAGCTTTTAGCTCGGCAAACGCTGCATCAGCTTCTGGAGTCCACTCGAACTTGTCTGCCTTCTTCATCAGTCGGTAAAGAGGCAATGCCTTTTCACCGAGTCGTGAGATGAATCGACTTAATGCGGCCAAGCATCCAGTAAGCTTCTGGACATCGTGCACTCGCACAGGGCGTTTCATTCGGAGAATAGTGCCGATCTTCTCTGGATTAGCGTCGATTCCTCGTTCGGAAACGAGAAAACCGAGTAACTTGCCACCAGGAACTCCAAATGTGCACTTTGATGGATTGAGCTTGATATCATACCTTCTGAGGTTGGCAAATGTTTCGGCGAGATCAGCGAGCAGGTCGGAACCTTTTCGTGACTTGACAACGATATCATCCATATATGCTTCCACATTCCGACTGATTTGAGTGAGTAGACACTTCTGAATCATTCGCATAAATGTGGCTCCGGCATTCTTGAGGCCGAATGGCATGGTGATATAGCAGAAGCACCCGAATGGAGTGATGAAAGCTGTTTTTACCTCGTCGGGTCCGTACAGACGGATCTGGTGGTACCCGGAATAGGCATCTAGAAAAGATAATCTCTCGCATCCCGCGGTCGAGTCAACAATTTGATCTATGCGAGGGAGAGGAAAATGATCTTTCGGGCAGGCCCGGTTGATGTGCTTGAAATCAATGCACATTCGGAGTGATTTGTCCTTCTTAGGAACCATGACGACATTAGCGAGCCACTCGGAGTGGTATATCTCTCGGATAAATCCTGCCGCCAACAGTCGAGCCACTTCCTCACCAATGGCTTTTCCCTTCTGGACGGCGGACCGCCGAAGATGCTCTTCGACTGGCTTTGCAGATGAGTCGACTCTTAGGCGATGCTCAGCCAGTCCCCTGGGAACACCTGGCATGTCAGCGGGCTTCCATGCAAAAATGTCCCAGTTCTCACGGAGGAACTGGATGAGCGCTTCTTCCTATTTTGGGTTGAGTGTTGTGGAGATGTGGGTCGGAGCTGCATCGGGGTCGGTCGGGTGAATGTGAACAGGCTCTGTGGCGGGTTTCTTGGATCGCAGCAAGTCACTCGGATCTGCATTTTGCTTGTATTCCTCGAACTCGACCGCTGTCACCTGGGAATCGGCAATCTTTGAGCCCTTCTGAAAGCACTCTTCTGCCTTTTTCCGATCACCGGTGACAGTGATCACTCCTTTGGGGCCGGGCATCTTCAATTTGAGGTACACGTAACATGGTCGAGCCATGAACCGTGCGTAAGCTGGTCTCCCCAAAATGGCATGATATGCACTCTGAAAATCCACGACCTCAAACGTCAACTTTTCTTTGCGAAAATGTTTCGAATCACCAAACACCACGTCCAGAGCTATTTGGCCGAGTGACTCGGCTTTCTTCCCTGGTATAACTCCATGAAAGCTCATGTTACTGGTGCTCAGTCGAGACATCGGAATGCCCATTCCTTTCAGTGTGTCCGCATACAACAAATTCAGCCCGCTACCACCGTTCATCAGCACTTTTGTCAGTCGAGTGCCTTCGACAACTGGATCGACCACCAAAGCTTGCCTCCCAGGGGTGGCAATATGAGTCGGGTGATCAGATTGATCGAATGTGATGGGTATTTGGGACCATTTCAGATAATTTGCTTTTGCTGGGGCAACCATGTCCACCTCTCGGTTAATGACTTTCAATCGACTCTTGCTTTCCACATCTGCAAAGATCATCAGAGTGGAATTGATATGCGGATATCCTTCCTCACTGTCCTCCTTGTCTTCGGCCTTGTCCGACTCCTTCTCCTTGTCCTTAGACTGTTTTCCCTGAAACTGCTGGATCAGGAGTCGACATTGGCGAGTGGTATGCTTCGGGTAGATGATATTCCCCTCTTCGTCTTTCTTTGTGTGGATGTGACATGGCATATCCATTACGTCGTTCCCTTCTTTATCCTTTACCTTCTTAGGGTTCCAGGATCCTTTTGGTTTCCCTTTAAACTTTCCTTGAGTCACGGCCAGAGCCTCTCCAGGAGCTGCTGGTTCAGCCTTCCGCTTCTGTTTCCGACTGGTGTTTCCTTTTCCGACTGACTCGGCTTGTGCTTGCCGCTTCGGAGTCGGTCTTCTTCTTCGCCGTTGGCGTACTTGGTAGCAATCTCCATCATCCGACTCAAGGTCATGTCACCGGTTCGACCAAACTTCAAACTCAATTCTCTGTTCTTGACGCCATCTTTAAAGGCGCAGACTGCCTGATGATCAGACACATTCTCCACAGTATGGTGCAAAGTGATCCATCTCTGAATATACTCTCTGAGAGTCTCATTGGTCTTCTGCACGCAGACTTGCAACTCTGTCAGTCCAGCTGGTCGCTTGCAAGTTCCTTCAAACGTTCTGATGAACACTCGGGACAGATCTTCCCAAGTGTAAATGCTGCTAGGAGGTAATTGAGTCAACCATGCCCTGGCAGAACCTTCCAGCATGAGAGGCAAATGCTTCATGGCCACCTCGTCGTTCCCACCACCAATCTGAACTGCCACTCGGTAGTCCTCAAGCCAAGTTTCAGGCTTAGACTCACCAGTGAACTTGCTGACTCCTGTTGCCAACCTGAAATTGGGAGGGATAACTGCGGCTCTGATAGCTCTGCTGAAACATTCAGGACCAGAAACATGCACTCGACTGCTTGTGGGCGCATCTCTGTCGAGTCCACCTCGATGGGCTCTGTTCCGGTCGACCAAACCTTGCACGATAATGGATCGCGCATCGAAGCCTGGTTCTCTGGGGTCGACTGGAACTCTTCGCCCCGCACTGAGCTGACGCCTGTCATCTTGCTGCCGAGGAGTGTAAGACCCACCCCTCGGAGGGGAATTGGGCACTCGACGCCTATCATCTCGGTCGAGTCGGTCACCATATTGGTCTCGCCGATTCTCGCGCCCTTCACGCCGCGGAGGCGATCTGGGGCTGTGAGCCGACTGAACCGTATTCGCAGCGACGGATCGACTGTGAATTCTGTTGCGCGACTGCGACACGGCCGAATTCTGATCTCCTGCTGCCCGGAGCAGATCCCTGATCTGCATCAAGCCTCTGCCAGCTTCCGACTGAGAAGGCTGGATAGACTCTGCTATACGGGTCGCAGCTGCTAAATTCTGGATTGGGGTTCGATATACCTGAGTCGGCGGGAAGAGTTGACGTCGACTGTTGTCGGGAACTCGTTGCCGCGCGCGCTCGTCGAGTGCTCGCTGAAGATTCTCCAGTCGAGTGCGTTCGGCCAAATTGGCCAAACGTGCCTCCTCCAAGGCGCGAGCCTCGGGGGTTTCTCCTGCGATGGGAGTACGCAGGGCATCCACGTTCCTGCGGCGAAGTTCCTCTCTTTGCAGAGAGTCGAGTGGCTCGGGCTGGTACTCTTCGTGGTCTCGTGCGGGGTCGCCTCCATCGCCTGCTCCACCATCACGGGCGAAGCCAGGGGGACTGTGGGGCCCGTCGACCATCAGGATTTCCGCCGCTGGATCACTGTTATCGCACTCGGATGCGGTCTCTACGGAGCCAGTCGACAGATCGAACAGGCCGTAGAGAGATTCGTCGGGCTCGATTGCCGCAACTTGGGTGGTGGCCGACTGGCGAGCCACCGCGTGCCTCACCCACCGCTGAAGCCTCGACCGGCCCGAGCGCTTGCGCTGGCGGAGACCGGGAGGGTGGCCGATGGGGGAGTCGACCGATACGGGGTCGACGGTTGCCGCAGCAGAACGCCGCGGACACATGCGCGAAAATGCGTCGCACCGCGGACGGGGAGCGCATCAACGTCGAGTGGAGCCTCCTGGAGCCAGGCGGAGTCGTCGGCGATGAAGGTGAGAGCGCCGAGACGGATCTCTCGACCCTCGACCAAAACTCCAGCAGCCACCATGATGAAAGTACTCGGAAGAATCGCAACTTCCCCACAAAATCGCTAAAACACCTGCCCCACGGTGGGCGCCAACTGTCGTGGTTCTAAGCCTGACAGTAGAGTGGGGGGTAGGTATGGAGAGGCAAGGTCCTAGCTATGGAGAGGTTGTAAACACAAGGGATGTACGAGTTCAGGCCCTTCTCGGAAGAAGTAAAAGCCCTACGTCTCGGAGCCCGGAGGCGGTCGAGTGGATTATGTGTATATGAGTTACAAGGTGCCGAACCCCTCTACCTGTGGAGGGGGGTGGCTTATATAGAGTGCGCCAGGACCCCAGCCAGCCCACGTAGGAGAGGGTTTAAGGTGAGTTAAGTCCGGGGCGTTACTGGTAACGCCCCACATAAAGTGTCTTTACTATCATAAAGTCTACTTAATTACAGGCCGTTGCAGTGCAGAGTGCCTCTTGACCTTCTGGTGGTCGAGTGAGTCTTCGTGGTCGAGTCCTTCAAGTCAGTCGAGTGAGTCCCTCGTTGGTCGACTGGAAGGTGACCTCTTCCAAGGGTGTCCTTGGGCAGGGTACTTAGATCAGGTCTGTGACCCTACCCTAGGTACATGACCCCATCACCTACCTGCGTGAAAAATGAACAACTCACATATTGGGTGTCACAATAAGAGTTACCTGAACTCAACATCACCGCTCCTTTCTTGACCGCATGTCTGAAACTTGAAGGAACTTCACCATTGCTTGTAGTCATCCCGAGTGAAATTCGCAGTTGTCTCACCACATGTATGACCACCAGAGCCCTGGCCCGTCTTCATGTCCCGTGTGCGTCGCATGCCTCGCCGCTATTATCGCGTCGAGCCTCCGCTCTCTCGGTCGAGTCTCAAGGGTCGCGAACCCACACCACTCAACCCCCACTGCAGAGTACCACCGATTATCACCGACTGATGACGAGTTTCATGCTTCCATCAGACCACTGGGCTCCAGTCCGAATTGCATGTCACTCGCTTTTCTCCCTTACTGAATAGGCTTCGATCCCCTGGATCCTTACATGTAGCCCCTCAATCCAGCTCCACCTTCAACATGACTCCATGGTAGATGATCAGTCCATCCCGCGCCCCGTCGACTTCAAGCTCTCGTGTGCACCGTCTTGAATCAACCCCGCGCCATAGTCTTGTCCAAGCCACACAAGCACTCAGGCCCGTGTCGCGTGTTTCCACGCCCAGAAGTCGGTCACCATCAGCATCACGCACCTATGTCGTCGACGCCGATTCCACCACCGTCTTCTGTACCAACCGAGTTGCGCCGATCCGTAAGACTGCCTAGTCCGACCCAGCCGAACTTCCCAGACTGCAACCATCTGCAACTCCTCACAGTCTGCATCCTCCGCCTGGCTTGACATCCCGCAACGCCTTCAAGCATTCACTATTGTGCCAACAATTTTTCCATCCATGAAAAAATATCCGAGCACTCTTCTTGTGATCCCCAAGTACACAAAACGTATACTAGTAGCAAATCCAAATGAAAGCTTTGGTCTTCACGTGAAGTCGCCCGTTCGACACTCAATGCTAGCTTTGCTTGTCCGAAGTCCTTACCTTCCAACGATGATGCTTTTCTTTTGAAGTCTGCCATCATGTTGCATGTCCGTGTCTCGGCCACGAGGAGAACCTCTCCTCCAGGGACTCGTTCCCCTTTTATTTCCAAACAAATCCACGTGCCTTCAAGCTTAACCTCACCAAGCTCAAACAAATCGCTGACTGCCACCACGCCTTGGGCCTTGGCTTCCAGCAGCCCACTTGCCTGCGGCCCCTCAACTTGGGCCACACGTTCTTCAGCTGCTAGCCTGCCTGCGCCGGCCTGCACGCCGCTCCAGCATCGATGGATGATCCGGCCGTACGTGCGTGTGCCACGCAACCCTAGCAGCTCTGCACCACCGCTGTACGCTAGGACCAATTTCTATCTGCTGTTGCTTGCCGAAGACTCCACGGCTCCATCCATTTGCTTCTCGATTTGATTACTGCTCGAAGATAACACAGCACGACCGGTCTGCCTGGATCGTAACTCGCTGATGATATTCATCCCGTATTACAATCGCATCGCTTCCTGCAGATTTATGTCGAGCTTCTTCTTCCTCTAGATTAACGATTCGCAGCCTTCGATCTTGAATCTTGCTCATGATACCACTTGTTAGAATAAATCCGAGATATACTGTTGATCATTCGAGGACCAAGCAATCACACAAGCCACGACACTGAGATTTGTTAACGAGGTTAACCGATATGGCTACATCCCAGGGGCTTGACTATGGGCGCTCCTCCCCGTGACGCCGTCACAATACCGCACACCGGCTATCCGGGCGCCGGCACACGCCGCCGGCTCCCCCTTGCGCGCCTGTGCTATTATGTTGGCATAGGTTACATCGTGTGTCTAGCCCCGCTATATATGAGAGGCCTAGGATACAAGTGTCCTACTACGACACGACTCCCTATCCTATCTAAATACAATACAACTACAAGTCCAACTGTAACCTACTTTTGTACACAATATTCGACACAACTCTAACACCGGCGAGGCTTCATTGCAGCCTCGGCGAAGATCCGACGACCCGCGACGCTTCATTGCAGCCCCGGCGGAGCTTCCGCGGTGCTTCATTGCAGCTCCGGCAACGCTTCATTGCAACCACGACGGAGCTCCGACGACCCGCGGCGCTTCATTGCAGCTCTGGCGCCTGCAGTCCCAGTGATGCTTCATCGCAACGCCGGCGTGTCCCTCTTTGCTTCATCGGTTGTTGCAGCCCGCCGGCCATCCTGCAGCACAACACCGCCGTGCGGTGAGCTCGCTGATGTTACACAATTCCTCTCCTCGGCCTCACGTTCGCAACATGTGTGGCAAGCGGTGCCGTCTTACGACACCATCGACGGCTGCAGCACCCTTCGCAGCCCACACCATGAGAAAAATCGGCATGTCCGGGGAGCGGCGCCGCCTTGCGTCACCGTCGGCTGCAGTACCGGCGGCCTCGTAGCAGCAGCAGCTCTGTTGAACGGGATGGTCAGGTCATGGACAGAGAGGGGAGGCGCTCGCGGCGAGAACAGAGCTAGGCTAGAGGGGGATGGGGAAAGAGGAGCTCGGGCGCGCCGAGAGGATGAGGATGACTCGATTTGGGTTGAAGATAAGGTTGCGGGATGGGCGGATGCATCAGTCCCGCGGGACACGTGTCTGTCAACACCACGAGACGACACCTACCGCGGCGTCCGCGTGTGTCCATCCGGCCCTACTCCCCCGAGATTCGGGCGGGCGGCGGCATGCAGCTCCATCTCGGAACTTCCGACACCGCCCAGGAGGGCGCCCGCGCGTACGACGCTGCGGCGTGGCGCCTCCTGCGGTCCCGTCAGGACATGAACTTCGCCGACGTGGCAACTCAGGAGCGCGCACAGGAGTTGGCGCCTTTCCTGTGGCTTCTCACTAACGAGGATCATCGCAAGCACCGGAGGCGGGAGCATCGTCTCAGGCTGGCCGAGATGGACGAGCAAGCCATGGCGCTGTGGAGTCATCGCTTCCCGGAAGACACCAACGAGGAACAATTCTTCGCCCAGAGAAGGGCGAGGAGGGCGAAGAGGAGAGAGGAGCGAGCCGACTATCGCAAGGACAAGCGAACGTGGAAGGCGGTCGCTAAATACAACCAAGCGCTAGGAGATGCGTCCTCCTGGAACTCCGGCGACGAGCGGTTCCTTGACGCCTACGCGCCGACGTCGGAAGACATCACCGAGACAGAGTCCGAGTCGGACGAGTAATAATAGGAGAACTATCTACGAAATTAAATATGTAGTAGGAGAACTATCTACAAAACCAAATATGTAGTAGAAAAAACTGAAATATAGCGCGCCTGCTGGAGCGGCGTGGGCGCGCTTTAATTTGCGGTGGCCGCTGGAGCCAGCGCACCGCTGCGCGCAAAAGCCTTCCAAGAAGCTGAATCCGGCCGCCAAATCCATGCAAATCACAGTCATTGATCAGTCCACAACTCTCTTAACTGTGCCACAAGTATTGATCAGGCTAGACATTTCGGAGGTGTTGACCTTGATCGATACGATGAGGACGTTTTGCTCCACGACCTAGAGGGAGACGGTCAGCACCATGCCGTCGGGAGGACCACGAGGCCGCCAGCAGGCGCCGCCGCTTCCATCGGTCACGGTCGGCGCTGGCGCGCTGCCTCCTCCGTCGCCGTCCCCGTTGCCACTAGCCTGATCTGTCGCCGTCACCGTAGGCCGCCGTCCGCCGTCCTCCGGGCTCATGACGTTGCATGTGGAGAGTCGAGACCCGACGCTGGAGCCTCAGGCCATGCATGCGCTACTAGTTGCACCTGTCCTGAACGCCGGACTCGTCTTTTCTAATACCTGCTTGTACTCTTAGAAGCAGATTTGTGGAAGAGGAAAGAAGGAGCCGTCGTCCGTACTACAACAACCGATTTGACAGTTTGTTTCCTTCTCTGCCTTAAGATGAAGGTACTAGTTGGTGTTGGTGGTGGCGAGAAAAAGATTCCAAAACCAATACAAGTCCTAGTTGGAGCCGAATTCATCTACTCCTATATATCAGCTCCTACGTGCACCTATAAACATACAAGATCCTTTACGTCCGTCCATAGGAGAAACATCGATCGAGTCCTCCCGGCCACTGCGATCGACATTGACACAGAGTTTCACGCCATCAACACCATCGCGGTCGCGGCCATCGCCATGGGGAGGAAGAGCACAGCAACAACATCTTCCTTGGAAGAATCCTTCGCCGACATCGACAGGTCGGTGGCGAAAATAACTTCCGACGTCGCGAGAGCTACCAAACAATTCTGCGTGCAGGAGGGCAAAGGCGAATGCGTGGACAAGGTGGACGCATGGGCTGCTGCGTGCTCGGGGCTGGACAAGATCGAATCCTTGGCGTGCACCACCGCGCAGGCCGCGATGCTCAGCTGCCTAACCAACGATCCATCCGTGACTTTGAGGAGTCGGCTGGCCTCATTATTACATCGCTAATTAATGTATTAGCGTGCTATGCCGACCTATAGCTAGTTTCATTATGGATGGCGTCTTAGAGATAGATTACTTTCAGATTCACGTTCTTTGTTTCCAGTGGAGTTGTCTTTGTACCCGTCTACTCCGATAGACCATAGAATAGTTGTTTATAGACTTTTTATATGAAATATACGTACTAGGAACCTGTGGGAATTTCATCCCACCATGTATTTTTTAAATAATGAGTAGGGTACAGGAAGAAGCTATTTCCTATTGCTTGACCCCAAAAAAAATGTCTACAGTGATTATTTCTTGTTCGTGATTCATCCACACATGTTACCCGCAGGATATTAATGCGCTCAAGCCTGCTAAACTGGTCTAGTGGTCTGAGCTTGGGCGAGGAGGAGAGCCAGGTAAGCCGGCAGCTGGCGAGGTCAATAATGTCACTGAGTTGTCAGTCCTGCAAAATATTATACACGCCTTATATATGATGGCAAACCATGAAACTGTAAGTAGTCAATGGGAAAGGACAATTGTTATGGAGATCAAACGGCTACAATGATGCGCGGTGGGGTCTGGACTTCAGAAAAGGTTTTCAAAGAGAGTATCTAGGAGGACAGTAGTTGGAATCATCGACAACACTATTTTTCTGACAAGCTCTGCTTAGAGCGACAGGCTCGCTCCCGTGTCGCTCTCCGCGGCGACACCGGGGCGCCCCCAACCCTAGCCGCCAGCACCCTCCTCCACTCCCTCCCCATGCCGCCGCCGCCGGCGACTACCGCCGGCGAAGTCGCCGGCGGCGGCCAAGGCCTGCTCTTGTAAGTGGGGGCTCACACTCCTCCCTCTAATCCATCCTTTTCATGGTTGTTCGGGCAGCTTTTCGACGCTGGGTGCGACGGGGTGACAGCCCGTCCTCCTCTCTCCGGCAAGCGGGCTGCATCTCTGTTGGCTTGCTGCCCCCTGGTGTTGTGCGCTCGGCGGATGCAGCAGATGCGTGCTGCGCGGGATCCTCCCCGGCTGCCTGTCCGGCTAGTTGCGGTGGCATGGCAACCCCTCCCCCCCTTCCTCTGTGGCTCGCCTGCTCCGGCAGCAGCCGTCGGCGAGCTGGCGCTTTGCGGCGTGTGATGAAGCTATGTACCTAGGATAGGGGCATGGACCTGTCCTAAGTACCCTACCCAAGGACATCCCGAGAAAAAGTCACCTTTCAATCGACTTGGAGGTATCCCACTCGACGGATTCAAGACACTCGACCACGAAGCAATCACTCGACCAAATTCCAACCACTCGACTGCCAGGAGATCTAAAGTCACCCTGCACGCAAACAGTCGGTCATTAAGTAGCTTTTATGGTCATCATAACACTTTATTAGGGGCGTTACCAGTAACCCCAGTCTTAATGTACTTTAAACCTTGCATTACTGAGGGCTGGAGGGGCCTGGCGAACTCTATATAAGCCACCTCCCTCCTCAGTATCAAGGGTTGGCACCCCTGTTATTCATACACACATAATTCAGTCGACCGCCTCCGGGCATCGAGACGTAGGGCTGTTACTTCCTCCGAGAAGGGCCTGAACTCGTAATCCTCGTGTGCTTACAACTCCTCCATAGCTAAGATCTAGCCTCTCCATACATACCGCCCTACATCACTGTCAGAGTTAGAACCACGACAGTTGGCGCCCACCTTGGGGCCTGGAGTCTTAGCGCCTAGTTTGAGAAGTTGCGATTTTTTCCGATCTCCTTGATCATGGTTTCGGGCGGAGCTTTGGTGGAGGGCCGCGAGATCCGTCTCACGTTCATCGCCGACGACTCCGCTTGGCTTCAGGAGGCTCCACTCGACATCGACGCGCTCCCCGTCCGCGGGGCGACGCACTTTCGCGCATGCGTCCATGGTGTCCTCCTGCGGCAGCCGTCGACCCAGTATCGGTCGGCTCCCATGGCATCTCCCCGCCCTGTTTCTCGCCGGCGCAAGCGCTCCGGTCGGTCGAGGCTTCAGAGGTGGGTGAGGCATGCGGTGGCCCGCCAGTCGGCCACCCCACAAGTCGCGACAATCAAGCCCGATGAATCCCTCTACGGCCTATTCGACCTATCCGAATGCGATAGCAGTGACCCAGCTGTAGAGGTTTTGGTGATCGATGGGCCACACAGTCCTCCCGGTTTCTCCCGCGCTGACGGAGGCGCGGATGGGGGTGACCCGTTGCGTCCTCACGAGGAGTATCTCCCCGAGCCTCTCACGTTGTTGCAGCGGGAGGAACTTCGCCGCCGGAACATGGATGCACTCCACACTCCTATCGTTGGAGAAACCCCCGAGGCCCGAGCCTTGGAGGACGCACGCTTGGCTAACTTGGCCGAGCGCACTCGACTGGAGAATCTCCAGTGAATACTCGACGGGCCAGCGCGTCAACGGGCTCCAGAATCCAGTCGACGTCAACTCTTTCCGCCCCCGCAGGTATATCGTACTCCGATTCAGAATTTGGCGGCTGCAACCCATATAGCAGAGTTGATTCAGCCCTCCCAGTCAGAGGCTGGCAGAGGCTTGTTGCAAATCAGAGCGTTGCTCCGGGCAGCGGGAGACCAGAATTCCGCTGTTTCTCAGTCGCGGAACAGGATCCACAATCGATCCGTTGCAGCGGATACGGTCCAGTCGGCTCACAGCCCAAGATCGCCTCCGAGGCGTGAGGGACGTGGAGACCGGCGTGATCAGTACAGAAGGAATGAGCAGTATGATCACCGATTCGATCGTGATGATCGACGTCGAGTGCCAACCCCTCCCCCGAAGAGTGGATCATATGTGCCTCGACAGCAGGTGGACAGACGCCCTCATAGTGTTGGGCGGAGAATTCCAGTCGACCCCAGGGAACTAGGCTTTGATGCGAGATCCATTCTCGTTCAAGGTTTGGTCGACAGGAATAGAGCTCACCGAGAAGGCCACGACAGAGATGCACCTACCAGTAGCAGAGTACATGTTTCAGGACCGGAGTGTTTCAGTCGAGCCATCAGAGCCGCTGTAATTCCTCCCAACTTCAGGTTGGCGACTGGAGTTAGTAAGTTCACCGGTGAGTCCAAACCCGATACTTGGCTCAAAGATTGCCGAGTGGCTGTCCAGAGTGGCGGTGGGAACGATGAGGTAGCCATGAAGCACCTGCCTCTCATGTTAGAAGGCTCGGCCAGAGCGTGGCTGAATCAGTTAGCACCCAGCAGCATTTACACTTGGGAGGATCTCTCCCGAGTGTTTGTCACCACATTTGAAGGAACATGCAAGCGACCTGCAGGCCTTACAGAATTGCGGTCTTGCGTGCAGAAACCGAGTGAAACTCTGAGGGCTTACATCCAGAGGTGGATCACATTGCATCACACAGTTGAAAATGTACCAGATCATCAAGCAGTTTGTGCCTTTAAAGAAGGCGCTAAGTAGAGAGAATTGAATCTGAAGTTTGATCGAACTGGAGAGATGTCTCTGAATCGGATGATGGAGACTTCCACCAAATACGCTAATGGTGAAGATAAGGATCGACTCCGGAGTGGCAAGCATAAAGCAGTCGCCCAGGAAACCGTAGGAAATTCCAGTCGGAAACAGAAGCGGAAAGCCGAGCCAGCCGCTCCTGGGGAGGCCCTGGCCGTAACCCAGGGAAAATTTAAGGGAAAACCCAAAGGACCTTGGAACCCCAAGAAAGTTAAAGACCAAGATGGAAATGATGTTTTGGATCTACCGTGTCACATCCACACCAAGAAAGATGAAGAGGTTAACTCATTTACCCAAAGCATACCACTCGACAGTGTCGGCTTCTGATCCAGCAGTTTCAGCGCAAGCAGTCCAAAGATAAGGAAAAGGGGTCGGACAAAGTTGAGGACAAGGAAGATAGTGACGATGGGTACCCCCAGGTCAATTCCATCCTGATGATTTTTGCTGATGTTGAGAGCAAAAGTCGACTGAAGGTTATTAACCATGAGGTAAATATGGTTGCTCCGGAAACACCCAATTATCTGAAGTGGTCCCAGACTGCCATCACATTCGACCAGTCTGATCACCCTACGCACATTGCCACCCCTGGGAGGCAAGCTCTGGTGGTCGACCCAGTTGTCGAAGGCACTCGACTGACCAAAGTCCTGATGGATGGAGGCAGCGGTTTGAACATACTATATGCAGAAACATTGAAAGGGATGGGCATTCCGATGTCCAGGCTCAGCACCAGTAACATGAGTTTCCATGGAGTCATTCCTGGGAAGAAATCCGAGTCACTCGGCCAAATTACTCTTGATGTGGTTTTCGGTGATTCCAAGAATTACCGCAAGGAAAAGTTGACATTCGAAGTTGTGGATTTCCAAAGTGCTTATCACGCTATTTTGGGCAGGCCAGCTTATGCACGCTTCATGGCTCGACCATGTTATGTGTATCTCAAATTGAAGATGCCTGGTCCCAAAGGTGTGATCACTGTTACAGGCAATCGGAAGAAAGCAGAAGAGTGTTTTCAGAAAGGCTCAAAGATTGCTGATGCTCAGATGGCGGTGGTCGAGCTGCAAGAGTATCAGAAGACTGCAGATCCGAGTGAGTTGCTACGAGCTAAGAAGCCTGCTTCAGCATTAGCTTTTCAGTCGTCCGGTGAAACGAAGGCAGTTCACATTCACCCGACCGATCCAAACGCTGCTCTGACTCACATCTCAACGACGGTCGACTCCAAATAGGAAGAAGCGCTCATCCAGTTCCTCCGTGAGAACTGGGACATCTTCGCATGGAAGCCTGCTGACATGCCTGGAGTTCTCAGGGGGCTGGCTAAGCACCGTCTACAAGTCGACCCAAAATTTAAACCTGTGAAAGAACATCTTCGACGGTCCGCCGGCCAGAAGAGGAAGGCCATTGGCGAGGAGGTGGCTCGGCTCTTAGCAGCGGAGTTCATCTGAGAAATTTACCACTCCGAGTGGCTCGCCAATGTTGTCATGGTCCCCAAGAAGGACAAGTCACTTCGCATGTGCATTGATTTCAAGCATATCAATCGGGCCTGCCCGAAAGATCATTTTTCTCTCCCCTGCATCGACCAGATAGTCGACTCGACTGCGGGATGTGAGCGTTTGTCTTTCCTAGATGCCTATTCCGGATACCATCAGATCCGTCTGTACAGGCCCGACGAGATCAAAACAGCTTTCATCACTCCATTCGAGTGCTTCTGTTATGTCACCATGCCGTTTGGCCTCAAGAATGCTGGAGCCACGTTCATGAGGATGATTCAGAAGTGTTTGCTCACTCAAATCAGTCGGAATGTGGAGGCATACATGGATGATATTGTGGTCAAGTCACGGAAGGGTTCCGACCTGCTGACTGACCTTGCTGAAACCTTTGCCAACCTTAGGAGGTATGATATCAAGCTCAATCCGTCAAAGTGCACGTTCGGAGTTCCAGGTGGGAAGTTACTCGGTTTTCTCGTTTCCGAACGGGGAATCGACGCCAATCTTGAAAAAATTGGTACTATACTCCGGATGAAACGTCCTGTGCGTGTGCATGACGTCCAGAAGCTTACAGGATGCTTGGCCGCTTTAAGTCGATTCATCTCTCGCCTCAGTGAAAAGGTATTGCCTCTTTACCGACTGATGAAGAAGTCCGACAAGTTCGAGTGGACTCCAGAAGCTGATGCAGCGTTTACAGAGCTCAAAGCTCTGCTCTCCACCCAGCCGGTGCTTGCTACCCCAATCAGCAAGGAGCCTTTGCTGATTTACATTGCAGCCACAGGACAAGTTGTCAGTACAGTACTTACAGTCGAGCGGGAAGAAGAAGGAAAGGCCTTCAAAGTTCAGCGCCCAGTATATTATGTTTCTGAAGTTTTGACTCCTTCAAAGCAAATATATCCTCATTACCAGAAGCTTGTATATGGGATTTATATGACCACGAAGAAGGTTGCACATTACTTCTCTGATCATTCCATTACAGTCGTCAGCGACGCTCCACTATCAGAGATTTTGCACAACAGAGATGCAACTGGTCGAGTGGCCAAATGGGCGATTGAACTTCTTCCCCTAGATATCAAGTTTGAGGCAAAGAAAGCTATCAAGTCCCAAGAAATTGTAGATTTCGTCACCGAGTGGATCGAACAGCAACTTCCGACTCAAGTTCACTCGGAGCACTGGACCATGTTCTTCGATGGATCTAAGATGCTGAATGGTTCCGGTGCTAGGGTAGTATTGGCTTCCCCCTGAGGAGATAAGCTTAGATATGTTCTCCAGATTCACTTCGATTCCTCCAATAATGAAGCAGAATATGAAGCACTTTTGTATGGGTTGCGCATGGCCATTTCACTTGGCGTCCGTCGCCTCATGGTCTATGGCGACTTAGATTTGGTGGTTAATCAGGTGATGAAAGAATGGGACGTCAGAAGCCCAACTATGACTGGTTATTGCAATGCAGTGGGAAAGTTAGAGAAGAAATTCGAGGGGTTAGAGCTTCATCACATCCCCCGACTGAAAAATCAAGCGGCTGATGATTTGGCAAAGAAAGGCTCCAAGAGAGAAGCCATCCCCAGCAATGTGTTTTTGGAACACATCCACTCGCCATCAGTCCAAGAAGATATCCTTTTACATATGAAGCCCCGCAGCCAAAGAGTGCCACAGATCCGACTGAAGTTGAAATTCCGGTAGTGGTCGACCTAATCATGGAAGTTTTGGCAATCACCCCCGACTGGACGATACCGTACATTGCGTATATCCTAAGAAAGGAACTCCCGGAGGACGAAGAAGAGGCTCGACAGATCGTCTGTCGATCCAAGGCCTTTAGAGTCATAAAGGGACAGTTGTATAGAGAAAGCGTGACTGGAGTCGGTCAGAAGTGTATAACACCAGAAGAAGGTCATATAATCCTTGATGATATCCACTCGGGGACCTGTGGTCATCATGCGACCTCTCGGACCATTGTGGCTAAAGCATACCGAGCGAGATTTTACTGGCCAAGAGCGAATGAAATGGCAAAAGAGATAGTCGACAAGTGTGAAGGGTGCCAGTTCTACTCCAACATGTCGCACAAGCCTGCATCAGCCCTGAAGACCATTCCACTCGTCTGGCCCTTCTCTGTTTGGGGACTGGACATGGTTGGCCCATTGAGAACAGGCAGGAGCGGTTTCACACATGTGCTTGTGGCAGTCGACAAGTTTACCAAATGGATTGAAGCTAAGCCTATCAAGAATCTTGATGCTTGCACTGCTATCAGTTTCGTCAGAGAGTTAACATTCAGATATGGAGTCCCGCATAGCATCATCACCGACAATGGGTCAAACTTTGATTCAGACAAGTTCAGAGCTTTTTGCGCCTCTCAAGGCACACGAGTCGACTACGCATCGGTCGCCCACCCCCAGTCGAATGGACAAGCAGAAAGGGCAAATGGTCTGATTCTCAAAGGACTAAAGCCTCGGCTGATGCGTGATCTCAAGCACGCAGCAGGCGCTTGGGTCGACGAGCTTCCGTCGGTTCTGTGGGGATTGAGGACTACCCCGAATCGGTCGACTGGAAGAACTCCGTTCTTTCTGGTTTACGGAGCGGAAGCAGTCCTGCCGAGTGATCTACTTCACAATGCACCCCGAGTCGAGCTTTATACCGAAGATGAAGCAGAACAAGCCCGGCAAGACGCAGTCGACCTCCTGGAAGAAGAAAGAGAAATGGCTATGATCCGATCGACCATTTATCAGCAAGACTTGCGTCGATTCCATGCCAGAAATGTGAAGAGTCGAGCCTTCCAAGAAGGAGATTTGGTCCTCCGAGTGGATCAACAGAAACCACACAAGCTCGCTCCTACTTGGGAAGGTCCCTTCATCGTCACCAGAGTCCTCCACAATGGAGCGTATCACCTTTACAATGTCGATCGCCAGATCGATGAGCCACGAGCTTGGAATGCAGAACTGCTCCGCCCCTTTCACACTTGAATTCTCACTCGGATGAGATGTAATAAGAAAAACTTCTGTAGTCTATTTATCAAAGACAAGAGTGTTACAAATTTTCCTATAATTGTTGTTGCTTTTGTTTGCGTGTGAAATCCCCCAGTGGGTGGCTTAGCTGCGAATCCGTTTCGCCTAAGTTTGTAAAAAAAATCCTACCGAGTGGCGAGCCAGACTCCCACTCGGAGGCTTAGCTGCAGCTCAGTGCTCGCCTAAGTGTTTAAAAATCCTACCGAGTGGCGAGCCAGACTCCCACTCGGAGGCTTAGCTGCAGCCCAGTGCTCGCCTAAGTGTTTAAAAATCCTACCGAGTGGTGAGCCAGACTCCCACTCGGAGGCTTAGCTGCAGCCCAGTGCTCGCCTAAGTGTTTAAAAATCCTACCGAGTGGTGAGCCAGACTCCCACTCGGAGGCTTAGCTGCAGCCCAGTGCTCGCCTAAGTGTTTAAAAATCCTACCGAGTGGTGAGCCAGACTCCCACTCGGAGGCTTAGCTGCAGCCCAGTGCTCGCCTAAGTGTTTAAAAATCCTACCGAGTGGAGAGCAAACCTCCCACTCGGAGGCTTAGCTGCAGCCCAGTGCTCGCCTAAGTGTTTAAAAATCCTACCGAGTGGTGAGCCAAACCTCCCACTCGGAGGCTTAGCTGCAGCCCAGTGCTCGCCTAAGTGTTTAAAAATCCTACCGAGTGGTGAGCCAGACTCCCACTCGGAGGCTTAGCTGCAGCCCAGTGCTCGCCTAAGTGTTTAAAAATCCTACCGAGTGGTGAGCCAGACTCCCACTCGGAGGCTTAGCTGCAGCCCAGTGCTCGCCTAAGTGTTTAAAAATCCTACCGAGTGGAGAGCAAACCTCCCACTCGGAGGCTTAGCTGCAGTCCAGTACTCGCCTAAGTTTGAAAAATCCTACCGAGTGGAGAGCAGACCTCCCACTCGGAGGCTTAGCTGCAGTCCAGTACTCGCCTAAGTTTGAAAAATCCTACCGAGTGGAGAGCAGACCTCCCACTCGGGGGCTTAGCTGCAGTCCAGTACTCGCCTAAGTTTGAAAAAATCCTACCGAGTGGAGAGCAGACCTCCCACTCGGGGGCTTAGCTGCAGTCCAGTACTCGCCTAAGTTTGAAAAAATCCTACCGAGTGGAGAGCAGACCTCCCACTCGGGGGCTTAGCTGCAGTCCAGTACTCGCCTAAGTTTGAAAAAATCCTACCGAGTGGAGAGCAGACCTCCCACTCGGGGGCTTAGCTGCAGTCCAGTACTCGCCTAAGTTTTTAAAATCCTACCGAGTGGAGAGCAGACCTTCCACTCGGAGGCTTAGCTGCAGCCCAGTGCTCGCCTAAGTACGGAACACATCCCAATCCGCAAGGACGACGAGGTGCAAATCGACTGCTACCTTCTCCTTCGGAGTTGCACCACAAATACAAAGTTATTTCGAGTGAAGAACAAGTTCCACTCGACAGATAATTCATGAAGATATTCAACGATAAATCAAGTTCAGATAAGATCCAAAGGTTCTAGACCGCAGATCAAAGTACTCGAGCCTCCAGCTCGACAGAGTTTAACGGTTACAAAATCCACTCGGCATTCCGAGGCAAATTTAAAGTGAAGCATAAAAGTTTTTATTCCTCATGCGGAGGACTGGAAGGGGCGACGAACTCGTCCAAGTCGATCCCGTCTGCAATGCGAGTGGCAGCAGCAATGAAAGTCTCCATGAAGTCTTGAAAGTTGTGCTTCCTGGTATTGGCAACTTGGATGGCGGCCAACTTTTCTTCTCGCGCCTCCTTGCAGTGGACGCGGACCAGAGACAGAGCGACGTCAGCGCCACATCTAGCAGAAGATTTCTTCCATTCCGCCACTCGACCTGGGACTTCATTCAGTCGAGTCATCAGGGACTCGAGGTCATTCTGAAGCGTCGTCCTAGGCCAGAGCGACGTGTCGATCCGTGACATCGCAACCTTCAACCGAGCAAGATAGTCAACAACGCCGGCAACACGAGATTCCAGTCGGAGCACGTTCATAGCAGCCTCGTCCTTCACTGGAGAATTGATGGGGTCCAAGTCTGTCTCCACTCGACTGGTCTCCTCTTCGAAGTTCTGGCAGAATTCTGTAAACACAATTCAAGGATAAGTCAGTGGCTCTACGCAGATTTGGTAACTGCAAGTCAGTCGGGCCGGAGTAATTACCCTCGAGCATGACGAACAGCTTCTTGGCGAGTCCACCGAGATAAGCCTCCAGATCGTTCCTCTTCCCCGCCAGTTCACTTGCCTTGTCATTCAGAGCTATATTGCCATTCTTCAGACGGCTGACCTCTCGATTAGCCGCGTCGAGAGCAGTTTTCAGCCTGGAGTTTTCCTTTTCAAGAGTACCGACTGAAGCCAGTTTTTCTTCAGCAAGCTTCGTTTTGTTCAGGGCCTCCTTCTGCGCTTCGGCAAGGTCTTGATCCTTCTTCTTCAGAGCCTCCTCCATTTTGTCTGCGAAACAGCAAGTGAGATCAACATCGAGGACGGCCAGAAAGAAAGGACAGTCGACAAAAGCTCACCAGCCATACCTTTTGCTTCGTCCCTCGCCTTCTGCAAGTTCTCCTGAGCAAGCTTCAAGTCAAGGTTCAGCTGGATCTGTTTGTTCTCCAACTCAGTGTAGCGAGCCACAAGTTCGCAGGATTTCTGCAAAAAATCAGTCGACAGACATCCAAGATAAGTTGCTTCCGAGTAACCAAGAGACAATGATGGCGTTTCTAAGACTACAGCCGAATCAAAAACATTCGACAGTAGTCTCGGGGACTACACCCAGTGGGTGCACTCAGCGTGCCCCCACTGGTTCGACCAAAAAAAATCGACTGCCCGCAGCCGACCGTGTACAGTTCCATTCGACATGGCCTGACCAGACCGAGTGAAGAAGTTCAGCTAAAGCAACACAATATAAAGACTACAGTCGACTGCCAGCAGTCCACCGTAGTCTCGGGGACTACACCCAGTGGGTGCACTTAGCGTGCCCCCACTCGTCAAAAAGATTAATAGACACACCCAGTGGGCGTACAGATATAAAGATCTTCGGAAAAGAGATTCTTCAGATAGCATATCCTAACAGAACAAGCGGTGAATCGACTGACCTGGACGTTGCTCTGAAGAGCTGAGCTCGCGTCATAAGCTGCTTGGCTGGCTTCCCGAACCACCTTCACTTGCTCCATCATGATCCCCGCCTGGCGTATAGCCTCTTTAGCGGCACCCACTTGGTCCTCAGGGACGTGGTGTGTGGCAAAAAGCGAAGGCGGATTTGCAGTCGACGTCGAAGGCCGGACACTCGTCAGAGGTTCAGCGAAGGTCACAGAAACCCGAGTGGTATCACCACCCTCCCGGACTGCGGCCTCAGGCGCCGGAGTAGTTTGTGGGGTCTTGCCAGCCGGCGCCCTCCTGTTCCTTCGCGCCCTCAGCGGCACTTCGTCGTCATCATCAGGGAGGTCAATGACATGAGGAGGAGCTACAAGAAAAATCCAATCGACCGGAATTATAAGAAATCGTCAGTCGACTAAAAGCAGAGCATCAGTAATCGTACCGGGGTTGGAGGTAACAGCGTCTTCCATCTCTTGATCATCGTCCTTGGCGGAGATCTCCGAGGTGGCAGCACTGCAAATTTCGAAAGTCAGTCAGCTTATTCAATGAGTCGACCAAGAGTCCGTCACGTTCGACAAAGGAAAACAAATTCTACTATTACCCAGAAATGGTGGGGACAGTCATCTTCATCTTGGGCAGAGCCTTGGGCGGCTTGGACGGCGTCGCGCGTGGGTGCTTGGGAGCTTTTTCTGTCGGCGCTGGAGATGAGGTCCGAGGGCGCTTCGACGACTGCCCAACAGGGACAGTCGCCTTACCACGTTCCCGCGCAGGGTCGTGTGTAAGCTTGGATCGCCGTTCCGAGCGGGGAGGTTCGACTTCTTCCTCCTCCTCTTCACTGGAGTCGTCGTCGTCATCCCCCTCTCCTTCGCCGTCAGATTCCCACTCTTCTCCCTCGTCTCCACTTTCGCCTCCACTCGCCTCTCCTTCCTCGGCCTGCTCCTGTGCTCCATTGGGTGTCGAGTACATCTCAGTAGTGGCCTAGAGGACAACAAACGAGACAAAAGTCAATCGACTGATCCAAAAAGAACAAATAAAGAAAGCAAGATCACAGTCGGAAACGCAAGGTCAGACCTTGTCCACTTCGTATGTTTGGTCGAGTGGAGGAATCCTCCTGGCTCCTCGGGGGTTGTCCTTGTTCCCTGTGATACTCGACAGCCACCCTTCCAACATCTTGTCAGTGACCTCCTCTGGGTGAATCCGAGTGGTGTCTTCGAGACCCGAGTACAGCCACATCGGGTGGTCACGAGCCTGAAGCGGTTGGATGCGCCTCCGAAGGAAGACTTCCAACAAGTCCATGCCAGTCACACCCTCGCGGACAAGCTGAACCACTCGACCGACCAGCACCTTGACTTGCGCCTTTTCCTCCGGCGTCACTTTCAGAGAGGCAGGTTTTTGTGCTCGATTCAGAGAAAAAGGGGGAAGCCCAGTCGACTGTCCTGGGGTCACCTGGTCTTTACAGTAAAACCAAGTCGACTGCCACCCACGGACTGACTCGGGAAAAGTGATAGACGGAAAGGAACTTTTTCCCCTCATCTGGATCGCCAGACCCCCGCACAGCTGGATCACCTGCGTCCGTTCGTCACTCGACTTGGCCTTCTTGACCGACTGAGAGCGGCAAGTGAAGATGTGCTTGAAGAGTCCCCAATGGGGGCGGCAACCCAAGAAGTTTTCACACAAGGAAACGAAAGCAGCAAGATACACAATAGAATTGGGAGTAAAGTGATGGAGCTGCGCTCCGAAGAAGTTCAAGAAGCTCCGGAAAAAAGGATGAGGAGGCAGAGAGAATCCACGATCGATATGGGTGGCGAGGAGGACGCACTCACCATCAAGAGGCTGGGGTTCGACTTCTTTCCCCGGGAGGCGCGCAGATTCGTGGGGAATGAATCCCCCCTCGACCAGATCATCGAGATCATCCTGCCGAATCACCGACGGCATCCAGTCGCCCTGGATCCAATCCTTGGGCAGAGCAGTCCTCGAGGAAGATCTGCCCCGAGCGGACTTCTTCCCCTTCCCCTGCACCGCCGCCTTCTTCGCGCGCTCCAGAGCCGACGTCTTCTCCTTCACCATCGTCGCCGGCGAAGCTCGAACAGACCTACGGCACCAAGGTGGGAGTGGAGGTGGCGGAGGATCTTGTGAAGGAAGGGGGAAAAGTGAAGGCGCATTGTTCGGGGTCCCGAGCCGGCAGCTTATAGGAGGTCGCTTCTGAGTGGCTGACTGGTAGGCCCAGGCAATCCCGTCAAATCCCGCAACGGGCGCGCGCGCGGTACGTGGCGAAAAAGGTGGCGCGGGGATCGAGGAGCTTCCGTCCTATCCCATCCGATTACTGCGGCCGCCCCCGTCCCGCGCGCTTCCCGAAATTCAAATCCCGCAAAATCCGCGGGCCGCAGAACAACTCATCAAACAGAAGATCCCTTTCACACCGTCACTCGGAACTTCACAAGTAAAGAAATTCACTCGACAAGAGGCCAAGAATGGATTAAGGCGACTGAAAGAAGTTGACGACGTCATCCGTGACAATTGATCCAAAACAAGACGTTCATATAACATGAAGAACCAGTCGGAAAGATCCCCAACTCCTTCCCCACTCGAACCTCGATCCATTCGGGGGCTAATGATGAAGCTATGTACCTAGGATAGGGGCATGGACCTGTCCTAAGTACCCTACCCAAGGACATCCCTAGAAGAAGTCACCTTTCAATCGACTTGGAGGTATCCCACTCGACGGATTCAAGACACTCGACCACGAAGCAATCACTCGACCAAATTCCAACCACTCGACTGCCAGGAGATCTAAAGTCACCCTGCACGCAAACGGTCGGTCATTAAGTAGTTTTTATGGTCATCATAGCACTTTATTAGGGGCGTTACCAGTAACCCCCAGTCTTAATGTACTTTAAACCTTGCATTACTGAGGGCTGGAGGGGCCTGGCGAACTCTATATAAGCCACCCCTCCTTAGTATCAAGGGTTGGCACCCCTGTTATTCATACACACATAATTCAGTCGACCGCCTCCGGGCACCGAGATGTAGGGCTGTTACTTCCTCCGAGAAGGGCCTGAACTCGTAATCCTCGTGTGCTTACAACTCCTCCATAGCTAAGATCTAGCCTCTCCATAGATACCCCCCTCGTAATCCTCTCAGAGTTAGAACCACGACAGCATGGGATAGCCAATTCCCGAGCCCCAACTTCTCCCTTTAGATCCAAATGGTTCCTGCGCACACCCACAAGATGCGCTCCGGGATGGTGGTGATGCGGCAAGGGGATGGCCGTATGGCGGGCCTGTATACCCAGATCTGTGCGCTGCATCGACTCAGGTGGTGGTACGGCCGCTGGTCTGACCTTCCGGTCTGGCTGGGCACTCCGTGGTGCACAGCGGTGTTCGCCTGACGCTCGTCGGGCGACGTGGTTGGGAATCCCAGTCTGGTGCTGACCAGATCTGGCGACTTCAGCCCCGGCAAGTTTTGTGGCACGGCGGTTACTCCGTCCGATGGCGTGGTCGCGGCTCGCTGCTGGCTGCACAACAGTGGGTGGCTGGGAGGTGGAGTTTTGGCCATGTGTGGCATCGGGGCTGCCATGCCCCAATGCTTCATGGTGATGCAGGTGCGCGGTCTACCTCAAATAATCTGTTCATAGGGTGTGTGTATGTTCAACTCGGCGAAAGCCATGCTCTGCTCGGAGCCAACGACGCTGACGCCCGTGGGCGCCACAAACCCTCTTGGAGGCGTCGTTGAAATGTTGATTTCGCCACCTTTTGCTCAACTTCGTAGGAAACTCTGCTTCTAGGTCCCCTTGAAACCGATGATGGTGGCGCAAGCGTGCGTCACCCCCCTTCTTGAAGGCATCATCGAGAAGTTGGCCAGGTTATTTTGTTTGGTAGGTGGGGATGTCGGTGGTGTTGGTGCAACTAGCTCGGGGTCGACGGTGGTGTGTTTTGGGGTCTGGCAACAACACCGCTCCGTGTTGTGGAGCTGCCATCTCTACCCTTTGTCTGTCTTTGGTGGTGTTCTGTTGGGGGGCGGCTGCGGTGCCTTTGTGTCGTCCCTGTTGCTGTGTAGGCTCAAGACCCTTCCATGGTTGCCGTTGTGTTGTGGCGAGCTTCGTGCTCTTGGGATTGTCTTGGTTCATCTTTGCTCAATGACAACGCAAGAAGCCTCCCCAACTTGCTAATCGTTCTGAATTTCATTGGCGGAACTCCGAGTCAAGGTTCGTACATGGGACTCGTTGATTATGGATGCTCATGTGTTGCGTCGTGGGTTCGGTATGCACGCCGGTGTGGCGCATTAGGTTGCTCGCAAAGTCTTGGTATTGTGATCCTTCTACGACACCCTACATCTACTTGTGTCTCTCGTGGTGATGGTCCTTTTCGCCTGCTAGCTAGGTCCTGCCTTATCTTGGGCGTCATGTTCTTCTCATCCTTTTGGCATCTTGTAACTTGTACGGTTTTTCGGCCGGGTTTCCCTTGTAAACGGGGTCAACACCGGCACATTAGGTTGCTCGCAAAGTCTTGGTATTGTGATCCTTCGACGACACCCTACATCTACTTGTGTCTCTCGTGGTGATGGTCCTTTTCGCCTGCTAGCTAGGTCCTGCCTTATCTTGGGCGTCATGTTCTTCTCATCCTTTTGGCATCTTGTAACTTGTACGGTTTTTCGGCCGGGTTTCCCTTGTAAACGGGGTCAACTTGTTCAGGTTTTCGATCCGGTTTCCCTTATAAACTGGATCACTCTCTTGGCATAATGGCCACTTTGAGTAATATATTCAGGTGGAGGGACTCCTTCGCCGGTGATTTCTCAAAAAAAAACACTATTTTTCTAGCACAAGTCAATAGAGATTCACAGCAAGTAAATGTTACTATACTATTTTGGTTTTCCTCCGTTATTTTAGACGAATTGAAGCAGGATAAAGAGAAAAACAAATCAGTTTTCATATCCTACTCACTTAATTGATATCCCAAGCTCACGTGCAGTTCTAGTGTTAATGAGAGTAAGGAAAAAAGGAGCTACATTGAAATCATTATATCCAATGCTTTGTCATCCAAATAATATCTCAGAGTTGCCGGTCCTGCAAAATATCGTGCAAGCTTTAGATATAATCGCAAACCATGAAACTATAAGTACGCAATTGAAAAGGATAGTCGTTAACCTTTGGAAGTATGCCTCGAGATTGACCAGCTGCTAGCATCGACTATGGGATCTGGAATTCAGATAAAGCATTTAGATGTGAGTATCAAAGAGGACTGACCACTCTAGTTTCAATATCACAAGCTGATATAGATTTACTGTTAGTAAATGTTACCATGATATTTTGGTTTTCCTCCAATATTTCAAACGATCTTAAGATGGATAAAGAGATAAACGAATTAGTGTCCGTATCCCACTTTTTTTTTTGCAGGAACATATCCCTGTCACTTAATTTGATATCTTAGGGTAGGAGGTATATATAGGACTCCCATACATCTCTTCTTATGAGAGCGAAGTGCACTAAAGAATCATATGATAGTTGTGAGCAAACCATCCAGGAAACATTTATCACATCATATGTACCACGTGAGTAAACTACATAATCATGTGACCACTTGACTTGCGTATTTAGTTTTTTATATCTTTCCTAGGAAGTAGCTGTGAACAGAGTGAATAGAAACATTAAGCTTGGTTGCAGAAGAACGCAACAAATGTTCACGAGATAAATGTTGCATCATATATATCACATACTTTGCACTCAGTCTGGTGATTGGCTAAGAAATCGACTTTAAACCCAACAAATATCCTTGTATATATGCTCTATATATACTTCTGACCATGACCAAATCATGTGTATTACTCAAATGAACACAAAGTCAGTTCATTCTACAGATCTCAAACAACAACATTCCATCGTACACAAGCAAGTGATCCTCACCAAAGATAACTTAATAAAGAGGCGGTGGGTAGGTAGTTCACATTGTTGTTTTTGTGATCATGATTGAACAATACAACACTTATTCATAGAGTGCACACTCGCCAAATTGCTTTGGAGAACGATCCATATAGCCTTTAACATTACTCCTCCAGTTAACATTGAATCGTTGTTTGGAACGTGGTTAGCTGGGGTTGAGCATATTACTGCGGCTCGTATTTAGATTGAAATATGTGCGCACTCATATGGGCTATATGGAATTGCAGGAATTATATAATTTTTAACAGACAACATACTTTAACTTTCTTGCAGGTCATCTTCAGAGCTACCGCATGCATGGATCCGTACGTGGTCCTTTCTCACTCCTATGGACTCCAGGGAACCTTTGGTTACTGGATGCAACCAGTGGAAGATGGTAGCACGGGCTATATTCAACCGATTCGAATGGCGGTCGCTTAACATGATAGGAGTCTAGGGAGCTTGTCCTTTATATTGTCATACCGGTCGTGATTTTGAGCATGTACTTTTGTTTTCATTTTTCGCTCCACTTGCGAGTTGTAATACTTTTATGACTTTGTGCTAGTTCGAGACTCTTTAATAAGATGGCTGCATGCATCATTATGATCCAGAGGTTAGGGGCACGCCTCCATTTCCATTTTTTTTTCCTTAAACAGCTCATGAAAGAGACCACCATTTGGTTCAAATCAATAAAAGCCAAGAAAAACTGCATTGATCTGCATCTTCAGTTTCTTCCGTCACCTCACCAGCCAGACATTTTCCAAAGCAAGAGTGAACATCACTAGCTGTGCATCTCCCACAGGGCAGCAGCAGAGGAAAGCAGAGAATACATTAATTAGCAAGTTATTTTTGTTATTCAACCATACATCACTCCATCCACACTGACAAAGATAAAATCACGGTTTAGAAAGTTTCTCAACAAGTTGAAGGTCTTCTCAATTAAGCAATGCCCCGCTCAAACCAGACACATAGATAGCTCAAAAACATAAATTCATAGGGTAAGAAGAAATCTCTCCTAAATTCAGCACATCAGTAATGATATGAGAGGTGGAATAAGTAAGGTTCAGCCTCCCTAAACACATGTGCTCTCCTATCTATTGACAACATTGCGAAGGCGATAAATGTTAATTCTCATCCGATAAAACAATATCCAGCCACCTCATTAAGAGCGCAACTCGTCTATACAACATACACACGCTCAAGACATAGACACAGACAAACAAGCAAAGAATCCTCAACATGAGGTTCTGGAATACCATTCCCCACTAGTTTAGTAATTAACTTTGCAAGGTACCTTAGTGTAGAACCAGTCAATCAACACTTAAATAGGTGTACAAACTTGAGCAGCCTGGCACAGGAGGTAAAAAGAAATAGAAAAAATGTGACAACCAAATTGAATCTGATAGCAGACAAGCCACAACAATCCATCTCGCAAAAGCAAAATAAGGAGTAAGGATTACCACCTGTTGCCAGTACTCGTGCCATCTCAAGAGTAAACTGTGTAGGGGAGAGTCTAGAGCTGGGCAAAATTGTGAATGGTACAACAGATTGCAGTTAAGCCACTGCAAGGAACTGAACAGATCTCAAGGAACAGTGTGGGGATCAAGATCATTCAGTACGCTATGAAAAGCAGAGGACTGACTGACTACAGGAGGCTGTAAAGAAACATAAGAACACCATAACTTGATCCCCTGAAATAATTGAGCTATTTTTTCTTTTAGAAACTTTTGATCTATTCACTATGCCCCCTATGCCCAATTCTATCTACTTGAATATTTAATTTCTGATTACATGCCAAAAAAGCCAAAGGAGAAATAGTGTGTTTGGTTGGAGTGGTCTTGCATTAAAGGAATGGTGAAGAGTTCCTGAACAAATGAGTACTTGAGCGGTAACCGCTGTTGCAAAAAAATAAAAAAGGTTAATCTTATGGGTCCATTTCACCAACTCTCTCGAGTAGTAGAAGAACTTCATTTACATGACATGTTAGTTTCATTCATGTGTACGATCACTCGACTACGGAATAAGGCCATAGAGTAGTCCATTGGCATCAAAATAAATGTTTTTTTAAAGATCATGACAACTGCGTGAAATTGGAATTGACTAGCCTGAGCTAAGCCCGCAACTCGTCGTTTCAGATCAGCATCTCCTGGCAAAGAAACCTAGACAAGAACAATTGAGAAATGGAGACATGTACAGGTAAATTACTAATAGTTAATGGCCTTCTCCCTAGAAAATTCAAACCACTTTTGAAGGAAAAGAAGAGTTTGAACGAGGCTCTGAAGCAAAGTTGCTGCACTGAACAAGTTCCCGCTCTTGCACTGCTCACAGTAAATAGGGTCTGACAATATCTCGTGAATAATTTTTATTTGCATTGATGCTTCTCTGTTCTACCCCTAGTGTTGCCCTCTGCTTTCTCAGTTCATATCTCTCTAGACTTTGCACAATTCTTGCTCCGTGCAACATTGGTGCCAACGGTGAGAGAATCTCTATCAGCAACAAGGAGAAAACAGTGGCCGTGGCTGCAAAGTGTCATTGGTGGATAATCTCACATTGATTTCTTTATCGTCAAAAAGAGTTTGCATCTGGAGAAGACAAATCTCTACTCCTATAAAAATGTGAGTTGGTGATGATGGTGTGCCTGCCTCCAGGCAATATGAACCGTTCGATGTTGAATCTGTGGCTGAGACTGAGACTGAGAGACATGTTGCCGAGCCAACCGCCGAAACGGGATAATCTGGAGGTTTCTCCCTCTCTCGTGAAACAGATCTCTAGCGCCGCCACCCACCCCATCTCTGGCCGCAGGAGTCCATCCTCTCCCCAGCCGGCAGAACGCTCCCACTGCTCCGGTCGTCCCTCCCCTCCCACCTCGCCCCCACACCGAAAAGAGAACACGGTCCCGAACTCGGCACCCAAAGGAGCACACCGACGTTAGAGGCTGGATCGAGCCCATCCCCGCCGCCACGGTCGCCGGTCTGCTGTTCACGATGGCACTGACGCTGCCCCAAATGCAGCACCGACGAATTCTTAACCCGCACACTCTCCTTCGTTGCGTCCCCATGCCAGCGCGCGCGAGGCGGGGCCATTGGATCAATGGCGCGCGTGCTATATGTGTGTGCGCGTGCGTCAAGGCCTGAACGCTAGGACGGCGTGCAGGAGTTCCCCCTGCTCCTCCCTTTTCCTCTCTCCCAGGCGTGTGCAGTGGAGCTTGAGTAGAGCTGGAATTCCTGGGGGCGGAGGAAGAAGACGGACAGGTAGGAGGAGTGGACGTTGGGGAGTGGCTGCGTGCGAGGAGGGCGTGAACGCTAGGCTGGCTGGCCGATGAGTGCATCAAGCCTGCTCCAATGTTGTTAATTTTTCTGCTCTGCCCTGATGTACTGCTTTTGCATATATACAGGGATCGTAGAGGAAAGCAGTAGCAGTAATCCTACTGCTGCGATTTTGTTCATGCCGCTACTGGTTTTGTTCATGATGTTACTTTCTTACTGATTACAGTTGCTGCTACTAGGTGCTCGATTCATGATATGTAGATATGTATGCTGCTGGTAGGTAGTACTCCTGAGCATGGTGACAAGTGATCGGTGCTGCAGCAGGAGTCTGATGGCCATGCAGTGGCAGCCGCTACTTAGATGTGTAATCTAGCCGGCAATGGTGAGAAGACTTTGATCTTGATATATTAGATGTAAGCTCCATACGCCATAGGAGGTCCTGGTGATATCAGCCGGTGAGCTTTCTCCATCTCCACTCTCTAACATAGATTGGTTCTGCATTATGCATCTGTAGCTTAGATAAGAAATCAATGTTTCTATCTGAATATTATCCCATTATTCTTTATTTGTCCAAATCGATTTAGGAGAATAGATAGAGACAAGAACAAGTTACTGGTGTGGTTCATTTGGGAAATTCAGTACTTTTTCTATACTGCTTTGTTTTAGGGGATGAAATAAAGAGAAGAAATTCCTATGATGGATCTCTATGCAAGTTGTTACATTAAGTATTTTATCTTGGAACGTCGACTTTGAATACCTCTTGTGTTGGGTTTGGTCTTCATTCAATCTCCAAATTATATGGTTTGCTAAGATTTTCCTTTTTGCAAATTTGATCGTTTAATGATGTGTACGCCAGCATCCATCTCCCACTGGTTGTGTCCCTTGCACGCTCACGGATAGCAGCAGCGTCTGCGGAAGAGGAGGACTATCCTGTGTTTATTCCAACGAGCATTGCAAGCTCTGAAATGTACATATTACCGTGACAAGGCCGCGCCGTCTCAATTCTTGGCTTCTACCGCAATCACACTGGAACAGTGTTGCGCATCTTCTGTGCCGATGTTGTTGTGTTCTACCTCCATGCTTCGCCGCTGTCATTCCCACCGCCGCAATTGCCAACTGTTTGTGGACGGATTTTCTATTTGCCGTGTATGCTCTGCCCCCCTCAGTATGGGACAACACAACAAGTCTTCTGCAACCTCGAAATTTGAGAAGAAAATGTTTGGCTTGGACGAGGAGGTTCATCGGTCGGAAACCATATATTTGATTTTGCTCTATGTGTATTTATCAAAAACATGGCATCATTTTTATGATGTCTTGGTACATGTTTTATTGTTTAGTAGGGTCTTGACACTTAAGTGAACAAGTTACACCCGATCTTTTGTGATTCCATAGCGTAGCACGGGCATCTTACTAGTTGATATAGATTTTTCATTGGAAAGAATTGTGCGAATAGGCAAAAGCGTCTTACCTCGTTCAGAGGGACGCGTTACGTGTTATATAATCAGGGGCGCACCTCCCTGGCAACAGCGCATACAAAGTAGTTGGAGATCTTCTAGAGAGATAAGAAGATTACATCTTGGAGAACAAGAGATAAGAGAGAGAGATTACAAAGAGGTATTCGGTTACAACCTAAGCTCTACCTCTCCTAATGATATACGCGGCCAGGTCAGGTGTATATGCGCCATACATACGTGACACAATATATGTGTTTGACACCCTCCCTTAATCACAACTTCATCAAGTTGAGATTATATTTGAAGGCTTCAAAACTTTTAACAGGAAGAGCCTTGGTGAATCCATCTGCAATTTGATCCTGAGAATGCACAAAGCGAATGTCAAGCTGCTTTTGAGCCACTCTTTCTCTGACAAAATGGAAGTCAATCTCTATATGTTTTGTCTAGGCATGAGAAACAGGGTTAGCAGACAGATATGTAGCACCCAAGTTATCACACCACAGACAGGGAACCTTTGCACTTTTAACACCAAGTTCTTTCAGCATGGACTGTACCCATATAATCTCAGCTGTAGCATTTGCTAATGCTTTGTACTCTACCTCTGTGCTGGATCTGGAAACTGTGGCATGTTTTCTTGCACGCCATGAAATCAGGTTAGGACCAAAGAATACTGCAAAGCCACCAGTGGAATGTCTATCATCCAGGCATCCTGCCCAATCTGAATCTGAGAAGGCACTCACAAGTGTAGATGATGACTTACTAAGATTAAGACCAACATTGAGGGTGTGCTTAACATATCTAACTATGCGCTTTGCAGCAGTCCAATGAACTGTAGTAGGTGCATGAAGAAACTGGCAGACTTTATTGACAGCAAACGAAATATCAGGTCTTGTAAGTGTTAAATATTGAAGTGCACCTACTAAACTTCTGTACTTTGTGCTGTCATCTGAGTTCAACGGTTGCCCCTCTGTGAGAGATAATTTTTCAGAACTAGACAATGGAGTAGGTGAGGGTTTACAACCTTGCAAGCCAGCCTTTTTTACCAAATCTGTTGCATACTTTTCTTGAGATAGATGAATGCCATCTTCATGCTTCTTCACCTCTATCCCTAGAAAGTAGTGCAACTCTCCAAGATCCGTGAGAGCAAATTCTGCACTAAGATCCTTCAAGAGTCCTGAGATAGCCTCATCAGATGAACTTGTGACAATGATATCATCAACATATATGAGAACAAATATATGTGTGTTGCACTTATTGTAAATGAACGGTGAGGTATCTAACTTAGAAGGTATAAAACCAAGTGTCTGCATTTTGTGACTGAGACGTGAGTACCATGCTCTAGGAGCTTGTTTCAAACCATATAGTGCTTTATCAAGTTTGCACACATGAAGAGGTTTATTCTTACTTTCAAACCCAGGTGGTTGTTTCATGTACACTTCCTCTTCCAGAACACCATGAAGAAACGCGTTCTTTACATCTAGTTGTCTAAGACTTCAACCTCTGGAGACTGCAATAGACAAGACAAGACGGATGGTGGCTGCTTTAACAACAGGACTAAAGGTGTCCTCATAGTCTATACCATACCGTTGTTTAAAACCCTTTGCCACAAGCCGTGCTTTGTAGCGATCAATGGTTTCATCAGATTTCCTTTTGATCCTAAATACCCACTTGCAATCAATGATGTTTTTACCTTGCTGTGGAGGGACCAAATGCCAGGTTTTGTTCCTTTTTAGGGCCATGTATTCTTCTGTCATGGCCTCTCTCCAATGTTCATCACCAAGTGCTTCCTCAAGCGTGTATGGTTCTCCTGGTTCTCCCGTGGAGAAGATCATACCATATTTTGTTATATGCTTATAATCAATAGGTTGGATTACCCCTTTCTGCAGTCGTGTATGTCGCGGTGCTGGTGTAGAGGATCCCACGGCATCTACAGGAGTTGTAGCCGGCTCCTGTCGCTCGGTCGGGTGCACCTAAGGCAGCTGTTGGCGCGGACTCAGGGGCGGATCGACCCAGGCCTGCAGTGGGTGCAGATCCCGAGGGGGATTCGGCTAACGGATCTGCAGTGCCTGTCAGCCCCGATCCCGAGGAGGATTTGCTCCCAGATTCTGGACACATGAAATAAGGCCCGGCTGCACCAATTTCTTCAGGATTTTCTCATCCATTTTTTTTGTACCGTCTCCTGCATCATCATACAACTCATGCAATGCAGTAAGAGGGTTAGTCATCATAGAATCATCACAGTTTTTTGCCCCTTGAGCAAGCCCGGTAAGACTAGGAGATAAAAGAAGGATTTCTTTGCGGAGTAATGCACCGGCATTGGGATGAAGTTCAGAGAAAGGAAACTTAGTCTCGTCAAAAACCACATCTCGTGAAATATAGACGCGGCCAGTAGAGACGTCAAGACACTTTCACCCCCTTGTGTTGAGCACTATACCCAAGAAAAACACACTGTTTTGAGCGAAACATTAGTTTGCGATTGTTGTAAGGACGGAGATTTGGCCAACATGTGCACCCAAAGACACGAAGCGATGTATAATCTGGTTTGACATGAAGGAGTCTTCCGGTGGGAGTTCCATTGTTTATGACACGACTTGGAAGCATGTTGATAATGTGTACTGAGGAAGGCCTCATCCTAGAATTTTAGGGGCATAGAGGCACATGCTAGGAGAGCTAAACCAACTTCAACTATGTGCCTATGCTTGCGCTCCGCCGAGCCGTTTTGTTGGTGAGCGTGAGGGCATGACACATGATGGGAAATGCCAAGTGTTTGGAAGAAGGAATTGAGCTTCTCATATTCCCCTCCCCAGTTGGATTGGACAGCAAGTATTTTGCTATCAAACTGGCGTTCAACGAGTGCTTGGAAGTTTTTAAATACTTGAAACACTTCGGATCTTTTCTTAAGAAGATAGATCCAAAAAAACTTGCTATAGTCATCAATAAAACTAACATAGTATGTGTGTCTCCCAATAGAGCTAGGGGCAGGACCCCAACACATCGGAAAATATTAATTGCAAAGGTTTAGTAGAGACACTTGTAGAGATGGGATAAGGCAATTGATGACATTTTGCTCTTTGGCATGAATCACAAATAGTTTCAACATTACACTCACCAACAAACGGGAGCTTATTCTTCCTAAACAAATGTTCAACTAAGGAAAAAGAGGCATGTCCTAGACGATCGTGCCATCGTGTGGACGAAAGCTTGATAGCACCACAAGCTTGTTTATTGTTTCTTCGAAACTCCGGAATCAACGGGTAAAGTCCTCGAACGTATCTACCTCGATAGAGAGTTTTCCTCGTGGCCTGATCCTTGATCAAGAAGAAAGAGGGATGAAACTCAATGAAAACATTATTTTCAATGGTGATGCGATGAATAGACAGAAGGTTTTTGTTGGCACTAGGAACATGCAAGATTTTACGAAGATGGATCTTACGGGAAGGGGTACGAAAAACTGAATGACCTATATGACTGATCCTCATACCTGCACCGCTGGCGGTGTGGATCTGATCCTTCCCTTGATACTTCTCGCGGAGAGTCACCTTCTCCAGCTCGCCCGTGAGATGGTTGGTGGCGCCGCTGTCTAGATACCAGTTGGTATCCACGCCATAAGCTCCCTCTGCGGCGGCGGCCACCTTGCCATCGTCTTCAGAAGATGCATCGTCCTCATCAAATCTGTACCAGCAGTCCTTGGCCATGTGGCCAGGCTTGCCGCAGATCTGACAACGGACAGCATCGGGGCGGGACTTGCCATAGCCACCACGGCGCCCCCTGGTGTTGGTGGAGTTGGGGCGCCCGGAGCGAGGGCTTGAGTTGGTGGAGTTGCCGGGACCGTCGTGCTTGCCCTTGGGACAAGGAGGACCGCGGTGGCGCGAGGAGTAGCCGCCATGTCCACGCGTGGCTGCGTTTGCAGACGACTTGAAGCCACCACCGGAGTTCTGGAACTGGGCCACGCGCTGATCGAAGTTGCTGAGCATGGCAAAGAGTTCGTCGAGGGAGACGGGCGTGACGCGGGCGTCGAGGGCCGAGACAAGAGGCTGGTAGTCCATGTCCAGCCCATGGATGATGTAGGAGATCAGCTCGTCATCCTGGATGGCTTTGCCGGCCGAGGCGAGCTCATCAGCGAGGCCACGCATAGAGGCGAAGTAGGCGGCGACTGATTGATTACCTTTCTGGGCATTGATGAGGGCGGTGCGGATGTTGTTGACGCGGCTCAAGGACTGTGACGAAAACATGCCCGCCAGCGCCGTCCAGAGCGCGTGCGCGGTGGTGATCGCGGTCACCGTGACGAGCACCTCTTTTGAGAGGTTGCTTAGCAGGAAGCCGAGCACCTGCTGGTCCTCCTTGACCCAGATGGGGTGGAGAGGGTTGGGCTCAGAAGTCTCCTTCCCGTCCTTGTCCTTGGTGACGAGAAGGCTAGCTGGTTCCGGCATGGTGCCGTCCGCATAGCCAAAGAGACCGGCCCCTCTCAGCTGGGGCGTGATCTGTGTCCGCCATAGCACATAATTTGTGCGGGAGAGCTTCTCCGTGACCTGGCCGTTTAGGCTTGAGTGGAAGGTGGCGGAGGAGGAAGACATGGATGCTATTGCTACTGGAACCCTAGATGAGTTTGGAAGAGGCAGCTCTGATTACCATGTGCGAATAGGCAGAAGCATCTTACCTCGTTCAGAGGGACGCGTTACGTGTTATATAATCAGGGGCGCACCTCCCTGGCAATAGCGCATACAAAGTAGTTGGAGATTTTCTAGAGAGATAAGAAGATTACATCTTGGAGAACAAGAGATAAGAGAGAGAGATTACAAAGAGGTATTTGGTTACAACCTAAGCTCTATCTCTCCTAATGATATACGCGGCCAGGTCAGGTGTATATGCGCCATACATACGTGACACAATATATGTGTTTGACAAGAATCACTTTTCCCTTCCCATTATATCCATCGTTACTGATTTACATCTCCTTCATTTGTCTCCACCTTTTTGACATCACGTTATACCTACCCCAGCTAATTCCTTAGCAATGAAAGAAAATTCTAAAAAACACTTAATTTAGTTGCACTACACCGGGAGCATCATATCCCATGCTTTGCCACCCAACTAATGCTGTCGAGTTGACAGTCCTGCAATATATTGTGCAAGGTTTAGATATGATGGCAAACCATGAAACTGTAAGTGGGCAATGGGAAGGTATAATTGTTAGCCTTTCAAACAATCCGCTATGGATATCAAACAGCTAGCGGGATGGGCGGTTGGGTCTGGAATAAAGAAAAGCTTTTCGAAGTGAGTATCTAAGAGGACAGTAGTTGGAACCATCGATAACACTCTATTTTCTAGCACAAGTCAATACAGATTTGTATTAAGTAATTCTTACCATGATATTTTTGTTTTCCTCCAATATTTCAGATGATTTGAAGGTGGATAAAGAGATAGACAAATTAGTATGCATATCGCACTCACTTAATTCGACATCCTAGGGCAGAGGGTATATATAGGACTCCCATACAGAATCATGGGATAGGTGTGAGCATGCCATCCATGAACATTTATCACATGATTTGTATTGTATTGTACCACGTGAGTACAAGAATCATGTGACCATTTGACTTGCATGTTTAGTTATCAATCTCTTTCCTAGGAAATACAGTAGCTATTACAGAGTGAATAGAAATATAGTTTTGGGCTGAAGGAGAACCCGACAAATAAATGTTCATGAGATATATACCTGTTGCATCGATCATACATATCACGAGATAGCTTGTACACACATGGGCACAGGATTGAGATGAGCCTAAATTTCAAAAGAGGACCATCAACAGCTAACAGATTTGCCGGAACGGAATGGCCTAAAAGGGAAACCGATGTAGTGTCTCGTTCTATGCTCTACATATAATTCTGACCATGGCCAAATCATGTGCAATTGAGCATTACTCGAATGAGACATAAAGTCGATTCTATCTACAAATCTCAAACAACACCATTCCATCGCTAAATCAGCTCATGAAAGATGCCACCATCCAATACAAATACGTGACAACCAAGCAAAACTACATTTATCTGCATCTTCAGTTTCTTCCTATCCTCACCTCACCACCAGACCTTTCTTTCTCACCGGGCGACGCCAAAATGGCTTTTCTTCTGTCTGTGGCCAAACATTTTGCCAATTCAAAGTGAACATCTCCCACAGCCACAAGACAGCAGCAGATGAAGGAGAGAACAAGATAACCATCGGGTGCAGGATGACGAGCGGCTCCATGGCCCGCGTGGCTGCCGACGGGCGCTGCCCCACGCCCGGTGCAGTCTGCAGCATGGCGGCAGAGTTCCCGAGCCCTCTTTCTGTGTAGCATCGCTGTGTGAATCGATTATGAAAATTGTTGACGTTGAGTTCTGTAAATTGATCTATAAAAAATGTTGTAGATGCAAATTTTTGATGGTCAGGTGTCCTGCGAATCGGTATAGTAATTTTGTTGTGTAAATCGATCTATAAAGAATGCCATGGAAAATGTTTTGATGTTTAGTTGTCCTGTGAATTTTTTTAATTAAAAAAATTATTTGCCGTCTGTAAAGTAGTTTGGTTTACGGCAAAGATTGTGTTTTGGCTTACAGCGAAGATGTTTCTTTGTCGTCTGTTACTGAGATTGGCTGACAGCAAAATCTTTGCCATCTGCCTGATCAAAATCTTTGCCGACACACTTTGCCATCTGCTTGCTGACGGCAAAATCTTTGCCGTCTGTTTTTTGGTCTTTGCCGTATGTGATTCATAGACGGCAAATTATCTGATTCCTATAGTGTTTTCAACCGATTTGGATGGCGAGCTAATAATAGGCTAGATGTTTAGTCATTATAGCCGGTTTTTCACCAGATGTCGCCTTTATTACTTGTCCTTTTTGCTTTATTTACGCTCCTTTTGTGAGCCAGCACTGGATGTCTGGATCTCAGACTTTGTGTCCGTGCATCATGTATCATGCTGATGCAGAGGCCGGGGATTCTCCTCCTTTTCAAAATAAAATAAAATTGCAGGCACTTTGCATCGAGTTTGTGCCCGGCCCTTACAAGTTCAAGTGCAGTGCTAGTGTAAATGCAAGTCACAAAAAAGGAGCTACATGTAGACCATTCCAGTGAGAGCATCATATCCCACACTTTGTCACCCCAATAGGGTAGCAGAGTTTAGTCCTGCAAAATATTATGCAAGCTTTAGATATGATGGTAAAACATGAAACTGTAAGTAGGCAGTGAGAAAGGATAAATGTTAACCTTTGGAACTATCCACTCTCGAGATCGACTACCAAACGACACCAGTCATGGAATCTGGAATTTAGAAAAGCTTTTCGATGTAAGTATTTGAGAAGACAGTAGCTGGAACCACCGACAACACTAATATCACTATCACGAGCCAATACAAATTTACAATCAGTAAATGTTACCTTGGTATTGTTGATTTCCTCCAATATTTCAGATGATTTGAACCTGGATACAGAGACAAACAAATTAGTATTCATATCCTACACACTTAATTCGGTATCCTAGGGCAGAAGGTATATATAGGACTCCAATCCAGAATCATGTGGTAGGTGTGAGCAAGTCATCCAGGAAACATTTATCACATCATTTGTATTGTACCACGTGAGTACACTACAGAATCATGCATGTGGCCATTTGACTTGCATGTTTAGTTATTGATCTCTTACCTGGGAAGTATAGCTATGAACAGAGTGAATAAAAACATTGTGTTTGGTTGGCTAAGCAATGGAAACTGTTGTAATGTCTCAGTCTGATGATTGGCTAAGCAATCAACTTTAAACCAAAACTCCTTCTATGTTGTACATATACTTCTGAGCATGGCCAAATCATGTGCATTACTCGAATGAAACAAAGCCAGTTCTATTCTATCTACAGATGTCAAACATCAACATTCCGTTGAAAAAATAGCCCATGAAAGATACCAACATCCAATTCAAATATATAACAGCCAAGCAAAACTACATTGATGTGCATCTTCAGTTTCTTCCTCACCTCATCTCGCTACCAGGCCTTTCCCATCCGGCGACGCCAAAAAGACTTCTCTTCTATCTGTGGCCAAACATTTTGCCATATTAAGAGTGAACATCAATAGCTCCAACGCTGTGCATCTACCATGGCCACAGGGCAGCAGCAGCAAACATTAATCAGCAAGTTCTTTTCATTACTCAACTATCTACTTTGCAAGTTAACACCTGCTACTTTGCTCTGCTGCACTCCCCCCTGAAATCAATCAGAGCATATACATCATTATATCCCCACAAGTGTTCTTGCTCACAAACGTGAGGATCCCAACACCTTGTACTAGCTCCAGGAAATGTTCAGAAGGATAAATTCATTCACATTATGAGTATCTATAACAACATGCAGGTCAAACTTCAGCAAAGCCTGAATATTGGTAAGAATCGGCGTCACAAATAGGGAGAACCCGTGCAGTCTACAAATGGTGTCACCATAGCCTCTCAAGTCAGACGCATATTATGAGACCAGCAAACTGTTAGTTTCGAATATTTACTCACCATACATACTTCTCATCAACAGGCTTAATTTGTCAGCTAATATTGAAGAAAACGGCAGGATAACCATGTGTGCGCGGTATAATATCAGAAGTACTGTGGTCTGTTAGAGTAAACCTTGTTCTGTAGGTATTCATCATGTTTATTTTCATCACATAAGTTCGTTCATGCATGTAGTTCGTTCATGCATGTAGCATTAGCTGATCAGTACCATGCACGTCGTGTAGTTTGCATGGATGTGGTTGTTAGCAACATGCACGTACAGCTCTGTGGAGTCAGAGTGGCCGAGTGCGGCGGCAGATCAGCATGGAGCTAGAAGCGGACGCAAGCAGTTGAGGCGTGCGTCAAGTGTGCTGTTGTGGGCAAGCTCAAGTCTGTTGCAAACTTGGATATGACTCAATCCTGTACATGCAGGAATAATCGGATCAAGCAGCTGGCTTGGCCGTCACGTCTGCATGAAACGTAGTGGGATTAGTAGTGGGGTTAGTGAGTGCGTGTGTGTTGTGTAGGTCTGGTACTTAAACACATGTACTCAGTTCATTTGCATTGAGAGAAGAAACAGAGAAACGGCACCAGTGTGTGCGGTGCCTTAAACCTCCCTGTGTGCTCTTCTTCTACCTTCAGTTCGCGTGTGTTGTTCCTTCTTCCTCCTCGGGCTGTGCCAACATGGTCTACAACGGCCATCATCAGTGTAGTAGAAACTCTTAGAATAGCTGGAAATGTATTGGAATATAACAGTCTGCAGTACAACTTGTGCCAACATTGAAGAATGAAACCAAGGCAAAATTCAGCCAGAGTATGCGAGACGGAATAAGTTTTACTGAGCACACATGCTCCTATATAGCAGGGAATGCTTTCTAATTCTCATGTAGCTTGATCGACTATACAAAAGTTGCAAACTAGAGAAGTGGATGCTAACTAAGCTGCCAACAGAACAGGTTGTGCTCAAGGTTAGTTAACTGAACATACGGGTTACAGTATGACATTAACTAGCAGCTAGTACGGGCATATCAGAGAAACAGGGCTCTCAAGTCGAGTGGCGATTGTCCCCGGCAGCAGCTTCCAACTTTGTGCCTGACGGAGCTTGGGAGCGAACAGCTAGTACTAACTGTAGTACAGTATAAAAGCAGAGGACAGCCTTATAAGCAGTTAGCATTGCC
The DNA here is from genome assembly GCF_018294505.1 of Triticum aestivum. Taxonomy (NCBI): domain Eukaryota; kingdom Viridiplantae; phylum Streptophyta; class Magnoliopsida; order Poales; family Poaceae; genus Triticum; species Triticum aestivum. Next base: position 5,881,494 of record NC_057794.1, on the reverse strand, counting down.
GGCGGCGTACCATCTCCGACCAGGGCAATTCTGAATGTTCAATCCCAGTTGAAACAGTGACCTGAACAAGTTGAAGTGCCTGGGCAGGATATTCAAGTGCCATGGCGAGGCTCTGAACTCTGAAGACGCGAAGGGGATCATTGTTTGGTAGCTTGGAATCAGGTCCGGTGGCAAATGGATTGAAGACTACATAAGCGAAAAACTCAATTGATCATGCTAGATACTGTATATAGGAGGTGATCGGTTAGAGCCAAGGTGATCATGCGCCTGAGACAGTTTGTCCAAGCTGTACCTATACATGTAACGCAGCTATAGCCTATGGAAGGATCATCCTACTGACAGCAAGATGTGAACGGCCCTTCATTATGCGTGGCCTCAAATCTCTGAAACAAATTATACTACTAGCAGGACAGGTTAGTATAGAATTTACATCAAAAAATAGCAGGTCCATCATTTGCGTTAACAAAAGAAAGGAAACAAAGTCGCCCGTTGCATCACTCAGAACGTAAACTCCATGTGTTAGAGTAATTCCATGCACAAATACATGTGTAATTCAATAATGAGCATTTTCCGAATGCTAACAATTTCAACCAATTTGAATACACTTGTAAGACACATAATTCGAACAACCACCTCCGCCACCCATCAGAACGCTCGAAAGAAACTCCCGCAGAATCAATTGAGAAGAGAATGGTGTGAGCAAGATGGATGTAGAGCTCGATCGAGACGACCTGTTTTTGAATCAAAGAATGACAAACCGGAAATCCAATCTCGCAACCGGGGTTACCAGAAGCCGTACGTGGTGGACAAGGAGCATGAACTGTTAGAATTATTGGGACTAGCACATATACCCGTGTGTTGCAACGGTAGGGATACTCTTTTGAGAAGCAACGGAAGAGATAATTGATGTGTGCATCAAAAACGGTATGCACAGCAGAGGGGCGACAGAGCGAGAATCTGTAGTCTTCCCTCAGATCATGTTTGGCCTATGAGATCTTGATAGTTGTAGCGACTAGACCTGAAACAGTCTGATCTCTGTGATCCGGTGTCATCCCTGAATCAGTAATGCTGACACCACACAGTACTCGGAGGATTTATAACAGAGTAGCAATCACACACTTATTACATCGATTGTCTCCATAGAGAACTTATTACAATAAATATGGCTTAAGGCCATCTATAAACGATAACAGCGGAAGGCTTGGAAGATAAGTGAGTCCATCAACCCCAACGGCATCACTGTGTATAGAACCACGACCTAACAACTCCTTAATCGTCGTCTGAAAAGTCTGCAACATTAACGTTGCAGCCCGAAACGGGTCAGCACATGGAATATGCTGGCAAGGTAACACATAGAGAATAATGGAAAGAAACAGCTATACTATATGCATATTTGGCTGGTGGAAAGCTCTATGGTTACAGTTTTGCGTAAAGCCAATTTTTCCCTACTACAAAGAAATAAATTTAATTACTATCATGGTGGTTGTTAAACATTGAGAATGGTTGACAACATTCTCAATCTCAATTAAGCATCATCATTAACAAAACCCAACAAAATTATTTTAGGGTAACATGTTGAGATTCACATGATAATCCAGGTACTAGATACTCAAGATGTCCATAACCGGGGACACGGCTAACCATGATTAGTTTATTACACTCTGCAGAGGTTTGCACACTTTTCCCCACAAGACTCAATCGCCTCCGTTTGGTTTCTGGCACTACATGGTGTTTGAGAAGACGGATGACCGAGACATAGTCTTTTAGAAGCGCTAGCACCTTATGATCGGGTAGACCGTACCACCTACATCCCCTACATCTGCTAGTCTACCACTGTAAGAGTTCGCACGACTTAGTCTACTATGCTAGAGCCCATAATAGCTTGTGGCTGCACACGAAAGTGTCTAGTATGAATAGTCTCATGATCCCTTTGAGCCTGGGTGGCGGTCCAAAAGAAAACAGGCAAGTCCTGGAATACCCAGGTGCCTCAATCCACCCAGATGTGTGTTTAAGTTTCCACCTTAGATAAACCATTAATTAACAAACTCACATCTGTCATGAATATCACTCACCCAATCCACGTCTACTAGCATAGCATGGCATAATAAGCAAACGTAGAAGTAATTCCCAAATGTTTGATAATAAACAGGTAATAGGTATTACCTCAACTACTTCCCATCCCACAATTTAATTAGATCCTAATCATGCAATGTGTGAGGATTGATCTAATGCAATAAAACTGGGTAGTAGGAAAGGTATGATCAAAGTGTTACTTGCCTTGCTGATGATCCGGAAAACCAAACAATTCGAAGTAACAAGCGGCGCACTCCGGGTACTCTATTGCAAACAACAAACAAGTATACAATAAGTACTCATCTAATGCACGGGTAAAACTCAAATAAGAGATCTAACCAGAAGGTTCAACTTAAGAACTCCGGTTTGCAAAAAGAATCAAATCGAACGAAGCAACGAAAGTCAAACGGCGAAAGAAAACAACTTCGTTTTAATAATCTGCATCTAGGGAAAATTTTACAGTAGCTAAAACTTTTTTAAGTAGATTAAACGGATAGAGGGTTTCAAGACGAAACTCTAGGCGCTTGAATCGCCTGATTTCGATAAACGAGCGAAAAGTTATACTAAAAAGAAAATCGAATCAGGAATCACGATCAGAAAAATCGCGGGTTAAATCTGAGAAAAAGAAAAATGACGAACGTTCGCTAGAACGAACGAACGGACGAACGCTTGCTATTTAAATAAACCGTAAAAACCGATCTATTTAAAAAAACGAATCTAAAAAAACCAACGAAAAACCGACGGAAAAACCGAACGGTTTTTTCGAAAAAAAATTAAAAAAAACCGGCGCGGAAATCGAGGCGGCAGCGAACCTCTGGCGGCGTGCGGCGGCGGCGCCGCGGGGCGGCGCGGCGGCGGCGGCGGTGACTTGGGGCTGGCTAGGGTTTCAGCTGGGCCTCCCCCCCGGCTATATATAGCCTAATGGGCCGGGAGTCCTAGTCGGATACGGCCCTAGGTCGGTTAGTTTTTTTTTAAAATAATTACGCGCAGGAAAAAAATAAAAAGAAATACTAAACTGACTCCAAAAATCCCGAAATAAATTTTCCCGGGCTTCTAAAATCAAGACGCACAAGGTGAACATTTATTTGGGGCCTAAGTGCAATTTTGAAAAACGCACATTTTTCCTAAATTCAAATAAAATAACGAAAAACTCCGAAATAAAATCTTATTTGATTTTATTATTAAATGCTCAATATTTCTTTATTTTGGAAAAGTCATTTTATTCCCTCTCTCATATTTTTGTAATAGAAATAATTAATAATAAAATAATTAAAATCAAACGATCCTATTCTCAAAATTTGAGAAAACTCAAATATGAAAATAACGAAATCCCCAACTCTCTCCGTGGGTCCTTGAGTTGCGTAAAATTTCTAGGATCAAAATCAAACGCAAATAAAATATGATATGCAATGATGATCTAATGTATAACATTCCAAATTGAAAATTTGGGATGTTACAAACCTACCCCCCTTAAGATGAATCTCGCCCTCGAGATTCGGGTTGGCTAGAAACTAGGTGAGGGTGGTCCTTGAGCAAATCTTCCTCTTGCTCCCAGGTGGCTTCATCCTCCGTGTGATTGCTCCACTGAACTTTGCAAAACTTGATAACCTTGCTGCGAGTGACTCGGCTAGCAAACTCGAGGATCTTAATTGGTTTCTCCTTGTAGGTGAAATCGTTATCCAGCTGAATTGTTTCCAACGGCACTATGTCTCTCAAGGGTATGTCAGCCATCTCCGCGTGACACTTCTTCAACTGGAAAACGTGGAACACATCATGTACTCCTGACAATCCTTTAGGCAATTCCAACCTGTAGGACACTTCTCCCATACGCTCCAAAACTCGATATGGTCCTACAAATCGTGGCGCTAATTTTCCCTTAACTCCAAAACGCTTTGTTCCCCGAAGTGGAGATACTCGAAGATAAGCTCTATCTCCAACTTCATAAACTGTCTCCTTCCGTTTAGAATCTGCATATCTCTTCTATCTGGACTGGGCTATCTTGAGCCTATCGCAAATCAATTTCACCTTCTGCTCAGACTCTTTAATCAAGTCAGGTCCAAACAACTGGCGGTCTCCAATTTCGTCCCACGACAACGGTGTGCTGCACCTACTTCCGTACAAAGCTTCAAAATGGGCCATCTTTAGACTGGTTTGGTAACTGTTGTTGTAAGAGAACTCTGCATATGGCAAATTGTCGTCCCAACTAGATCCATAATCTAGCGCACAAGCTCTTAACATATCTTCCAAAATCTGATTGACTCTCTCGGTCTGTCCATCTATCCGTGGATGAAAAGTTGTACTGAATTCTAGCCTCATACCCAAAGTTTCATGCAACCGCTTCCAGAACTTTGAGGTAAATTGGGTTCCTCTATCTGATACGATACTCCTCGGAACTCCATGCAAATATATGATCCTGGTCATGTATATCTTTGCTAACTTAGCACTGGTGTGAGTGGTCTTTACCTGGATGAAATGAGCTACCTTCGTCAATCGATCAACTACAACCCAAATCGAGTCATAGCCTGAACGAGTCCTGGGTAATCCCGTAATAAAATCCATGCCTAACTTATCCCACTTCCATTCGGGTATCGGCAACGGTTGTAGCAATCCTGCTGGCTTCTGATGCTCTACCTTTACTCTCTGACACACATCACAAACTGCTACATACTCCGCAATATCCTTCTTCATTCCGGTCCACCAGAAAATATCTTTCAAATCCAAATACATCTTGGTATTTCCTGAGTGAATTGAATATGGTGAATCGTGTGCCTCTTGCAGAATCAACTTCCTAATCCCCGGGTCATTGGGCACATAAACACGGTCTTCAAACCATAGGGTGTCTTACTCATCCACACGAAATCCTTTAGCTTTTCCTTTGCTCAGTTTCTCCTTAATAGAGGCAATCTCCTTGTCAGTCTTCTGAGCTTCTCTGATTCTATCCATCAAAGTTGACTGAATCTCCAATGCTGCTACATAGCCTCTCCGGACTATTTCTAAACATAACTCTCGAAGATTTTTTTGCTAACTCCATTGGTATTGCTCCCGTCATTAATGTATTGACATGGCTCTCACGGCTTAATGCATCGGCTACTACATTAGCCTTTCCGGGGTGATAATGCAATCTCATATCATAATCCTTGATGAGCTCCAACCATCTCCTCTGTCTGAGGTTTAACTCCTTCTGCGTGAAAATGTATTTCAAACTCTTATGATCTGTGTACACCTCACAATGATTTCCAATGAGGAAATGTCTCCATGTTTTCAATGCATGCACTATGGCTGCTAACTCCAAATCATGCGTAGCATAATTCAACTCATGAGGTTTCAGTTGTCTTGAGGCATATGAAACAACTCTCCCTTCCTGCATAAGCACTGCTCTAAGTCCTCGACGTGAAGCGTCGCAATACACCTCATAGTCCTTGGTTTGGTCTGGCAAAATCAACACTGGTGAGGTAACTAAACATTTCTTCAACTCCTGGAAACTAGCCTCACATTCCTCAGTCCATTTGAACTTGGTATCCTTCTTCAACAACTCAGTCATAGGCTTCGCAATCTTTGAGAAATTCTCAATAAACCTCCGGTAGTATCTTGCGAGTCCAAGAAAACTCCTTATCTCTCCAACCGTGGTCGGTGCTTCCCATTTGGTCATGGTATCAACTTTAGCAGGATCTACTGCCATTCCTTATCCGGATATAACATGTCCGAGAAATCCTACTTCCTTCAACCAAAACTCACATTTGTTAAACTTGGCATATAATTGATGTTCTTTGAGCTTCTCAAGTACCAATCGCAAATGTTTCTTATGCTCTTCTTCATTCTTCGAGTAAACCAGGATGTCATCAATGAACACTACGACGAACTTATCCAAGAACTCCATAAACACTTTGTTCATCATGTTCATAAAATAGGCAGGTGCGTTAGTCAAACCAAATGACATAACGGTATACTCGTACAGCCCATACCTAGTGGTAAAAGCTGTTTTAGGAATATCCTGTTCTTGAATCTTCAACTGGTGGTATCCCGATCGCAAATCGATCTTGGAAAATACCTTAGCTCCTTGCAATCGATCAAACAGATCATTGATCATTGGTAGTGGGTACTTGTTCTTGATCGTAAATTCATTCAATCCTCGATAATCAACAACCATCCTTAACGATCCATCCTTCTTCTCCACTAGAAGTACTGGCGATCCCCAAGGCGAAGAACTTGGGTGAATATATCATTTATCCAGTAACTCCTTAATCTGCTTCTTAATTTCCACCAAATCCTTTGCTGGCATCCTATATGGTCTCTTTGATATTGGCCCGGTGCCTGGCAATACCTCAATCAAAAACTCAATATCTCTATCCAGTGGCATGCCTGGCAACTCTTCTGGAAATACTTCAGGGAAATCCCTTACCACTGGTACTTCCTCCTGCACAACTCCTGTTAAGCAATTTACTTGTGTCCTCTTTGGCACATGTCGAGATACATACTTGATCCTTCTCCCTTCTGGTGTGGTAAGCAAAATTGACTTACTAGCACATTCAATATTCCCTTCATACTTTGATAACCAATCCATGCCTAATATCACATCCAATCCTTAGGATTCCAATACTATTAGGTCTGAGGGAAAAACATAGTTAGCAATCCTTAATGGTAACCGATCACACCATCGACTAGCCATATATTCTACTCCAGGTGAGGTTACTAACATGGGTGACCTAAGGGCTTGGGTTGACAGGTTATACTTATCCACAAATCCCCTTGAGATGTATGAATGCGATGCGCCAGTATAAAAAAGAACGAGTGCAGTAAATGACTTAACCAAAAACTTACCTATTACTGCATCAGGCTGAGTTTCAACCTCCTCCACATTAACGTGGTTCACCTGTCCCCTGTTGAAAGGGTTCGGCTTCTTCCCAGAGCTTCCATTGCCATTTCCATTTTGTAATTCAGGACATTCATTGGCATAATGTCCGGTCTTCGAACACTTAAAGTAAGTGACTTGGCTCAGGTCTTTCTTGGCTGGGGTTGATGGGTTGGTGCGATTCTGGCCATTGCTTCCTCAATTACCATTACCATTCCGGGTGTCATTGTGATTGTGCGAGGTACCTCCTCCATGGGTATGCTGAAAATGTCCTCCCGGTCTAGGGGTAAAACGTGGCTTCTGCTGAGCTCCTGAATTGTATTTCCCTTGTCCATACTTTCTCTTGCGGTTCTCAATTTGCTGCTGCTTGCCTTCAGTCATAAGAGCACGATTTACCAACTCCTGATAGTTGTTGAAGGTTGCTACCATCAACTGCATGCTCAACTCATCATTCAGTCCTTCTAGAAACTTCTCCTGCTTCGCTGCATCCGTAGCGATGTCATCTGGGGCATAACGTGCTAACTTACTAAAGTCCTCCACATACTGGCCAACTGTCCGTCCTCCTTGGCATAAGTTGCGAAACTCACGCTTCTTCATGGCCATAGCTCCTGCTGAAACATGGGCAGTACGAAAGGCCTGCTGAAACTGGTCCCATGTGACAGTGTCGACAGGGAAAGTGGCTGTGAAATTCTCCCACCATGATGCTGCGGGTCCCTCAAGCTGATGTGCGGCAAACTTCACCTTCTCCGCATCTGTGCATCCTGCTGTGATCAACTCTCTAGCTGTCTTACGGAGCCAATCATCTGCTACTAACGGCTTGGTGCTACTGGAAAACACCGGCGAATTCAGCCTAAGAAAACATGCTAAGTGATCAACAGGGGGTGGTGGTGGGTTGTTGTTGTTGTTGTTCCCATGATTCTGATTCTGGACTAGCAACTACATCAATGTGTTTTGCTGCTGGATAAACTGGGTGAGCTCCGGTGGAAAGGCAAATCTGGGGTCACGTCCCAGAGGCATCTGAGGGTTTAGAAAAGATGAGATGTAAGAATAGAGGGGGTCTAAAGAGAAAACACTACCCATATGCACATGAGGCAAAAGGAAACAATTCACTTCATTCAATCAATCAAACAAGGGCATACAATCGATCTAACTATCACAAAAGTGCTCGGGCTACTGTATTTACATGGTGGACTACTACTACTGATGAGGTGGTCTACTAGAAATATTCTTCGGTTGCAGACTCCATGATATCTGCTCCAGCTTCATCAACATAATCATCATTGCTATCGTCTGGATCCGAAGCGGTGTCGTCGATGATGATGTAGTCTTCCAGGCGAATCTCCTTGGGTTCTTCATCTTCATCTACTGGTGTAGGGCCTCCCATAAATATCCCGATCTTCATTGTTAAGTCGGCATTCTTATCCACCAATACTTCAATTTCTTCTTCATAATCTTCGCGTGTAGCCTTGAGTTCTTCCTCCAGTTCCTTGATTCTTGTCTTAGCCTTCTTCAGATCTATCATTGTCGGCGCACATCTGGTTCTCCTGTCGTCGAATGTGCTGGTTTAACTCCTGGATAAAAGCTGCAATGGATCTATCCTTCCTGGTGCTGATCATCTCCCAGTGCTCATCTCGGCACCCACAAATCTGGTAGATAGTATCCTTGAGATCATTGCGGTAGACTTCTCCAATGCGTCTCATGGCGATGTGAGCTGCCATGCTCTTTCCTAGACTCTAAGTTGGTGCATCAAAAGAAAACTCTATGGGCTCAGTGACTGGCATGAACGTTCTTCCTGGAACTTGAAGTTGAATCATCCAGTGCTCTTCTTCAGGTAAAGTGGCATTGTAGGTTCCGGTGAAGCTTGGTACTCCTATGTTCCGGTATCTAGTGACTTCCTTCAAGTGACGTCCAAAGGATGTATCTTCATCCGGTTGCGTAAACTTGTTCCTTGCATCCGCCATCCTAAAAGAGTAGAAAAGATGAGGAGTTAGAAGAGAAGAGAGTAGATAGTGATCTAGGCTTTTAGCTTAGTGGTCGTGTCCTACAGTTAGCGTGTGCTCTGATACCATCTCTATAGCGACCAGACCTCAAACAGTCTGATCTTTGTGCTCCGGTGTCATCCTTGGATCAGTAATGCTGACACCACACAGTACTCGGAGGATTTATAACAGAGTAGCAATCACACACTTATTACATCGAGTGTCTCCATAGAGAACTTATTACAATAAATATGGCTTAAGGCCATCTATAAACAATAACAACGGAAGGCTTGGAAGATAAGTGAGTCCATCAACTCCAACGGCATCACTGTGTATAGAACCACGACCTAACAACTCCTTAATCGTCGTCTGAAAAGTCTGCAACATTAACGTTGCAGCCTGAAACGGGTCAGCACATAGAATATGCTGGCAAGGTAACACATAGAGAATAATGGAAAGAAACAGCTATACTATATGCATATTTGGCTGGTGGAAAGCTCTATGGTTACAGTTTTGCGTAAAGCCAATTTTTCCCTACTATAAAGGAATTAATTACTATCATGGCGGTTGTTAAACATTGAGAATGGTTGACAGCATTCTCAATCCCAATTAAGCATCATCATTAACAAAACCCAACAAAATTATTTTAGGGTAACATGTTGAGATTCACATGATAATCCAGGTATTAGATACTCAAGATGTGCATAACCGGAGACACGGCTAACCATGATTAGTTTATTACACTCTGCAGAGGTTTGCGCACTTTTCCCCACAAGACTCGATCGCCTTCGTTTGGTTTCTGTCACTACAGGGTGTTTGAGAAGACGGATGAGCGAGACATAGTCTTTCCGAAGCGCTAGCACCTTATGATCAGGTAGACCGTACCACCTACATCCCCTACATCTGCTAGTCTACCATTGTAAGAGTTCGTACGACTTAGTCAACTATGCTAGAGCCCATAATAGCTTGTGGCTGCACACGGAAGTGTCTAGTATGAATAGTCTCATGATCCCTTTGAGCCTGGGTGGCGGTCCAAAAGAAAACAGGCAAGTCCTGGAATACCCATGTGCCTCAATCCACCCAGATGTGTGTTTAAGTTGCTACCTTAGATAAATCATTAATTAACAAACTCACATCTGTCATGGATATCACTCACCCAATCCACGTCTACTAGCATAGCATGGCATAATAAGCAAACGTAGAAGTAATTCCCAAAGGTTTGATAATAAACAGGTAATATGTACTACCTCAAGTACTTCCCATCCCATAATTTAATTAGATCCTAATCATGCAATGTGTGAGGATTAATCTAATGCAATAAAACTGGGTAGTAGGAAAGGTATGATCAAAGTGTTACTTGCCTTGCTGATGATCCGGGAAACCTAACGACTCGAAGTAACAAGCGGCGCACTCCGGGTACTCTATCGCAAACAACAAACAAGCATACAATAAGTACTCATCTAATGCACGGGTAAAACTCAAATAAGAGATCTAACCAGAAGGTTCAACTTAAGAACTCCGGTTTGCAAAAAGAATCAAATCGAACGAAGCAACGAAAGTCAAACGACGAAAGAAAACAACTTCGTTTTACTAATCTGGATCTAGGGCAAATTTTACAATAGCAAAAACTTGTTTAAGTTGATTAAACAGATAGAGGGTTTCGAGACGAAACTCTAGGCGCTTGAATCGCCTGATTTCGATAAACGAGCGAAAAGTTATATTAAAAAGAAAATCGGATCAGGAATCGCGATCAGAAAAATCGCGCATTAAATCCGAGAAAAAGAAAAACAACGAACGTTCGCTAGAACGAACGAACGGACGAACGCTCGCTATTTAAATAAACCTGAAAAACCGATCTATTTAAAAAAACGAATCTAAAAAAACCGACGAAAATCCGACGGAGAAACCAAACGGTTTTTTCAAAAAAAACTAGCGCGGAAATCGAGGTGGCGGCGAACCTCGGGCGGCGGCGGCTTGGGGCGGCTTGGGGCTGGCTAGGGTTTCGGCTGGGCCTCCCCCCGGCTATATATAGCCTTACGGGCCGGGAGTCCTAGTCCGACACGGCCCTAGGTCGGTTCGGTTTTTTTTAATAATTAGGCGCAGGAAAAAAATAAAAAGAAATAATAAACGGACTCCAAAAATCTCGAAATAAATTTTCCCGGGCTTCTAAAATCAAGCCACACAAGGTGAACATTTATTTGAGGCCTAAATGCAATTTTGAAAATGCACATTTTTCCTAAATTCAAATAAAATAACGAAAAACTCCGAAATAAAATCTTATTTGATTTTATTATTAAATCCTCAATATTTATTTATTTTGGGAAAGTCATTTTATTCCCTCTCTCATATTTTTGTAATAGAAATAATTGATGATAAAATAATTAAAATCAAATGATCCTATTCTTAAAATTTGAGAAAAGTCAAATATGAAAATAACGAAATCCTCAACTCTCTCCGTGGGTCCTTGAGTTGCATAAAATTTCTAGGATCAAAACCAAACGCAAATAAAATATGATATGCAATGATGACCTAATGTATAACATTCCAAATTGAAAATTTGGGATGTTACAATAGTAGTGGGGTTAGTCGGCGTGGCGATGACCAACCAATTCGTGCCTTTTTTCCTTTGGTTTCGCCCTTGTGTCAGGGTTGTGGCTCTCTCCTACTACGATGTAACCGGGTGGATTACTAATTGTAGTACATAAATCAAGTTTCATTAGCATAATCCACGCATAACCAGGCAGTCCCTTCTTTATCAAGGTTTATTCTCTTTGATCATTCTAGCGGTCACGTGCCTACAGTTCTTTTCATTAGAGCCAATTCAACATATTCTTTTTTATTGACTTGTGCCCACAATTTCTTTCAATTATAGCCAAAAAACATACTTTTTTTATCGTCAAATAGCGCATGGGACGCACAATAGTTCGCGTCTGGACCAGCCCACTGGCAGGCACCAAAAGGACCTGTATTTGTAAGGCATGAGTATAAATCTAAAAAACGACAAGTTGAAGGATCTAACTCACGACCTAAAAACTCGACTACAGGGTGCTAGCCACTCGAATAAATGGGTCCTGCTTAAGAATATACTGCATCACCATATTCAAAACTTTTTTTTGTTTTTTTTCGTAATTTTCCAAAAGTAAATTAATATTTATGAATTGCAAAATATTTTTAAACTTGTGAACATTTCACTAAACAAGAATATTTATAGAATCTGGAACATGTTTTAATATCCAATTTTATTTTGAAAAACCCAATTCTTTTTGGAGACCACAATTTTTTTAGAACAAATGTAACATTTTCTAAAATGCAATTATATTTTGAATATCTTGATTTTTCTGGAAAACGCAAACATTTTCTAAAAAAATTGGATTGCTTTTGTAATTTTTGAACAAATTTGGAATGAGAACAAAAATTTGAAGTTTCAAACATTTTTTAAAACAGGAACAAAATTTTGGAATTCAGAGTTATTTTCTAAAAATAGGGTTTTCCTAGCAGTGTGCCCAGGAAAATAAGTGGGCTGGCTTCGACGGGCCACAATGTGCACATCCCATGTACGAAAATTGATTTTTCTTTTCTAGCAAACGGACCCACACAAATTTAGTACCACCTCGGATAGGGAAAAAACTTGGAATACGGATGAAAAAATCGAAGAAATGCACTTTGCTTTATTAGTAGGTATAGATTTAGACCATCTGTTATATCCAATAATTTATAGGAAAATCCCATAGGCCACACACGATCATGCATGACAAGAAAGAAGCTAAAAAATTTGCGCTAGTGGAAAATGGAACCGAATGGTGGTGGATGACATTCATCTCCTTATTGATGGCATCAATATTTTGGTTACATTTTCATTTCTTCATTAGTACATTGGTTTCTTTGTACCGTGCGCGCTAGCATATTTTATCATGCAAGAACTTGAAATGGTTTGCCTACTAATGGGAGACGAAACTGACCACTTAATAGGATTTTTAGTGAGTCTGTTTCTCCTCTCCTTAATGAAAATTAGTGTTTCCATTTCAGTTTCATCTCGTTACTCCTATAAGTGGTCGCTCCTCTACCCCATTGTTCTAGAGCATTGCACCGCCTACCTCTTTCCCATGTCGCTTCCCGACTGCACCAAGCGTGACTCAGCGGGCCTCCGAAACCTCGCCTCTTGTGATCCAGTACGGGAGAGGGGCGATCATCTTTTTGGGGAGCGTCCTTATGCGACTATTGGATTGTTGTTCATCGTGGCTGCAAACGGCGACATCCCCAACGACGAGTTCCCCAATGACGATTTCTTCCCCGACGGCAACGACCTCTTCTGCGACATGACAATCGGGACATCTGCACCTTCTGCTACTGAGCCGTATGCCATCTTATCCTCACTGTTTGGTCTAGCATTTGGTTTATTGTAGTAGCGATTGACATAGATATGATGCATTTTGCTTATGTTTTTGATTGCATGACTAGTCTCAACGAATTATTGCTAGTTTCTAGTTTCACCACTATATTGCTATTCATGCTTTATCCACTATTTTTTGGATTAAACTCAACAAAAAATGCCTAATTATTCAACAATCCAAAAAACTGGATATGGGTAGGCAATTTTCTCCTATTGCATTTGCTGCTACCCTTAAGCCTTTGGTGTTTGAGGGTGTGAACTATAAGAGGTGGCGTGTGAGGGCAGTTCTTTGGTTACCACCATGAACTGTTTTCACGCCTCAAAGGGCAAGCCAGAGGGAGAGCTAACTGATGAGCAGGAGCAAGCTTTCCAGGCTATGGACACCCTCTACTGAGGTGTTGTTCTGAGTGTTCTTGGCGACAAGATTGTCAACCCCTTCATGACCATCATCGTCGGTAAGGATATGTGGGATGATCTTGAGGCCAAATTTGGAGTCTCGGACGCAGGAAGTAAGTTGTACGTCACAGAGCAATATCATGACTACAAAATGACTGATGACCACCCCGTTGTAGGAAGGCTCATGAGATTCATTCGCTCACGAAAGAAGTTGAGCATCTTAATTGTGTGTTACCAGACAAATTCATTGCCGTAGGCATCATTGCCAAGCTTCCTTCTTCATGGAGGAATTTTTCTACCTCTCTGAAGCATAAGAGGCAACAATTTACTGTTCTGAATCTAATAGGCACTCTTGATGTACAAGAGAAGTCGAGGGCAAAAGACACACGTGATCGTTTCCATGAGGGGAATTCTAGTGCCAATTTGGTACAAAAGAGAAATTTCCAAACCCACAAACCCAAGAACAAAGACAACTATGCGGGCAAAAGAAAATTAGATGGCAAGTACAAAGCCCCACAACATGTCAACTTCAAGAAGAAGGAGAGAAGAAAGGAAAATGGCATGTATGTGGTAGTGAAGAACATTGGGCTTCATCGTGCAAGGACCGCTGGGACATGCGTCAGAATGAGAACAATGGCAAGACCGCTAATGTTGTTATTGGCGATGTTGAGATGAAAGATGTCGGGTCACAAGAACTACACCCGTGCTGATGGGAAATGGGACACATGCTTCTGTTCATCGTGTTGGTATGGTCGATCTGAAGTTTACTTCGGGAAAGATCGTGCGGTTAAAGAACGTGCATTATGTCCCTACTATAAATAAAAATCTCGTCAACGTTTCTTGTTTGTGTCGAGATGGTTATAGATTGGTATTTGAGTCCAATATGGTTGTAGTATCAACGTGTGGACAATTTGTTGGGAAGTGCTATGAGAGCGGGGCGTGTTCTTCTTATCTTTGTCAGACTTTTACACTAAAGTTATTAATCATGTTTGCAATGTAACTGAATCAAATGTTTGGCATTCACGACTTTGTCGTATTAACTTGGGTGTCATGAAGTCGCTAGCAAATTTGAGATTAATCCCGAAATTTACTATTGTCAAAGGTTATAAGTGTCAAGTTTGTGTGCAAGCAAAGCAACCTCGCAAGTCCCATACGACTGTTGAGGCGAGGAATTTGGCACCACTTGAACTCATACATTCAGATCTTTGCGAGATGAATGATGTGTTCACAAAAGTTGGAAAAGATATTTCATGACTCTTTCGATGACTCTACTAGATATTGCATGATATATTTGTTGGAAACAAAAGATGAGGCTTTGCACTACTTTAAAATATGTAAAGCCGAAGCAGAGAATCAACTTGATCAAAAGATCAAAAGGCTTAGGTCGGATTGCGGTGGAGAGTATTTTTCCAACGAGTTCAATTTATTCTGTCGTGAACATGGTATAATACATGAGAGGATGCCTCCCTATTCTCCTCAATCAAATGGGGTTGCTGAATGAAAGAACCGAACTCTAACTGATTTGGTTAACTCCATATTAGACACAGCGGGACTTTCCAAGGAATGGTGGGGGGAGGCTTTGATGATTGCAAGTCATGTCCTAAATAGAGTTCCCATAAAGAATAAAGAGATTACCCCGTTTGAGGAATGGGAAAGGAATAGGCTCAAACTCTCATACCTACGAACTTGGGGTTGTTTAGCGAAGGTCAATGTACCAATTACCAAGAAGCGTAAGTTTGGACCAAAAACAGTTGATTGTATTTTCCTGGGTTATGCTTTTCATAGCATTGCCTATAGATTTCTAGTGGTGAAATCTGAGGTACTTGACATGAATGTTGGTATAATCATGGAGTCGAATGATGTGACTTTTTTGAGGATATTTTTCCTATGAAGGATATGCCTAGCTCATCTAGTCAGAGGTTAGAGACAACTCCTGGACCTACCGTTCCATTGGAACATTCCGAGAAGAAACACATAGATATTCCTGAGGAGGATGACAATGAAGCTCCTAGAAGGGGCAAGAGACAAAGGACCGCAAAGTCATTTGGTGATGATTTCATTGTGTATCTCGTGAATGATACTCTCACTTCTATTTCAGAAGCTTATTCATCTCCTGATGTGCATAGTGAGATGGATTCCATCATGTCTAACGGGACATGAGATATCACCGATAGTCCTTATGGGTGTAAAAATGTAGGGTGTAAGTGGGTGTTTAAGAAAAATCTTATGCCTGATGGTACATTTGAAAAGTACAAGGTGCAGCTTGTAGCCAAGGGATATACCCAAAAAGAAGGTGAAGTTTTCTTTGATACTTGTGCGCCTCTAGCCAGATTGACCACCATTCGAGTACTACTCTCATTGGCCGCTTCACACAATCTTCTCGTTCATCAAATGGACATTAAGGCAACTTTTCTAAATGGAGAGTTGGAGGAGGAAATTTACATGGAACGACTTGATGGTTTTGCGGTATATGGTCATGAAGGAAAAGTGTGTAAATTGTAGAAATCTTTGTATGGTTTTAGACAAGCACCTAAGCAATGGCACGAGAAGTTCGAAAGAACTTGGACATCTACGGGCTTTGTTGCAAACGAAGGCGACAAGTGTGTGTACTATCACCATGGTTGGGGCGAGGGAGTTATATTATGTTTGTATGTTGATGACATACTTATATTTGGAACAAATCTCAAGGTCATTCAGGAAGTTGAAGATTTTCTGAATCAAAATTTTGAGATGAATGACCTTGGAGTATCTGATGTTATCTTGAACATCAAGCTTTTAATAGGTGGTGATGGTGGGATCACTCTGTTGCAGTCTCACTATGTGGAGAAGATTCTGGATCGCTTTGGATATTCAGATTGCAAACCTTCTCCATCACCTTATGATCCGAGTGTTTTGATTCGGAAGAACAAATGAGAAACAAATGATAAATTGAGATATTCTCAAATCATTGGCTCGCTTATGTATTTATCTAGTGCTACGAAGCCTGATATCTCATTTGCTATGAGTAAACTAAGCCGATTTATTTCAAACCCGGGAGATGTTCATTGGCATGCACTCGAGAGAATAATGCGCTATCTGGAAGGTACTGCCGGTTATGGACTTCATATACCGGGTATCCAAGAGTACTTGAAGGTTACAGTGATGCAAATTGGATATCTGATGCTGATGATCTTAAAGCAACAAGTGGTTTATGTGTTTACACTTGGTGGTGGTGCTGTTTCTTGGAAGTCTTGCAAGCAGACCATCTTAACAAGGTCAATAATGGAGGGAGAACTCACATCATTAGACATGGCAACAATTGAAGCAGAATGGCTTCGAGAACTTTTGATGGCCTTGTCTGTGGTTGAAAAACCAATACCAGCTATTCTAATGAACTGTCATAATCAAACTGTGCTCATCAATGTAAACAGTTCTAAGGATAATAAGAAGTCATCAAGACATGTGAGAAAGAGACTGAAATCTGTCAGGTTCATGAGAAACTCCGGAGTTATAGCGTTGGACTATATAAACACATCGAAGAATCTGGCAAATCCCTTCACAAAGGGTTTATCATGAAATGTGATAGACAATGCATCAGAGAAGATGGGATTGAGACCCACTATATCAGTTGTTCATGGTGGCAAACCTATTCTTTGTGATCGGAGATCCTATGAATTAGAATTGGCGAGACAAGCTTTTGGACAATTGAGAGGAGAATATTTATTTTATAAAGATCTACTCCATTATGATGCAATTCTCTCATAATCTGTATGGTAGGCTGATATTTATCTGAAGTTTACTTCGGGAAAGATCGTGCGATTGAAGAACGTGCATTACGTTCTACTATAAATAAAAATCTCATCAACGGTTCTTGTTTGTGTCGAGATGGTTATAGATTGGTATTTGAGTCCAATATGGTTCTAGTATCAACGTGTGGACAATTTGTTGGGAAGTGCTATGAGAGCGGGGGCGTGTTCTGCTTATCTTTGTCAGACTTTTGCACTAAAGTTATTAATCATGTTTGTAGTGTAACTGGATAAAATGTTTGGCATTCACGACTTTGTCGTATTAACTTGGGTGTCATGAAGCCGCTAGCAAATTTGAGTTTAATCCCGAAATTTACAATTGTCAAAGGTTCTAAGTGCCAAGTTTGTGTGCAAGCAAAGCAACCTCGCAAGTCCCATACGACTGTTGAGGCGAGGAATTTGGCACCACTTGAACTCATACATTCAGACCTTTGCGAGATGAATGATGTGTTCACAAAGGTTGGAAAATATATTTCATGACTCTTTCGATGACTCTACTAGATATTGCATGATATATTTGTTGGAAACAAAAGATGAGGCTTTGCACTACTTTAAAATATGTAAAGCCGAAGCAGAGAATCAACTTGATCGAAAGATCAAAAGGCTTAGGTCGGATCGCGGTGGAGAGTATTTTTCCAATGAGTTCAATTTATTCTGTCAGGAACATGGTATAATACATGAGAGGATGCCTCCCTATTCTCCTCAACCAAATGGGGTTGTTGAACGAAAGAACCAAACTCTAACTGATTTGGTTAACGCCATATTACACACAGCGGGACTTTCCAAGGAATGGCGGGGGAGGCTTTGATGATTGCAAGTCATGTCCTAAATAGAGTTCCCACAAAGAATAAAGAGATTACCCCATTTGAGGAATGGGAAAGGAAAAGGCTCAAACTCTCATACCTACGAACTTGGGGTTGTTTAGCGAAGGTCAATGTACTAATTACCAAGAAGCGGAAGTTTGGACCAAAAACAGTTGATTGTATTTTCCCAGGTTATGCTTTTCATAAAAATTGGCTATAGATTTCTATTGGTCAAATCTGAGGTACTTGACATGAATGTTGGTACAGTCATGGAGTCAAATGATGTGACTTTTTTGAGGATATTTTTCCTATGAAGGATATGCCTAGCTCATCTAGTCAGAGGTTAGAGACAACTCCTAGACCTATTGTTCCATTGGAACATTCCGAGAAGAAACACATAGATATTCCTGAGGAGGATGACAATGAAGCTCCTAGAAGGGGCAAGAGACAAAGGACCGGAAAGTCATTTGGTGATGATTTCATTGTGTATCTCGTGAATGATACTCTCACTTCTATTTCAGAAGCTTATTCATCTCCTGATGTGCATAGTGAGATGGATTCCATCATGTCTAACGGGACATGAGATATCACCGATCGTCCTTATGGGTGTAAACATGTAGGGTGTAAGTGGGTGTTTAAGAAAAATCTTATGCCCGATGGTATATTTGAAAAGTACAAGGTGCGGCTTGTAGCCAAGGGATATACCCAAAAAGAAGGTGAAGTTTTCTTTGATACTTGTGCGCCTCTAGCCAGATTGACCACCATTCGAGTACTAATCTCATTGGCCGCTTCACACAATCTTCTCGTTCATCAAATGGACATTAAGGTAACTTTCCTAAATGGAGAGTTGGAGGAGGAAATTTACATGGAACGACTCGATGGTTTTGCGGTATATGGTCATGAAGGAAAAGTGTGTAAATTGTAGAAATCTTTGTATGGTTTTAGACAAGCACCTAAGCAAATGCACGAGAAGTTCGAAAGAACTTGGACATCTACGGGCTTTGTTGCAAATGAAGCCGACAAGTGTGTGTACTATCGCCATGGTGGGGGCGAGGGAGTTATATTATGTTTGTATGTTGATGACATACTTATATTTGGTACAAATCTCAAGGTCATTCAGGAAGTTGAAGATTTTCTGAATCAAAATTTTGAGATGAATGACCTTGGAGTAGCTGATGTTATCTTGAACATCAAGCTTTTAATAGGTGGTGATGGTGGGATCACTCTGTTGCAGTCTCACTATATGGAGAAGATTCTGGATCGCTTTGGATATTCAGATTGCAAACCTTCTCCATCACCTTATGATCCGAGTGTTTTGATTCGGAAGAACGAATGAGAAACAAAGGATAAATTGAGATATTCTCAAATCATTGGCTCGCTTATGTATTTATCTAGTGCTAGGATGCCTGATATCTCGTTTGCTGTGAGTAAACTAAGCCGATTTGTTTCAAACCCGGGAGATGTTCATTGGCATGCACTCGAGAGAATAATGCGCTATCTGGAAGGTACTGCGAGTTATGGACTTCATATACCGGGTATCCAAGAGTACCTGAAGGTTACAGTGATGCAAATTGGATATCTGATGCTGATGAGCTTAAAGCGACAAGTGGTTTATGTGTTTACACTTGGTGGTGCTGCTCTTTCTTGGAAGTCTTGCAAGCAGACCATCCTAACAAGGTCAATAATGGAGGGAGAACTCACATCATTAGACACGGCAACAATTGAAGCAGAATGGCTTCAAGAACTTTTGATGGCCTTGTCTGTGGTTGAAAAACCAATACCATCTATTCTAATGAACTGTCATAATCAAACTGTGATCATCAATGTAAACAGTTCTAAGGATAATAAGAAGTCATCAAGACATGTGAGAAAGAGACTGAAATCTGTCAGGTTCATGAGAAACTCCGGAGTTATAGCATTGGACTATATAAACACATCGAAGAATCTGGCAGATCCCTTCACAAAGGGTTTATCAAGAAATGTGATAGACAATGCATCGGAGAAGATGGGATTGAGACCCACTATATAAGTTGTTCATGGTGGCAAACCTATTCTTTGTGATCGGAGATCCCGTGAATTAGAATTGGCGAGACAAGCTTTTGGACAATTGAGAGGAGAATATTTATTTTATAAAGATCTACTCCATTATGATGCAATTCTCTCATAATCTGTATGGTAGGCTGATATTTATCTTAATGTGTTCTGAATGGCTTGGCTAGGCAGAGATGTTGTCCTACATAACATCTAGAAAGAATACACCTATATTATTTAGGTTGTTAAATGTCGCAGTCTGTGAGAGTTGGGTGCTCTCAAATAAACTCATGAAGAGGCGGATTATGACATATATGCTACTACTCGCGAGAAGTTTTTCAGCGGTCTAGTATCGGTCAAGTATTTTACGTGAAACATGTTTGCACAAAACTTGCAGTTCAAGGAGCGGTCCATTGTTCAAGTTGTGAACGAGTGTAGCATGGAGTTCTAGGTGGAAGTTCAACTTAATAGTCTTCACCGAAATACTGGTATATAAACAATGTTTTGGAACCATAGGCAAACTTGATATGCCTCTGGATCTAGAGGGGGGTTGTTAGACATATTGGGATTTAGACCATCTGTTATATCAAATAATTTCTAGAAAAATCCCATAGGCCCATGTGGCACGTTCATGAATGACAAGAAAGAAGCAAAAAAAAATTGCGCTAATGGAAAATGAAACTGAATGGTGGTGAATGATGACATTCATCTCCTCATTGATGGCATCAATATTTTGGTTTTAGTTCCATATCTTCATTAGTACATTGGTTTCTTCATACCATGTGTGCTAGCATATTTTGTCATGTAACAACTTGGAATGATTTGCCTACTAATGGGAGACGAAACTGACCACTTGATAGGATTTTTAGTGCGTCTGTTTCTCCTCTCCTTAATGAGAATTAGTGTTTAGTGTGTCCATTTCTGTTTCATCTCGTTACTCCTATAAGAGGTTGCTCCTCTTCCAGACGAGACACAACTCCTCGTGTTGTTCCAGAGCATTGCACCGTCTACCTCTTTCCCATCTCGCTTCCTGGCCTGCACCGGAGAGTGAGACAACAGGCCTCCGAAACCCCGCCTCTTGTGTCATCCGGTACAGGAGAGGGACGATCAGGTTTTTTGGAGAGTGCCATTGCGCGACTGCTGGATTCTTGTTTATCGTGACTACGAACGGTGACATCACCCACGACGAGTTCCCCAATGACGACTTCTTCCCCGACATCAACGACCTTTTCAGCGACATGACGATCGGGACATTGGCACGTTCTTCTACTGTGCCATATGCCATCTTATCCTCACTGTTAGGTCTAGCATTTGATTTATTGCTAGTAGCGACTGTCATGAATATGATGCATTTTGCTTATGTTTTTGATTGCATGACTAGTCTCAACGAATTGTTGCTAGTTTTTAGTTTCACCACTATATTTCTATTCATGTTTTATCCGCTATTTTTCTGGATTAAACTAAACGCAAAATGCCTAATTATTCAACAGGAACAGGAGCAGCAGCTGCAGCAGATCCGGCGTTGTATAGGAAGAAGCATCAGAGCCTGGGCGGCTGCGAAGTTATGGAAATGCTTGGGAGATGCTTGTGTGGCCTTGCTCTCTTTGAGATGGTTCCGTCAAGTCTTTGGCCTTGCGTTTGCATGTGGCACTTGCAGCACCACTTGTGCCTACTGCTGCTTCCAAGAAAGAAAAGTCTCCCGTTGTTCCCCGGCAACCAATTTGTGGCCGATTTGACACGGCCGGTTACCATCAGCATCTAAACAGATATACAAATCACGGTTTAAAAAGTTCAGTTTGTCAACAAGTCAAAGGTCAATGTCTTCTCAACAAAGCAACTATGCTGAATGTCATAGCCCAAGTTTAAATCAGATTCCAGTAGTACTTATTACCACCGTGGTGGGTCTGTTGCCGGTGCGGCTCTGGCCACGGCAGCTCTGCACCCGCGTTCTCCGGTGTATTTGGCTCGCCGGCGTTCTCTGCCAGGCAGAGCTTCATAGGGGTGAGTATATAAATTTATTACTGCATTAAGAAGGTTCAACGTGACAATTAAAATGTGGAAAATTGCCTCACTCCGCAAGACATTGTACGGACGAAAGAGATAGTTAACGCCCTAGGTTCTTTTTTCCTTTTCCGCTAGGCATATCGGTAAGTATTTTCATTCCGCTATAAAAGTATTTCACCTTTTTTTTAACATAATACAGAGTCAAGCGCTCATACATACACTTATAATCTCATCTCTATGAACGCGCACATGCATGTCTTATCTCTATGAGCTCCTTCGAGAGAAAGAGACGCTATATCATCTTGAGATTTACGTAGTCACCGTAGGCGCCTCGTCGTCCGTAGGAACATCTCCTCCCACTGAAAGCGCATCGTCGGAAATCCTAAAATAAATCCAAAAAATAATGGGAGCACCAGGACTTGAATCCCGATGGGCTGGGATACCACTTACCCTCTAACCATCCAACCACACAAGTTGGTTCGCAAAAAAAAAGTATTTCGCCTTGTCAGTTTTAGAAGAACCCTCACGGAAATGAGAAATACACTGTCAACATGTCCCAAAACCTGAAACTTTTTGTGTCGTGCCGGTAAGTCCTACACCGCTCTGAGTCCCCCATGCCGCGCGTACCCCAGCCCACCCTGGTTAAAATATTGCAACCCTATATCATGTTCCTCTCCCACCATTCGCCACCATCTTCTCATCCATCGGTAAATGAGTGAAACAATACATAAAGATACATCATTTTCTTACGCAATAACCTTTCACTTCTTTCTTTTTCTTTTCACTTCTTTCTTTTTCTTTCTTGCATGTTATGTTACTTGATTGCGACTTGGTTAAATCTCACTCGACTGAGACCTAGCCACACCCATATTTAAAAGCATAGTGTTGGGAAGATGATAATTAAGGAGATCCACCCTTGGTTGTGCAAAATAAAAGCTATACTATTTGATGATAATAAGTAGTACAAGGACAAATGAAATATAATTGCTTGCATATATATAGCAAAATACGAATGAATAGTTATAGTAAATAGATAATAATAGCGGCCGAGTATTTAATAGCATTGTTATGGTAGATAGAATCATGATCCAACAATGATAGAAAGAAAGCTGATGATAACAAAATAAATATATGCTAGAAAGAAAGCTGATGATAACAAAATAAATATATTGAATGAATCATGTTGAATTTGGATACTCCTACTAAGCCGCACAGATGCGCAGGCTATTGGCCTTGGTTGAGCAGGGCCATGAACTCGTCATCCGCGATGAGCCTTGCAAGAGCCTCCGGAGCCAGGCAGAGCTCCATGCCGATTCCACCTTCGCGCCCCAGCTCGTACACGGTGGCCCTTCCGTCAACCTTGTTCCCGCCGCCGCTCCGCACCGCCACCGGCCTCCCCCACCCAAAGTCGTTACCGAACACGTCGAACCGCGGCGAGTTGCCCGTCACCAGCAGCGCCGGGTGCCACCACCCGACCAGGTACGCGAACGGTGGCTCCGTGTGCCACGCCGCCGTGGACCCAACCAGGGCCGCCTCATCGCACGACGCCACCGCGCGGTTCAGCCGCCACGCCGCCGAACGCAGGCCACCGCGGAGGATCTCGCCGGCGGCCACCTTCGCCGTCGCGCACCGCACCATGGAGTTGCCCGAGTATAACTGGGGCACGCGCTTCACTCGACCCCGGCAGCTGACCGCCAACGTGTAGGAGGTCTCCTGCTCCGGCCGGAGGCGCCGGGCGCGGGTCACGGCGAGCCACAGGTGCGCGAGCAGGGACTGCAGCGAGGAAACGGTGGCCGTGCCTGATATCTCGGCGTTGGCTCTCGCTTTGAGGCTCCTGATGCTCTCCGCGGAGAATGCCAAGAAGCATTCCTCCACGGGTGGGCCGTGGAACCGCCGCACGGCGTGATCCAGCGTCGGGAATGGAAGCGGCACGGGAACCGGGCAGCCGTCCGGGAACCACCGCTCCAGCACGGGCTCCGGCGTGGCGATCGCCTCGCTGCTGCCGTTCCAGCTGCTGCGGCTGATCTCGGACCACGTGTTGAACAGGTGCCAGAACGCAGTCCCGTCCGCGACGCCATGGTTGAGCGATATGGCCACGAACACGCCGTCTGCGAGCTCGGTGACCTGGGCGGCGAGGACTGGGATGCGGGAGCCGCTGCGGCTGCCCACGGCGGCGTCGGCGCCGACCAGCCCGTTGAGAGGGAAGAAGGACCAGACCACGCTAGGGATACTCAGCGAGCCAGCCACGTCGGCGACGTTGGTGTCTGCCGCCACGGCGTGGACGAACTCGGCGCCGTGCCCGGTGCATTGCAGCGAAACGGTGACGCTGCCGCCGGTGTGTTCCTCGGTGGCGAGGCGGCCGGCGTAGGGGTAGAAACGTGCCACTGCGCGCGCCAAGGACTGCGCGAGGTGGTCGACCATGTGCTCTGCCGTCGTCGGCGTCGGTGGCCGGGGCAGGAGGACGCCCATCTGGATGTAGTCGACGGTGAGCATCTGCAGGTCCCACGGCGTGAGGTGCACCGTCTCAGTCGACTTTGGTTTCGTCGTCGTCTCCGTCTCCCCGTCGCTTGCCGGCCGCACCATTCGCCGAGACACGATGCGGACACCGTGCTGGCACGCAGATGCTGAGGCCTCCGTTGCCATCACCTCGCTGTGGCCACAACTCAGAGCGAGATGATGCTAGCTGGTTTAGTCTGCTGGATATGGTCAAAGATGGTGTGCGCTCGCCGGTGTGATGGATTTGGGAGACTCAAGGGGGAGGATATAGTCTTGGGGGTATGTTCTCCAAAAAAAAGGGCTTTGGGGTAACCAAGAAATCTACGGCTAATAAGGCCCCTCTCAATGCTTCATCTTCTACAGGTGCTAATCCTTTCATGTAGGTAAAAAAATCTAATGTGGCAAGTTATTTAAGAGGAGAGAGATGAGTGTGGTGACCTCACGAAGAAACAATGCTAAATGCGTGAATCTAGGCAAAACATTTAAAGAAAAAAAGCCCATCAATACATGAAAAACTTTAGTTGCTAACTCATTAAATGAAGCAAGCTAAACACCTATGCATTGAGGAGTATAGTTGCCAAGCTATTTAATGTGCTTAACACCTCATCTAAGCACCCATCCATTGGCAACAGCCTAAGACATTTATGAAAATCTTCACATTATCTCTACTCCTAAAGGGGACTAGATACATCGTTCGTTTCGTACCCTCACCCATCGATCAAACGCCATACTGCCCCCGTCGATTTTATCCATCGCGAGGCTCCCCACCGGTTTTTTCTGTGCCAGGCTCCTCCACCTCCCATCTGGTTTTTCTAATGTAACCGTACGTCTGTACCCAAATCAGCCATACAACAAAAATCAACACCAATCACTAAGATTTCTAATGTAACCGAACCCAAATCAGCCATACACCAATCGCGAGGCTTTCCTTCTATCAATGGATTGATGGATACCACAAATCAGCCATACAATTATTCCTCCTTCATATGTATGTCATACGAGAACGGGGGGTCGACCCGTTGGTTGGACAGTTGAGGTTGCTGCTAGCCCACCCGAGTTCGAGTCTCGGCACGGACGCGCGGTGCTCACGGAGTTTCTTACAAAAAAGTCAACAAGTTTATATGTATGTCATACAAAAGGCGCATTTTTATATGATTATTGTTGCAGAACATGAGAGAGATAAAGATGTATTTTGGCGAGAGATAAAGATGTATTTTGGCGAGAGATGAAGATGTATTTTGGCGATATTCAAAAAGAATCCATTGACAAGGGTTCTGAGACGACGTCGTTGGAAGGGGATGAAAGTTTCCAAAGTTTTTTTTATAATATAATGATATGCAAACGGTGATATCTCATAACAAATCAAAAAAAGCAAATACAAATGTCATTGCACAAGGTTTTTTTTAATCTTATTATCAGTCATTACTTCGTCATATAATTTTCTGTATAGAACTAACTTGGCTCATTTTGTATACTAATTTGGCTCATTTTTGTATCATGACGACAGACTGTGTCTGTAATCCTGGAGATACTACAGTCATCGAATCAATCATGTCTGCCTCCAAGAAAACCAAGTTCATGGACATTGGAGATACCTTGTTATCAAACGATGAGTTGGAATGCCTT
The DNA here is from genome assembly GCF_018294505.1 of Triticum aestivum. Lineage (NCBI taxonomy): Eukaryota > Viridiplantae > Streptophyta > Magnoliopsida > Poales > Poaceae > Triticum > Triticum aestivum. The sequence goes on along the minus strand of NC_057794.1, from coordinate 5,855,062 downwards.
ATAAAAGATGATATGTTCTTGCAAGATGGTGTAAGACCAATCGCGTAAACTTTGTGCTTAATAATGTAAACCATATATAATATCAAATAACATAAATATATTGTATATGTGAGATTACAGGTGATAAACGTTAACATATATTGTATGCTTGCTCATGACCATCAACGGGACAGGGCGGGCGAAAAGGTACATATCATTAGCACGTTTGTATCTGTCAGATAAAAGAAGAGGAGAAAAAGATATTGACCCATCAAAATATCGTCACATCATACACATGTTAATACTAATCTATAATAAGAGATGGTTAGTCTCGCCTCATTATCCATACATATAATGATGTATAATTTTTAATTACTCCATGTGTATAATGATTTTATTATTATTTATATCTAATTGTGTCTACAACTTATATGATATTTCCACCAGTTATTCCTTTCGATTGCCATTCCTGGGTACCATTGGTATCTATCAGTCATCAATGCCAAAAAAAAACATGAGATTCATGTATTGCTTGTGCAGGATGGGTACGAGTTGATGAAGATGTTTTTGTTATACTTGCTCAAATATCATGCGAATGAAGCTAAAGACAATATTCTTGATATTGTGCAGGAATTTCTTAAGCACGTCAAATATATCTTAATTTGTAACAGATTTTTAGTTGGATTATCGCTCAATATATATGCATCATCAAATTTCCTTTTTATTATCAATTTAAATGACAAGTGAATTGGACTTAAATTATTATCCGATTGTGCCCGTGTTATCTCTTTCACTACATCTAAAATTTAACATGCATTATGTCTACAAAACTCCAACAAAATATTGCAAAATCCCGTGGCGACGCACGGGCATTCTACTAGTTTTGCTTCGGGTGCTGACCGGTGCGATCGTGGCATGGTACATGGTTGGGAGAAGCACCACTAATAATCCATTTAGAGAGATATCCGAGATAGTACTGAACAAAATGCCCTAGGTGCAGGCATTCATAAGGAAATTCAAAGGTGGGTGATCAAGTTTAGAAAAAGTGTAATCAATGAGTTAACACAACAATGGCATGAGATCACATGGATGGAGGTCCAGCCAACACAGGAGCCAATAAGAGCTAGTTAAGCAGGAGACACGGCTCACATGGTCCGATTCAGCGGCGTTCCCTATAGTATGGCAAGTGGTCTGATTCGGCGTTCCATATATGGCAAAAGATCTGAGCGGAGTTGTTTATATGGCAAGTGGTCTGATCCTGCGTTTCATATATGGCAAGAGATCTGAACAGAGTTACTTATGTGGTAAGTGGTCTGATCCTGCGTTCCATATATGGCAAGAGATCTGAGCGAAGTTGTTTATATGGCAACTAGTCCGATTCCATATATGGCAACTTGGATCATGTGTGCTTCTAGTGATCATGTGACTAGTATATACAGTCGGCTGATCTAGATGCTCGCTCACGTGGCCTGATTCGGTGGCGGCCGGAGGGATACATACTCCAACGATAAGCTAATGACAGGCTGTTTGAACAGTCTCTCGACTCCTTCGAACTATCCACTATATTATTTTCAACACGTGAGCCAAAAAAAAAAACCCATCCATTACGTACCCATCCCTTTTCCTGCTGGACCCTCATGTTACTGCTTGATCTTCCGTCGCAGCGGAACATTTCTCACTCGAGCCCTCTTCTTTAAAACATGATGATGCCCATCTCACATTCACAATGACCCCCTCTTTTCTTCACAACCTACTTCTCCACATACCGCTAAGGAGTGAAGCGGAGGAAAGAAGTCGTCGCCGTTGTCCTCCCGTTGAGTTGTGTGTGTGTGCGTGTGTAGTCCCTCTGCACGCATGCCATGTTCTCGAGGGAGGAAAATGGCTGCCGCTGCGTGCGCACGCTGATTTATTGAGTGGAAGCCGCTGTCAATGTCCACGCACGTGAAGTCATCGGCGCGGAAGTGCAGATGCCCTCCGCCTTCAAGCTGACTGCCTTGTGCCTTTTCTCCAAGTCGCGCGTCTTCATCCCGCATGGCGTCCTCCTCCACCGCTGCTTGACGGCCTACTGTGCCGACCCTCGATGGTCCCTTTGTGCACCGTACGGACCGTTAGCCTACAAGACACGGATGAGCCATGTCTAGTATCGGGTCTGGCCGTGAATGTTCAGTATAAAGGCATGGCTTTGGATTGCTGACTACACTCGGCAACATGCATGTGTAGTTCGTCTGCCTTCATGTGTTTTTAGATTGGATTGTTCCCATCTATGCTATTTTTTATCGGCGGCAATTGTTGTTCTGCTGCACTGATTTTATCGGGTCTTTGTCTTACGACTTTTCGACTGTCTACTACAACAGGTTTTGTCCGGCTCTGGCAAGGGAGAGGCAATGACGGCGGCGTGCCTTCAGCTCGCTTCAGTGCTTGTAAGAGCATCTCCAACCGTTGGCCCCGCAGGGGGCGCCTAAAATCGCCTCCTAGGGTGAGCGGCGCAAAAACTCGGCCTGGGACCGAGCTGGTCCCCAGCCGCCGGTCCCAGGGCCGTCCCCAAGCGCGTTTAAATTTTTTTAAATATATAGCAAAGTTCAAAATTCGGCGAAGTTCGGCATATATTACATTTAAAAAGCGGGTTTTTATTACATATATAATTAAAACAGAACTGGCTAAAAGCAGAGTAGTCGCCGTCGTCGTCGTCCGGCTTCTCCTCCTTGACGCGGCCGTCCCTGGTGGACCCCTGACCGGCGTCGTTTATGCGGGTTGGTGGCGGCGGCGCGGCGTCGTCGTCGCTGTCGTCGATGACGACGATTCCTCCCTCGTCGCGGCTCCGGCGGCGCTGCGCGAATCACCGCAGGGCGGCGCACTGGCGCTCCCCCGCCATCTTCAGGGAGTCTGCGCACGCCCATTCTAGGGTCGCGTCGTCGTCGACCTCGACGTCGGCGCTGTGCTCCGTCTTCACCGCGGGGAGGCCCGGCTCTGTCTTCACCGGCGCCAGGCCCGGCTCCATCTTGGGCTTGACGAATTGCGGAGGAGCCGACGAGGGGGCGCGTCGGCCGCCCTCATTGATGACGATAGCGGCACTGCGAGTGCGCCGGCCGAGCGGCGTCTCCGCCGCGGGCTCGGCCTTGACGCCGAGCAGCGCCGGAGCGCCGGACGAGTGTGAGGAAGAGCGGGAGGAGGAGGAAGAAGAGGAGGCGCCGAACCTCCTGGGCAACCATTTCCCGTCGCGTCAGCGGTGAGCCGTGGCCGTGGCAGCCGCACTCGTCGGGGGGTATGCCAACGGCGGGTCGTTGCCGCCCTCGAGGTACGTCAGAACGCCCTCGAGGGTCCGGCCGGGGACACCCCACCACAGGCGGCGTCCGTCGCTGTTCTTTGGTCCGGCCACCACCGGCGCGTCGTTGGTGGACGCCAGCCTCTGCTGCTGCCGGCACTGACAGTATGCCGTCCACACCGCTGTGTTGTCGGCGGCATACTCGGGGAGGGCGAGCTGGGCGACGGTGAGGGAGGCGCGCACGACGTCGACCTCGTCGACGAAGTAGCCCTGTTTCGCCACGGCGTCGGGCAACGGGGGAATGGGCACTCCCCCGTTGCTGAGTCTCCACCCCGTTGGCCCGACGCGCATGTCCGGCGGCACCGGGATGTTCGCCTGGAACAGGAGCCACGACTCCTGTTCGCGGAGCGATCGGCGGCCGAAGCCGTTGGCCGCGGCCTCATCGTCGGGGAACCACTCGGCCATCGGGAGAGGGAGGGAGGGAGGGAGAGCGAGGGCTCGGCGACGGCGCTTGGGAGAGGCAGGGCTCGGCGACGGCGCTCGGGAGAGGTAGAGGGCGGGCTAGGGCGGGTGTGGCTGGTGTAGCCAGAGGCGAGGGAGGCCACCGGCTTCTATAGCGGCGCCGCCCCGTGTGTACCCGTACGAGGGAGGGGAGGCGTCGGCGCGCCGCCCCGTGAAAACGCCGCCCATGAGGAATCACTGGTAAGGCTGACCGGCGGCAGCCTTGCCATTGATTCCCCGCGGAAAACCGAGGCGTTCGGGGAAGATGATGCGCGGTGTCGCTGACGCGGCGGGCCCGCGGCTCTTTCGCGCCAAAATCGCTTGCCCCGACGCCCACGAGCGCCCCCCAGCTCGCCGGGTTCGGCCTGTGTCCGCTGGCGCTACCTTCGGCCCAAGCCGGCGAAAATCGGGGTTCTGGGGGCGCGACTGGGCTGATTTTTCAGCGCCGGCGCGAAAAAAACGCCTGGGAAGGCCTTTCTGGGGGCGCGGCTGGAGATGCTCTAATCGTCGATAGGGTGTCTACGGATCTGGGTGTAATTTTTATTATTTCTTGTGTTCATTGTACTGTCATGATTAAAGAAGAATAGGTTGAAAGTTTTCTTGAAAAAATATAAATGTGAGATTTAATAAAACAAATTTCACCACTTTATTTCATGTCGCATAATAATGCTACTTAGAGATTTATAATAAAAATTAAAATGATATTATGAAACAGTGGGATTACCTACGATGCAAAAACAAAAGGTTGAAGGGAGGAGAACCAACTTATAAGACACCTCCAAACTGATAAAAAATAAATTAAGAAATGTTTAGTGGAGCCGTTAATGGTTGGAACCATGCAAAGCAAGTAGCCGGCCGGTCACTCCATTGTACCCGCAGGGTAGATCCTAAAGCGCTGGAGCACGTCCTCCCGGTTGGCTGCGGCGGCGGCGTACGCCTCGTTGAACTCCCGGAAGAGGAACGGTCTGAACTTGGCCTGCCCCCCCTCGGTCACCAGCGCCGGCGCGGGCTCGATGCGGCAGTCCATGTCCGGCAACATGATGGTCACCACCGACAACCTCGCCGCACTGGAGTTGGTCACTGCGCGGTGCTCTACGCTCTGAAGCAACCCGTTCGTCACGATCTGCACACACAGCACAAACGAGGAATGAATGATCTCACCAACACGTACACTACATAAGTACCAAATTAGCGATCGATGAGGAATTGAAGATGGACCTCCATCAGGTGGCCGAAGTTTATGACGAAAGCGTTTGGGACGGGCTGCACGGCGATCCACCGGCCCTTGTGCTTGGCCTGGAGGCCGCTGACGTCGCCCTGCGACAGCACGGTCAGGAGTGGTCGGTCGCAGTGCGGCAGCAGGCCCAGCGTCAGGCTCGGGTCCGGGCACGGCGGGTACCAGTTCACGTTCATCAGCGTCCAGCCGCCGCTGAGCTCGCCGCGGAAGAAGCTCTCCTCCAGCCCGAGCCCCTCGGCGATGAGCCCGAGCAACGTGGCGGCCAGCGTCCGCACCGCTGTGGCGTACGCGGCCAGGCTGGGCACGAAGGCGGCTGGCTCGGCCGGCCAGTCCTGCGAGAACCTGTCGACGGGGAAGCACTGCAGCTGAATGTAGTCGCGCCAGTACCGACCGCCGCCGCTACGGTCGAGGACGTAGGTGGTGCTGGTGTCGACGCGGAACGGTTTGGTGAGGTCGTCGGAGTAGTAGGGGAGCTTCTCCTCCGCCGGCATGGCGAAGAACTCCGCCGCCGCGGACCGAAACGCCCCGACCACCTCGTCGCCCACGCCATGGTTCACAACCTGTTTGCAGCACATCCATGGAGTACCGAGTCCAAAATCAATAGCTGAGTGGCGCGGATCGATAAACAAACAATTGCGGTGGTGCGTGCGTGCGTGCCTGGAAGAAGCCGAACTCTTTGCTGGCCTTGATGATCTCATTGACGACGAGGTGGCGACGGCGGCCGGCGGCGAGGTCGATGACAGGCAGGGTGACCGTGGGATCGACGAGCTCGTCGGGTTCGGGGCGCTTCTCCGGCGGCAGGACGTACTCGTCCGGCACGGCGTGGTGCACCGGGGTGTTGGACAGCAGCCCCATCTTCTGGATGGATCAGATTTTTCAGACTAGCTAGTAGCGTAGCTACCTAGCTGCCAGAGCAACGTCAAACAAATGCTGTCTTCCCAACCGTGATGGTGGTACAAGCATAGAAATTTGAGGTCTTCCTCGTCACACGGGTCTCTCTCCCCACCCACAACTTTGTAGGCTCCTTCCACTCATACCAAGGCCACCTAGGCGCAAGGCCCGCACAAACTTGTTGGTATTGAGGACCCCCCCACCCCACACACACCCATAGGCACGCGGCCCGGTGACAATGTCCTAATTAACCTTGCATTTTGCTTCGGTTGTCTTATCCGACCATAATCGTAGGAAGACCCTCTCAAGCTTGTTGATGCTTTGAAGGGTGGTAGTTTGAATCACCAGCGGCGTGATGAAGTATATCACTTGGGAAGTCAGAACCGACTTGACAAGAGTGGCACGCCAAATGGTGGTGATGTTTTGGCCCTCATAGGTTGCCAATTTGCTCGCCATCTTATCCACAACAAATTGCAGGTCGATGAGCTTTAGCTTCCACACGGAGAGTGGGAGCCCCAAATATCGCAATGAAAATTAAGCCCTAATATTCGTGAGCCCCTGCGTGATGCAGCTCAAGTTGAGGTTGTCGCAGCGAATGGGAACCGTGGAGCTCTTATGGAAGTTAGTGCACAGACTGGTGACATCTTCAAAACCACACAAAATACTAGAGGCCGTGGCGTCTCAAGATCTCTGGATCTGGCACTCTTTCTTTGGCATGGCTGGATCATACAATGATATCAACGTGCTTCAGCGCTCGTCGGTGTTTGCTAGGCTTGCCGAAGGCAACAGCCCACCAGTGAACTTTACTGTCAATGGCCACACCTACGACAAAGGGTATTATCTGGGTGACGGTATTTATCCTTAGTGGACCACTATTGTCAAGACAATACCCAACCCTGTTGGAGAGAAAAGGAAAAGATTTGCCCAAGAGCAAGAGAGTGCTAGAAAGGATGTCGAGCGTGCCTTTGGTGTTTTGCAATCTCGATGGGGCATCGTTCGGTATCCTGCTAATACTTGGAGCACGCAGAAACTATGGGAGGTGATGACTGCTTGTGTGATCATGCACAACATGATCGTAGAAGACGAGCGCCCGGAACGTCTGTACGATCAAGGCTTTCAGTTTTAGGGTGAGAATGTTGTGCCTGAGCATGGAGTAGCGGCAACATTTGAGCAGTTCACTCAGTTTCATGAAGATATGCGTGATTGGGAAACTCACGTGCAACTGCAAAATGATTTTGGTTGAGCATATGTGGACTCATGTTGGCAACCAATAGATGTATCTTTTTTATTCGTTTTGCAAAACTATGTGAAACATTTTTAATTTTATTTGGCCTGTAAACTATACTATTTATTTGGGCGGACTATTTTGTTTGTTAAATTTTTATTTCATCATATGTGAGAATGCAATGCAAAATTGGGCAGCCAGCCGGCCACGCCTGCACATATGAGTCGGCGCGTTGGACGCGCTGCCAACCCATATGAAAAACAAGGCGGATGCCGGGCGGGCGACCGACACAAACGGACAAAAAGCGGACGAAATTGCCGTCCGTTTAAGTCGGCCCGTTGGAGTTGCTCTTAAAATCTATTTAGTGTTGACACATCAAGGTCTGATGATTCCATATTATATGTAGTTATGCATCATGTCTTTAATTGGAAGGACTCTACTAACAGAAAAGTTGAAGTGCAGCAATGCATGTGAGGTGAAACTTCAAGTGTGAAAAGGCAAGACTTTGGTCTTGGCACACGCTGGGAAGTGGATTTGCGCGCCCAACGTGTATCTGCGCGCGTCAAATCAAAGTGGCCCACTGTGTTGTCAGCGCTGCAGGGTATTCCAGCGCCCATAGCAAGTACACAGAGCTGTATTTCAAACTGATTGGACATGCAGGGTAGGACCAGGTCTATAGATTCTGCTGTTGCTAGGTTCTTTACATGCATCCTCGCATCCTTCCCTTAGAGCATCTCTAGTCATTGGCTCTCAGGAGGCATAAAAATCGCCTCTTGGGATGAGCCGGCGCTGGGCTGATCGGGTGTCCAATCGTTGTCCCTAGCCGTCATGATTGGTTCAGTTTTCGGCTCACTTTCGGCGAATAAAAGGCCCCATATGGGCGGCAATCGGCCCATATTTGATGTGGTTCGCCGTGGCTCGGCGTTCAATTATGAACATAAATATTTTTTTATTACATAGTTCATCATAGAAAAACAAATAGTTTAACAAAATAGTGCAACAACAAATAGTTCAATAAAAATTATATGATTTAACAAATAAAAACTCATATTTCATCACACGTCGAGTCCGGCGTCGCCCTTGACCCTCCAAAGGTGCTCCACCAGATCCTGCTGCAATTGATGATGCACCTGTGGGTCTCGGATCTCCTGACGCATACGGAGGTAGGCAGTCCAGGTTGCCGGTAGCTGGTGATCAACTTCGGCTAGAGGACTCTGTCTGTAGTATGGTTCAGTGTCAAACACTGACTCTTCCTGCTCGCTCTCGATGATCATGTTGTGCAAGATGACACAGCAAGTCATGATCTTCCATATTTGATCTTTCGACCAAGTCTGAGCAGGATAGCGGATAACAGCAAATCGAGATTGAAGCACACCAAAAGCCCGCTCGACATCCTTCCTGCAAGCCTCTTGCACCTTGGCAAAGTGGGACCTCTTGCCTCCTGGAACAACGTTTGAGATAGTCTTCACAAATGTAGACCATCTCGGATAGATGCCATCGGCTAGGTAGTACCCCTTGTTATAGTGCCGCCCATTGACCTCGAGGTTCACCGGAGGAGAATGACCTTCAACAAGCTTGGCAAAGACAGGGGAGCACTGCAGCACGTTGATGTCATTGTGAGTTCCTGGCATACCAAAGAAGGAGTGTCAAATCCAGAGATTCTGTGTGGCCACCGCCTCAAGTACCACATTGCAACCGCCTTTGGCGCCTTCGTACATCCCCTGCCAAGCAAATGGGCAGTTCTTCCATTTCCAATGCATGCAGTCGATGCTTCCAACCATCCCAGGAAATCCTCTTGCTGCATTCTGTGCTAGGATCCGAGCAGTGTCTTCTGCATTGGGGGTTCGCAAGTATTGCGATCCAAACACCGCCACCACTGCCCGACAGAACTTGTAGAAACACTCAATGCTGGTGGACTCGGCCATGCGCCCATAGTCGTCGAGTGAATCACTGGGAGCTCCATATGCAAGCATCCTCATCGTTGTTGTGCACTTCTGGATCGAGGTGAATCCAAGTTTGCCGGTGCAATCTTTCTTGCACTTGAAGTAGCTGTCGAACTCCCAGATGAAATTCACAATCCCGAGGAAAAGCTTTCGGCTCATCCGATAGCGGTGCCGAAATGTTTTGCAAGCAGTATAGGAAAAATTAATTGCAACATATTTGATCTATGCAATGGCCATCATTTATTAAAAAAAATGCAATGGCCATCCGAGTAATTGGGAGAAGAGAGAGAGAGTTCTCACAAGAGAGAGAGAGGAGGCGTCCTGCGGTAAATTTTACAATTTCGACCTTGGGATGAAATCAATTCACGGAATGAACTGCCCGTAAAACTATTTCACAGCACTGACCCTTTTGTGTAGCGCCCGCCACGCAGGCGCCACACCCTACGGTGCAACGCCCAGCTCTGGGGCGTTGCACGCGTGTCCACCGTGGCAGCCCTTGGGCCCGCACCGAGTAGTGCAGCGCCTCCGAGCTAGGCGCCACACATGTAATGTGCAGCGCCCGACCCGTAGGCACTGCACTGTGACTTATCCAGCGGCTTGGCCCCCCTCCCCCACTCCCCCCACCCCACACACCCCAACCCGAGCTTTGCCCCCTCTCCCACTCTCTCCCTCTCTCAAATCCTCTCCCAAAACTTGCAAATTTGAAGAATTTGTCCGTGGATTTCGAAGTCATACCCTCCCTCAAGGTAATCTTCTCCGATCCCCTTGTTTTGATCCAAGTAATGCTAGTTTGGGGAAACCCTAGTTTTGTTTGGATCTAGAGATTTGCATGGAGATGTGAGATCTTTGTTTGCCAATTTCCTATGATTAGGCTTTGTTAGTATGTTAGGGTTATTCTTATGGGTGTTCTTATGTTGGTGCTAGGGTTATGGTTAGGGTTAGGGTTATTGTTAGGGTTATGGTTAGGGTTAGGGTTGTTGTTTGATATATATATATATATATATATATATATATATATATATATATATATATATATATATATATATATATATATATATTAGGGTTTGTATTCCGTGTTAATCCTTAAATTAGTACTCATGGAAGCAATGTTACGTTGTGTTGTTTGAATGCTTATAGGGATGGGAAGAACATGTGTGTTTGTTCATCATGGGGACAAAGACGCCTTCTTGAAAGGCAATATTGAACCGGATCCGGATGAGCTAGATATGGTGTTTGATAGTAGTCCTAGCTATGCAGAGCTCTTGCAACAAGTGAGGAAAGATTTGAATTGGATGGACCCTAGTGATATCGTTGAGTTGGAGGGAAGGAATAATGTAGGTTTTGGAATGCACATCCGTTGGAAGACAATGCGTATCAACTCGGAGCAACGTTGGGTTGCATACAAGGAAACGGTGGCCGATTCACTTGACAAGGCTCTTGAGTTATTTGCAACGAAGAAGGTTGATTCAAATTTGCATTTGGACTTGAACCGGAAACCCTCCCCTTTGGTTGCTAGTAGCCCCCCACCCTTGAAGCGAGATGAAATTGTTGAACCCCTTTTGACCCAAGAAGTGAGGCCAACATTGAGCCCGTTTACAAACAACCAAGATGAAGCTTTGCAAGAGGACAATGATGAGTATGCAGACGATGACAATGAAGTTGATCTCCATGACAACTATGTGGGTGATCTTGACAAATATCATTTGCAAGAGACAATGGACCATTCCATCCCTTTTTCCCGTGCATATGCATCGGATTCGGATGACGAAGGTCCCGATGAACAAGTTGATGAGGAGGGGTTCACGGTGAAGGAGGCCAAAGCTTTCGAGAAGGTATTCGGTCGGGATCACAAGACACCATTGTTCAAGGATGTTAGTCTCGCGGATGAAGCCGTTGTGGATGGTGGCAAATCTATATCTCTTAGGGTTAGGCCAAGCTCTCACCGTGATTTGGGAGACGACAAGAACCGGATTGCTAAAGGGTGTAAGTTTGAAACCTTCTTGGAATTGAAGATGTGGCTCGACAACTACTCGGTTACGCATTATCGTCCACACAAGGTGGTGCATTCGGACGTCAATGTGCGCTACACGGTTGCATGTGCATGTGAAGATGAAATATGTCCGTGGATTGTGCGTGCAAGACCATGGAAAGGAGGTCCCGCTTGGCACGTACTGAGTTGTGTGCCAACTCACATGTGCTGAGGCAAAAGGGTGGATGGCAAGATTGTGTCCCAAGACCACAGACAACTCACGTCCGAGTTCATCGCTTACAGGCTCTCCAACTCAATATCCACACATCCAACAATGAGCGTCCAACATGTTATTGACCTTGTGAAAGCCATCTTTCATTACAAGGTGAAGTATGGCAAGGCATGGAAGGTGAAGCAAGCCGCATTTAAGATGTTGTATGGTACTTGGGAGGAAGCATACGCCGGGTTGCATACCTCCACACGGGTACTTGCAAGAAACCATGTGAGATAGTTGTTGAACGCTACAGGGCAGTGCTCACGAAGCTGGACTCCTTTTCCAGCCTTAGCTTGCTCCACACTAAGCGCAAACTATACGACATACTTTCTGTGATGCTTGGCCCAATCCTTAATCTTCCGCTGCCTTTTCCTATCCAACCTGCAAGTTTGAAACATAATATTAGTAGCATCGAAACCGCCGAGAAGCTGCTAAGTACTCAAGGTTAATTATATCTTACGCGTGTAGCAACTTGTCCGTGTCCTCCCACTCCGGCGGATGTGCCTGGAACAAACCAAACTGATGGCGCACTCGATGTGGGAGGTGAAGCTCAACCGCCCAGTTGCAAATGAGTGGGCACCGCATGCGCCAGAGATCCCTATCCCTAGTGCACATCGGATTCAACCTGAACTCTAAAGGGTTACCAAAGCTATCTCCTGTTCCATACGGCTCCCATATCACCTGCAAAATGGGATAGAATGCAAAATTGATATCGAGTTGCAATAGAAGCATCATAATCACTTATGCCATGTCAATTCACCTGCTCAGGTGTGATCGCGTCAAGCTCGCTCTGGTACAACTTGTACATGACCGAGGGATCATCTGTCGTCTCATTTATCACATCCCACTTGTAAGCCCAAGTGGGTAGCCGTAGTAGGTCGCCTTTGTCGTCCCAATCATCGTACTTCACCTTCTTCGGACGTCCAACCGGCAAACGCTCCCAGCTCCATATGGAAAGTGCGAGCAAACAACCACCAATACCTCCAGATGACCTACAACAGGCTTCGTCCAACTGCACATAAAAGAGAACATGGTTCAATTAAGAGCAAGATCGCATTCATAATGTAGCAATGAAGTGAAAAAGAAACAACTTCATACTTGTCTATACAAGTAAGCCAGTGTCGCCGAACCCCAACTCCATTTGCTATCGAAAACGGTCAACGCCTTCAGCCACATCCATGGAGCATTCTTGCCTGTGCCATCAGCAAACATAGTCCTGGATATCACATACCACATGTAGACACGAGCATATGTCTTGACCGTGTCCTCATCAGCTTCCGGTGGGCAACTACCAAAGTGCTCAGTAATCCACGTGAAAGTAGCACCGGCTGCGACTCTTTCCTTCTTGTTTTCTGCTGCTGGTTCCGGAGGCTCCGAAGGAACCATACCGATAAGGGCATGCATCTGCGCATGCCACCCATCGGAATCGGTGCTCATACATAGAGGATTCCCATCGATAGGAAGACCGGTGATCATAGCAATATCCTGGAGCGTCACTGTCATCTCCCCAGTCCGTATATGGAAACTATGTGTCTCCGGCCGCCAATGATCAATAAGCGCGGTGAGTGCTGGAGCATTGTTGGGTGGCGTCGACCGTCTGACCATATGAATGAAAGGGAGAAGTCCTGTCTCCCTTACATACGGTGTGTATCGCTCATCATAGAGCATACACCCAAGGGTGACCCCATGAGAACGAAGCTTCAAAGGTGCAAGCTCCTACAAACAAACAATTCATAACATTACATATGGGGCATTTGTGTTTGAAATAAATATGAAATTCATAAAACATGCCACTTTCATTATTACCCGCTGCTCCACCGCCATAGCGTACGACCGGTGTTGTTTGTCCCAGTGATCCAACCATATCAAATCAAACAAAACTAATAAACTAGGATTTCACAAATAACTAGGCCTACTTCATACAAATAAATTTTCCATAAACTATGCCTACTTCATACAAATAACTCTTCCATAAACTAAACTAGGGTTCCACAAATCAAACAAACAAGGGTTATAATACATGCAAAGTTCTAATACATGCAAGATTCAAATCTAATCTAATCAAACAAGCATTCCCCAAATCTTCAAAATATCATATTTTCTATGGATAGAAAGAAGGGGATCGGAGGAGAGTACCTTCTAGGATGGATTGGTGAAGAAATGCACGGACCAAATCGTCGGATCTGAAGGATTTGGGAGAGGGGATTGAGAGGGGGAGAGGAGGAAGCCGCCGGCGCGCCTGTTCTGTAACTGCTGGAATGAATGGGTAGGGTGGGGGGAGGGGGAGGGGGAGGGGGCGGCTGGCATCTAAGTCACAGTGCAGCGCCTACTGGCCGGGCGCTGCACATTACATGTGTGGCGCCTAGCTCGGAGGCGCTGCACTACTGGCTGCGGGCCCAAGGGCTGCCATGGTGGACACGCGTGCAACGCTCCAGAGCTGGGCGTTGCACCGTAGGGTGTGGCGCCTGCGTGGCGGGCGCTACACAAAAGGGTCAGTGCTGTGAAATAGTTTTATGGGCAGTTCATTCCGTGAATTGATTTTGTCTCAAGGTCAAAATTGTCAAATTTGCCGCGTCCTGCTGGTGCGTAGGTACGATTTGACTGTATTCCAAACGTATGCCCCGAGGAAAATGCGAGGAGGGACCAAGTGGGCCACGGTCGCTCGCATCTACAGGTCACGCCGACAGCAGCGATTGGCGCTACGCGCGCAATGCATTAGGATTCGCCTTATTCGTTACGGTCACTTGTGCTGCAAAGCTGACGCGCCTACTGCTGCCTACACAGTACTATGCAGTGCAAGACTGAGACAAGTATGCAGTGTAAGACCCTTGATGTAATTAATTTTTCCACAACAACAGGAGGTAACCTTCATAACAAAAAGAGATAAAATAAAGCACAGAACATTTGCGTTGTTCCATTTTATTTGGCTTAAGTGGCTTTGCAAGGGCTAAAAATATGATTGACTGGCTGTTGGGGAACGTAGCATAAATTCAAAATTTTCCTACGTGTCACCAAGATCTATCTATGGAGTCATCTATCAACGAGGGAGGAGTGGATCTACATACCCTTGTAGATCGCGCGCGGAAGCGTTCAAGAGAACGGGGTTGATGGAGTCGTACTCGTCGTGATCCAAATCACCGATGATCCTAGCGCCGAACGGACGGCACCTCCGCGTTCAACACACGTACGGAGCAAAGACGTCTCCTCCTTCTTGATCCAGCAAGGGGGGAGGAGAGGTTGATGGAGATCCAGCAGCACAACGGCGTGGTGGTGGAAGTAGCGGGATTCCACAAGGGCTTCGCCAAGCGCTGCAGGAGGAGGGAGATGTGTCATGGGAGGGAGAGGGAGGCGCCAGGGCTTAGGTTGGGCTGCCCTCCCATCCCCCCACTATATATAGGGCCAAGGGAGAGGGGGGAGGCGCAGCCTTGGCCCTTCCTCTAAGGAAGGGTGCGGCCAGGGGAGGAGTCCCTCCTCCCCAAGGCACCTCGGAGGTGCCTTCCCCCTTTAGGACTCTTCCTTTCCCTCTTTTCTTGGCGCATGGGCCTCTTGGGGCTGGTGCCCTTGGCCCATATAGGCCAAGGCGCACCCCCTACAGCCCATGTGCCCCCCCGGGGCAGGTGGCCCCACCCGGTGGACCCCCGGGACCCTTCCGGTGGTCCCGGTACAATATCGGTGACCCCGAAACTTGTCCCGATGGCCGAAATAGCACTTCCTATATTTAATTATTTACCTCCGGACCATTCTGGAACTCCTCGTGACGTCCGGGATCTCATCTGGGACTCCAAACAACTTTCGGGTTACCGCATACTAATATCTCTATAACCCTAGCGTCACCGAACCTTAAGTGTGTAGACCCTACGGGTTCGGGAGACATGCAGACATGACCAAGATGACTCTCCGGTCAATAACCAACAGCGGGATCTTGATACCCATGTTGGCTCCCACATGTTCCATGATGATCTCATCGGATGAACCACGATGTCAAGGACTTAATCAATCCCGTCTACAATTCCCTTTGTCTAGTGGTACGATACTTGCCCGAGATTCGATCGTCGGTATCCCGATACCTTGTTCAATCTCGTTACCGGCAAGTCTCTTTACTCGTTCCGTAACACATCATCCCGTGATCAACTCCTTGGTCACATTGTACACATTATGATGATGTGCTACCGAGTGGGCCCAGAAATACCTCTCCGTTTACACGGAGTGACAAATCCCAGTCTCGATTCGTGCCAACCCAACAGACACTTTCAGAGATACCTGTAGTGTACCTTTATAGCCACCCAGTTACGTTGTGATGTTTGGCACACCCAAAGCACTCCTACGGTATCCGGGAGTTGCACAATCTCATGGTCTAAGGAAATGATACTTGACATTAGAAAAGCTTTAGGATACGAACTACATGATCTTGTGCTAGGCTTAGGATTGGGTCTTGTTCATCACATCATTCTTCTAATGATGTGATCCCGTTATCAATGACATCCAATGTCCATGGTCAGGAAACTGTAACCATCTATTGATCAACGAGCTAGTCAACTAGAGGCTTACTAGGGACATGGTGTTGTCTATGTATCCACACATGTATCTGAGTTTCCTATCAATACAATTCTAGCATGGATAATAAACGATTATCATGAACAAGGAAATATAATAATAACTAATTTATTATTGCCTCTAGGGCATATTTCCAACACTGGCTTCACAGGAATATTTGGCTTAACTAACTTTGTAACCACTTGCTCAGAATGTAAAACACAAACTAGAATATGGGTGGCGATTATTGAGATATGCATCATCTAGCTAGCTCGCGCTTGAGGGTTAACTCACTGGGTCTTGGCACATGTGGTCTGGCAAGTGTGAAAAGGTAAGACTTTGGTCTTGCAGCAGAACCACATGTGCTGCAAAGCTGAGGGACCATGTCTCATACAATAGCCTACACTACACATGTGGGGTACTCCTCCGTGTGTGTCACGGGTGCCAAACACTGCTCTTACTAACACAACCATCCAATGCAAGACCACACACACCAGATGTAATAAAGCCAACTCCACCGCGCGACCCCAAATGGAAGTCCGTTTTGTCCGGATTCTGTCCATTTGGGTAGGGATTTGGGGTCGTGTCCAGTCGTGTCCTGGGATGCGGTGGCCGTGCACTAGAGTCAATAATTGCCTCTAGGGCATATTTTCAACAGTCTCCCACTTGCACTAGAGTCAATAATCCAGTTCACATCGATATGTGATTAACACTCAAGGTCACATCCCCATGTGACTAACACCCAAAGAGTTTACTAGAGTCAATAATCTAGTTCACGTTACCATGTGATTAACACTCAATGAGTTCTGGGTTTGAACATGTTATGCTTGTGAGAGATGTTATAGTCAACGGGTCTGAATCTTTCAGATCTGTATGTACTTCGCAAATCTCTATGTCATCTTGTAGATGCAGCTACTACGCTATATTTGGAGCCATTTCAAATAACTGTTCTACTTGGAGCTATTCTAAATTGTTGCTCCATTATACGTATCCGGTATCTCTACTCAGAGCTATCCGGATAGGTGTTAAGCTTGCATCGACGTAACCCTTTACGACGAACTCTTTTACCACCTCCATAATCAAGAAAATTCCTTAGTCCACTAGTTACTAAGGATAACTTTGACCGCTGTCCTGTGATCCATTCTTAGATCACTCTTGTACCCCTTGACTGACTCATGGCAAGGCACATTTCAAGTGCGGTACACAGCATAGCATACTGTAGAGCCTATGTCTTAAGCATAGGGGACGACCTTCGTCCTTTCTCTCTATTCCGCCGTGGTCGAGCTTTAAGTCTTAACTTCATACCTTACAACTCAGGCAAGAACTCCTTCTTTGACTGATCCATCTTGAACACCTTCAAGATCATGTCAAGTTATGTGCTCATTTGAAAGTACCATTAAGCGTTTTGATCTATCCTCATAGATCTTCATGCTCAACGTTCAAGTAGCTTAATCCAGGCTTTCCATTGAAAAACACTTTCCAAATAACCCTATATGCTTTCCAGAAATTCTACATCATTTCTGATCCATAATATGTCAACAACATATACTCATCAGAAATTCTATAGTGCTCCCACTCACTTCTTTGGAAATACAAGTTTCTCATAAACTTTGTATACACCCAAAACTTTGATCATCGTATCAAAGCATACATTCCAACTCCGAGATGCTTACTCCAGTCCTTAGAAGGATTGCTGGAGCTTTGCATACTTATTAGCATCTTTCAGGATTGACAAAACCTTCCGGTTGTATCACATACAACCTTTCCTCAAGAAAATCGTCGAGGAAACAATGTTTTGACATCCTATCTGCAAGATTTCATAAATAATGCAGTAATCGCTAATATAATTCCAACAGACTCTTAGCATCGCTACGAGTGAGAAAGTCTCATCGTAGTCAACTCCTTGAACTTGTCGGAAAACATCTTAACGACAAGTCGAGCTTTCTTAATGGTGATACTTACCATCATTGTCCGTCTTCCTTTTAAAATCCATCTATACTCAATAGCCTTATGACCATCGAGCCGTTCTGCCAAAGTCTACACTTTGTTTTCATACATGGATCCTCTCTCGGATTTTATGGCCTCGAGCCATTTATCGGAATCCGGGCCCACCATCGCTTCTCCATGGCTCGCAGGTTCATTGTTGTCTAGCAACATGACTTCCAAGACAGGATTACGTACCACTCTGAAGTAGTACGCATCCTTGTTATCCCACGAGGTTTGGTAGTGACTTGATCTGAAGTTTCATGATCACTATCATAAGCTTCCACTTCAATTGGTGTAGGTGCCACAGGAACAACTTCATGTGCCCTGCTTCACACTAGTTGAAGAGACGGTTCAATAACCTCATCAAGTCTCCACCATCCTCCCACTCAATTCTTTCGAGAGAAACTTTTCCTCGATAAAGGACCCGATTCTAGAAACAATCCCTTATTGCTTTCGGTTCTGAGACAGGAGGTATACCCAATTGTTTTGGGTGTCCTATGAAGATGCATTTATCCGCTTTGGGTTCGAGCTTATCAGCCTGAAACTTTTTCGCATAAGCGTCGCAGCCCCAAACTTTTAAGAAATGACAGCTTAGGTTTCTCTAAACCATAGTTCATACGGTGTCATCTCATCGGAATTACGTGGTGCCTTATTTAAAGTGAATGTGGTTGTCTCTAATGCCTAACCCATAAACTATTTTGGTAATTCGATAAGAGACATCATGGTATGCATCATATCCAATAGGGTGCAGTTATGATGTTCGGACACACCATCACACTATGGTGTTCCAGGCTGTATCAGTTGTGAAAAAATTTCCACAATGTCTTAATTCTGTGCCAAACTCGTAATTCAGATATTCATCTCTATGATCATATCATAGATATCTTATCCTCTTTCACGATGATCTTTCAACTTCACCCTAAAATTACTTGAACCTTTCAATAATTCAGACTCGTGATTCATCAAGTAAATATACTCAACATCTACTCAAATCATCTGTGAAGTAAGAACATAACGATATCCACTACACGCCTCAGCACTCATTGGACTGCACACATCAAAATGTATTACTTCCAACAAGTTGCTTTCTAGTTCCATTTTACTGAAACCGAGGCTTTCAGTCATCTTGCCCATGTGGTATGATTTGCATGTCTCAAGTGATTCAAAATCAAGTGAGTCCAAACGGTCCATTTGCATGGAGTTTCTTCATGCATATACACCAATAGACATGGTTCGCATGTCTCAAACTTTTCAAAAACGAGTGAGCCCAAAGATCCATCAACATGGAGCTTCTTCATGCGTTTTATACCGATATGACTTACGTGGCAGTGCCACAAGTAGGTGGTACTATCATTACTATCTTTTGGCATGAACATGTGTATCACTACGATCGAGATTCAACAAACCATTCATTTTAGGCGTAAGACCATTGAAGGTATTATTCAAATGAACAGAGTAACCATTATTCTCCTTAAATGAATAACCGTATCACGATAGACATAATCCAATCATGTCTATGCTCAACGCAAACACCAATCTCGATGGTAGAGGGAGCGTGCGATGCTTGATCATATCAACATTGGAAACACTTCCAACACATATCGTCAGCTCACCTTTAGCTAGTCTCCGTTTATTCCGTAGCTTTTATTTCGATTTACTAACACTTAGCAACCGAACCGGTATCTAATACCCTGGTGCTACTAGGAGTACTAGTAAAGTACACATCAACACAATGTATATCCAATATACTTCTATCGACCTTGCCAGCCTTCTAATCTACCAAGTATCTAGGGTAATTCTGCTCCAGTGGCTGTTCCCCTTATTACAGAAGCACTTAGTCTCGGGTTTGGGTTCAACCTTGGGTTTCTTCACTAGAGAAGCAGCTGAATTGCCGTTTCATGAAGTATCCCTTCTTGCCCTTGCCCTTCTTGAAACTAGTGGTTTCACCAACCATCAACAATTGATGCTCCTTCTTGATTTCTACTTTTGTGGTGTCAAACATCGCGAATATCTCAAGGATCATCATATATATCCCTGATATATTATAGTTCAACACGAAGCTCTAGCAGCTTGGTGGTAATGACTTTGGAGAAACATCACTATCTCATCTGGAAGATCAACTCCCACTCGATTCAAGCGATTGTTGTACTCAGACAATCTGAGCACAAGTTCAACAATTGAGCTTTTCTCCTTAGTTTGTAGGCTAAGAAAATCGTCAGAGGTCTTATACCTCTTGACGTGGGCACGAGTCTGAAATCCCAATTTCAGCCCTCGAAACATCTCATATGTTCCGCGACGTTTCAAAAAAAACATCTTTGGTGCCTCAATTCTAAACCATTTAGCATTACGCACTGAACTATCATGTAGTCATCAAAACGTGTATGTCAGATGTTCGCAACATCCACAGACAACGTTCGAGGTTCAGCACACTGAGCGGTGCATTAAGGACATAAGCCTTCTATGAAGCAATGAGGACAATCCTCAGTTTGCGGACCTAGTCGGCATAATTTCTACTATCAACTTTCAACTAAATTTTCCTCTAGGAACATATCTAAACAGTAGAACTGAAGCGCGAGCTACGACATAATTTGCGAAGACCTTTTGACTATGTTCAGGATAATTAAGTTCATCTTGTGAACTCCCACTCAGATAGACATCCCTCTAGTCATCTAAGTGATTACATGATCCGAGTCAACTAGGCCGTGTCCGATCATCACGTGAGACGGACTAGTCAACATCGGTGAACATCTTCATGCTGATCGTATCTACCATACGACTCATGCTCGACCTTTCGGTCTCTTGTGTTCCGAGGCCATGTCTGTACATGCTAGGCTCGTCAAGTCAACCTAAGTGTTTCGCGTGTGTAAATCTGGCTTACACCCGTTGTATGTGAACGTAAGAATCTATCACACCCGATCATCACGTGGTGCTTCGAAACGACGAACTTTCGCAACGGTGCACAGTTAGGGGGAACACCTTCTTGAAATTTTAGTGAGGGATCATCTTATTTACTACCGTCGTTCTAAGTAAACAAGATGTATAAACATGATAAACATCACATGCAATCAAATAATAGTGACATGATATGGCCAATATCATATAGCTCCTTTGATCTCCATCTTGGGGCTCCATGATCATCTTGTCACCGGCATGACACCATGATCTCTATCATCGTGTCTTCATGAAGTTGTCTCGTCAACTATTACTTCTACTACTACAACTAACGGTTAGCAATAAAGTAAAGTAATTACATGACGTTTATGTTGACACGCAGGTCATAAATAAATTAAGACAACTCCTATGGCTCCTGCCGGTTGTCATACTCATCGACATGCAAGTCGTGATTCCTATTACAAGAACATGATCAATCTCATACATCACATATATCATTCATCACATCCTTTTGGCCATATCACATCACATAGCATACCCTGCAAAAACAAGTTAGACGTCCTCTAATTGTTGTTTGCATGTTTTACGTGGCTGCTATGGGTTTCTAGCAAGAACGTTTCTTACCTACGCAAAAACCACAACGTGATATGCCAATTGCTATTTACCCTTCATAAGGACCCTTTTCATCGAATCCGGTCCGACTAAAGTGGGAGAGACAGACACCCGCTAGCCACCTTATGCAACTAGTGCATGTCAGTCGGTGGAACCAGTCTCACGTAAGAGTACGTGTAAGGTCGGTCCGGGCCGCTTCATCCCACAATGCCGCCGAATCAAGATTGGACTAGTAACGGTAAGCACATTGAACAAAATCAACGCCCACAACTACTTTGTGTTCTACTCGTGCATAGAAACTACGCATAGACATAGCTCATGATGCCACTGTTGAGGAACGTAGCATAAATTCAAAATTTTCCTACGTGTCACCAAGATCTATCTATGGAGTCATCTAGCAAC
Organism: Triticum aestivum; assembly: GCF_018294505.1. NCBI lineage: Eukaryota > Viridiplantae > Streptophyta > Magnoliopsida > Poales > Poaceae > Triticum > Triticum aestivum. The sequence continues at coordinate 5,833,356 of NC_057794.1, read as the reverse complement.
GAGGGAGGAGTGGATCTACATAACCTTGTAGATCGCGCGCGGAAGCGTTCAAGAGAACGGGGTTGATGGAGTCGTACTCGTCGTGATCCAAATTACCGATGATCCTAGCGCCGAACGGACGGCACCTCCGCGTTCAACACACGTACGGAGCAGAGACGTCTCCTCCTTCTTGATCCAGCAAGGGGGGAGGAGAGGTTGATGGAGATCCAGCAGCACAACGGCGTGGTGGTGGAAGTAGCGGGATTCCAACAGGGCTTCGCCAAGCGCTGCATGAGGAGGGAGATGTGTCATGGGAGGGAGAGGGAGGCGCCAGGGCTTAGGTTGGGCTGCCCTTCCTTCCCGCCACTATATATAGGGCCAAGGGAGAGGGGGGAGGCGCAGCCTTGGCCCTTCCTCCAAGGAAGGGTGCGGCCAGGGGAGGAGTCCCTCCTCCCCAAGGCACCTCGGAGGTGCCTTCCCCCTTTAGGACTCTTCCTTTCCCTCTTCTCTTGGCGCATGGGCCTCTTGGGGCTGGTGCCCTTGGCCCATATAGGCCAAGGCGCACCCCCTACAGCCCATGTGGCCCCCCGGGGCAGGTGGCCCCACCCGGTGGACCCCCGGGACCCTTCCGGTGGTCCCGGTACAATACCGGTGACCCCGAAACTTGTCCCGATGGCCGAAATAGCACTTCCTATATATAATTATTTACCTCCGGACCATTCCGGAACTCCTCGTGACGTCCGGGATCTCATTCGGGACTCCGAACAACTTTCGGGTTACCGCATACTAATATCTCTATAACCCTAGCGTCACCGAACCTTAAGTGTGTAGACCCTACGGGTTCGGGAGACATGCAGACATGACCGAGATGACTCTCCGGTCAATAACCAACAGCGGGATCTGGATACCCATGTTGGCTCCCACATGTTCCACGATGATCTCATCGGATGAACCACGATGTCAAGGACTTAATCAATCCCGTATACAATTCCCTTTGTCTAGCGGTGCGATACTTGCCCGAGATTCGATCGTCGGTATCCCGATACCTTGTTCAATCTCGTTACCGGCAAGTCTCTTTACTCGTTCCGTAACACATCATCCCGTGATCAACTCCTTGGTCACATTGTGCACATTATGATGATGTGCTACCGAGTGGGCCCAGAGATACCTCTCCGTTTACACGGAGTGACAAATCCCAGTCTCGATTCGTGCCAACCCAACATACACTTTCGGAGATACCTGTAGTGTACCTTTATAGCCACCCAGTTACGTTGTGACATTTGGCACACCCAAAGCACTCCTACGGTATCCGGGAGTTGCACAATCTCATGGTCTAAGGAAATGATACTTGACATTAGAAAAGCTTTAGGATACGAACTACATGATCTTATGCTAGGCTTAGGATTGGGTCTTGTCCATCACATCATTCTTCTAATGATGTGATCCCGTTATCAATGACATCCAATGTCCATGGTCAGGAAACCGTAACCATCTATTGATCAACGAGCTAGTCAACTAGAGGCTTACTAGGGACATGGTGTTGTCTATGTATCCACACATGTATCTGAGTTTCCTATCAATACAATTCTAGCATGGATAATAAACGATTATCATGAACAAGGAAATATAATAATAACTAATTTATTATTGCCTCTAGGGCATATTTCCAACACTGGGTTCACAGGAATATTTGGCTTAACTGACTTTGTAACCACTAGCTCAGAATGTAAAACACAAACTAGAATATGGGTGGCGATTATTGAGATATGCATCATCTAGCTAGCTCGCGCTTGAGGGTTAACTCACTGGGTCTTGGCACATGTGGTCTGGCAAGTGTGAAAAGGTAAGACTTTGGTCTTGCAGCAGAACCACATGTGCTGCAAAGCTGAGGGACCATGTCTCATACAGCAGCCTACACTACACATGTGGGGTACTCCTCCGTGTGTGTCACGGGTGCCAAACACTGCTCTTACTGACACAACCATCCAATGCAAGACCACACACACCAGATGTAATAAAGCCAACTCCACCGCGCGACCCCAAATGGAAGTCCGTTTTGTCCGGATTCTGTCCATTTGGGTAGGGATTTGGGGTCGTGTCCGGTCGTGTCCTGGGATGCGGTGGCCGTGCGCCCAGCGCGCGGCCGCATCCCGACCGCATCCCGTCCACGTATTATTTCTTTGCAAGTCCTTAACTTTATTTCATCATTCATTTTTGGTACATGAAAAATACATCATCACATTTTGACTAGTAAAGCAAGACCAAAGAAAACAAAAACCACACGAATACATTTTATAAGATACCCAACTTCCATAACTGCTCCCTTGAGTTGGGTTAGGGCCTTCTCGATGCACTCGTTGTTGATCTGTGGAGGAGGAGGCTCGATCTGGCATCCTCCTTTCTTCTTCAAGCCAGAAGTCGATGTTGCTTCCTCCTCACACCTAGTCTCGTGTCTAGCCTCTAATCTAGCAACAAGTGCACTTGTCTCATTTACAGCCTCTATGCTATCTAAAAGTGCACGAACATGTACTAAATTTCGCTCTATCAATATATCGATGTACTCTTCTTCCCAATACCAAAACTTGCATCCATTCTACACAAAAAAATTTGAAGTTAGCACAACTAGTCAAATCTAGAGCACAAACCGAAGCTAAAAAAGCGCACACCCCATCGTTTAAGCACTTGATGAACACCTATTCGGGATGTTCCGGCGTTGTAGACACGCGGCGCACGACCATCCTTGGGCAGTGGTGGCACTTAATGCGTGGCAACGGTGCGCCGGCGAGCTTTTGGGCAAGCACCGAGCCCGGCCGACCGCCATTCGTGTATCTGCCGGCGGACCACCGGCGATGCAGATCCGAGCGGTTAGAGGAGGAGCCACTGCCTGCATGTGGCCTTGCGGCCCTGCCAGGGCCTTCCGGCGAGGTGGCCGGCCAGTCCATGGCGCGGCCCGGCCTCCCACAGCCGGACGAGCTCAAGACTGACCGGATCCGCCCCAAAACCGGCCGGCGGGTGCGCAAACCAGGTGGCCGTGGTTGGGTAGCTCGGCGGCGCCGAGGGGAAGGGGTTGGGCGAGCTCGCGTCCGAACTGCACGGCTGCAATGGCAGCGGCGGCGGCGGCGAGGGGAAGAGTGGAGGGGATGCGACCGGAGGGAGGGAGGGGGCGGATAGAAAAACACCTGCGTTGTGCCACCGACGGACGGGCCGGGGGAGGACACGCGCAGACGACCCGCGCGTCCGCGTGATGTCCGTTTCACCCCAAAAGCGGCGCAAACTTGGGCCGCGGATGGGTCGAAAGCGGACACAAAGCGGACAAAAGTCCATTTACGGCCGCGCACTGGGCCGTCTCGTTTGTCCCTTTTACTCCAAACGGACGGGGCCGGACAGGATAGGGTCGCGCGGTGTAGTTGGCCTAAAAATCTTTCAACCCACCCACATTTTAATCCAACAGCATTTGTGTTATTCCGCCTTACCGGAGATGCATAATGTTTCATTATATTTAGCTTAAGTGGCAAGTTGGCCAGCACTGAATACACAGGCTGGACGGCTTCACAGACCAGTACGTAGAGATGTCTTCATGATGGCAGTACAGTATTTTGTGCTAGACTAGAACAAAAGCCAAAATAATTTCCATGAAATGTAAAAGATCTTGGCGGAGGCCATCCCTTTATGAAAGTCAAAATTATCTTGGAAGCTCCCCCATTTGCTGCCAGATCATTTACAAACTAGACCAAGATATGTTATCACAGAATGCACGTTGGATTCAAAAGATTAATTAGGACAAGCTTAAGAGATCTACTGAAATATATGAAAGCATCATTTAGTCGCACAATTAACTAAACTGGATCAACTGAAAAGTGGATTCAATATAAAAAGTCATGCTTAACCCAGAATTGTTATAATTATGGTGGTGTATTTCATCAACAATGTGCTCAATACAACTTGCAAATGAACCAATCACTACGTTTGCCATATGATCCAAAGTGGAAGAGATGATTTTCTTTCAGAACAGAGCACTAACATGCTTGACAAACAAAACGATGCAGAAGGCATTAATAAATAAGAATAGTAGTCAGAAATAATAAGCACCTAGTTGCGTTATATAAATTCCTAAAAAATGAAATTAGAAAAACGACCAGTTTAATTGCTGAAAAGTAATCAGAAGAACAGAAATGAAGATCGGTGCAAACAAGTTCTATTTCCATTGAAGCCAAAAAAGAATGGTCTCAGATATGCAGCACTACAACATTGGCAGTTAAAGATTGCTGAATGTAGAGAAAACTGAAAGAAACATTTATGTATATTTATTTCTAAGCATAAAAGGCAAACACAAACCAGTATCCAGCACCCATCATATATGTCATGACAGAGTAACCAGCACAGCCTTTTATGGACGTTTGAAGCATTGGCAGGCCATCTTCATGAGGATGGAACTTTTATATGTAACATATAACACTGTGATGCTCTGAAAAAATCTGACAGCAAGCAAAAAAATAATGAATGTAACTTTCTGTAGAAGCAAATCTACTCAAGAAATAAAACAGTGTGGATTGAATATAAAAAGGTATGATTCCACCCAGAATAATTATAGTTATGGTGGCGTTTGTCAGCAACAGCGTGATCCACACAACTTTCAAACAATATTAGCATTCCTGCTAGATGGCAACCAACCACTACATTTGATGAAAATGGGAAAAGATGATTTTTTCAGAACAGGGCACTAATATGCTTGACAAACAACATGATGCAGAAGGTGTTAATTCATACAAATTTTGATCAAAAATAGTAAAGCCTAGTTGCACTATATAACCCTTACAAAATGGAACAGAAGAATATAATCACTTTGATTGCTGGAGGAAGAAGAAAAAAAATAAAGTGGGGCGCACAAATAAGTTCACTTTCCTCTGAAACAAAAAAGAATGGTCTCAGAGATGAAACTAAGAGGTAGGGCAAGTCACTGGTGAGAGAGAGAGAGAGAGAGGGGAGGGGGTACAGAAGGGACTTACTAACAGACAAGTTGAAGTACAAGTTAACTGGTGCTGGCATGAGGCACATGCAACCCATTTATTAACATGCCCTGTCACATCACATCATTGTGTACGAGGCTACTGACGCCCACACTGGTGGAGCAGGGGTGCCAACAGTGCCTACACTGTGCTAAACATTCGGACCATCTTTGAACCCACCCAGTGCCCACACATGCCCACTGCATTACACAAAACATAATCGACTAAGCATACAGTGGTCCTGATTTAGAACAATGGTTGTCTACAGCATGCAGCCACATAAAATGTTTGAAGATTTCAATCAAGGCCCTTGATGTAATTAATCTTGAACCCCACCCAGATTTAGAACACTGCATTCCCATCATGACCAAAACATAACCGACTGAGCCAATGCTTAAGCAGACAATTGCCCTGAGTAACAGCAATGATTGGCTGCAGCATGCAGCCACATAAAATGCATCATGTTTTATTTTATTTAGCCTAAGTGGCCAAGAAGGAAGGATTAAAAATGATTTACGGTAATCACCAGGCTAGAAGAAAAGCTGAGATAATTTACAGTAAATGCAAACAGGCTAGAATGTTCCTCCATTTGCAGTCTTGACGTGATGGATTTTAAGGCACTCATGAATACAAATGACTCTTGAGGCACAAAACCAGGAAGGACACGTGTAGCTGCTAATGGTGAACGAACTGGCTGAAACGAATTTTCAGAATAAGTCAATTAAAGCAACTAAGAAAAGTTAATCCATATATATGATCCATGTTTTTCTAGCATTGAAGAACAGTAAACATTGAGCAGGTTAATGATGTAACAAGTTTTACCTCATCGAAGTTAGTATGCTCAACGGAAACTCCTGACAACAACACGAGCTTTCCTTACCTTTCATAATAGAGCAAGCATAAATTGACCACTAAGTTCTGTCTACTGTCTAGTGTGATGAACTCTAACACAGTTTGAAATCCATCTTCGTCTCCATCCTCCCTAGCAGCCAGCTGTTAACAGAAACAATAGTACATGATGAGAGTTTACATATCAAAAAGGGTAGAACCAATTGTATGTGTCCAAAACGGAAGAAACATGCTTTCATAATTTTCATATTGAGATGATAAAATGTCACGCGGTCTAGATTGTTTCTTAGTCATGAGAAGTTTTTTTAAGAAGGCAAAAGAGAAGCCCACAAGTTCAAATAGTAATAAAAAGATCTTCATTTTGTGTATGTAATCACACAATTAAGTACAAATAGTATTCATGTGCCAGATAACAAGCCAGAAGATACTTCCAGCCAAGCTGCCACCCCCACCTCACACCATGGCCACCCTCTCCCACTGTCTTCAGTGGCAGTTCTGTTCTGCCACCATTTACCACAGTCCTCAAACTGGTAGATAACTATAGTGGAATATTCCACAAAATAGCACATATTTTCCTTGTTGTCATTGTGGAATAGGCCAGGACGCCAAGTGCATAAATATGATTTAGAAGGAGGCATTAAAGTGAGATAAGCATGCATAACAGATGGTGGAAATTGAATATACAGACTTGAAAAAAGGACGTGTGTCTTTCTCTCTATCATACAACAATTTTTCATGAAAGTCCAGAGCAAGAATTGCATAATTTGAAGGAAATATGCCCTAGAGGCAATAATAAAGTTACTATTTATTTCCTTATATCATGATAAATGTTTATTATTCATGCTAGAATTGTATTAACCGGAAACATAATACATGTGTGAATACATAGACAAACAGAGTGTCACTAGTATGCCTCTACTTGACTAGCTCGTTGATCAAAGATGGTTATGTTTCCTAACCATAGACATGAGTTGTCATTTGATTAACGGGATCACATCATTAGGAGAATGATGTGATTGACTTGACCCATTTCGTTAGCTTAGCACTTGATCGTTTAGTTTGTTGCTATTGCTTTCTTCATGACTTATACATGTTCTTATGACTATGAGATTATGCAACTCCCGTTTACCGAAGGAACACTTTGTGTGCCACCAAACGTCACAACGTAACTGGGTGATTATAAAGGTGCTCTACAGGTGTCTCCAAAGATATTTGTTGGGTTGGCGTATTTCGAGATTAGGATTTGTCACTCCGATTGTCGGAGAGGTATCTCTGGGCACACTCGGCATTGCAACTAATGAGTTAGTTGCGGGATGATGTATTGTGGAATGAGTAAAGAGACTTGCCGATAACGAGATTGAACTAGGTATTGAGATACCGACGATCGAATCTAGGGCAAGTAACATACCGATGACAAAGGGAACAACGTATGTTGTTATGCGGTCTGACCGATAAAGATTTTCATAGAATATGTAGGAGCCAATATGGGCATCCAGGTCCCTCTATTGGTTATTGACCAGAGAGGTGTCTCGGTCATGTCTACATAGTTCTCGAACCCGTAGGGTCCGCACGCTTAACGTTCGTTGACGATATAGTACTATATGAGTTATGTATGTTGGTGACTGAATGTTGTTCGGAGTCCGGGATGAGATCACGGACATGACGAGAAACTCCGGAATGGTCCGGAGATAAAGTTTGATATATGGATATAGTGTTTGGTCACCGGAAGGGTTCCGAAATTCACCGGAAGGGGTTACGGATGTTTCCCGAAATGTTTGGGTACGAGAACACTTTATTTGGGCCAAAGGGGAAAGACCACAAGGTTTTTGGAAAGCGCAAAAGGAAGTTTTGCGGAGTCCAGGGGCCAGACGCCAGGGCCCTGGTATCTAGGTCCAGACGCCGGGAACCCTGACATGGGTTGCCATTCGATTAACGGGATCACATCATTAGGAGAATGATGTGATTGACTTGACCCATTTCGTTAGCTTAGCACTTGATCATTTAGTTTATTGCTATTGGTTTCTTCATGACTTATACATGTTCCTATGACTATGAGATTATGCAACTCCCGTTTACCGGAGGAACACTTTGTGTGCCACCAAACGTCACAACATAACTGGGTGATTATAAAGGTGCTCTACAGGTGTCTCCAAAGGTACTTGTTGGGTTGGCGTATTTCAAGATTAGGATTTGTCACTCCAATTGTCGGAGAGGTATCTCTGGGCACACTCATTAATGCACATCACTATAAGCCTTGCAAGCATTGCAACTAATGAGTTAGTTGCGGGATGATGTATTACGGAACGAGTAAAGAGACTTGCCGGTAACGAGATTGAACTAGGTATTGAGATACCGACGACCGAATCTCGGGCAAGTAACATACCGATGACAAAGGGAACAACGCATGTTGTTATGCGGTCTAACCGATAAAGATCTTCGTAGAATATGTAGGAGCCAATATGGGCATCTATGTCCCGCTATTGGTTATTGACCAGAGAGGTGTCTCGGTCATGTCTACATAACCCGTAGGGTCCGCACGCTTAACATTCGTTGACGATATAGTACTATATGAGTTATGTATGTTGGTGACCTAATGTTGTTCGGAGTCCGGGATGAGATCATGGACATGACGAGGAACTCTGGAATGGTCCGGAGATAAAGTTTGATATATGGGATAATAGTGTTTGGTCACCGGAAGGGTTCCGGAATTCACTGGAAGGGGTTCCGGAATTCACCGGAAGGGGTTCCGGATGTTTCCCGAAATGTTTGGGTACGAGAACACTTTATTTGGGCCAAAGGGGAAAGCCCACAAGGTTTTTGGAAAGCGCAAAAGAAAGTTTTGCGGAGTCCAGTGGCCAGACGCCAGGGCCCTGGCGTCTGGGTCCAGACGCCGGGAACCCTGGCGTCTGGCCCTGGAGTCCGAGAAGGACTCTTGCCTTTCGGGTGAAACCGACTTTGTGGAGGCTTTTACTGCAAGTTTCGACCCCAAGGCTCAACATATAAATAGAGGGGTAGGGCTAGCACCCAGGACACATCAAGAAACACCAAGCTGTGTGCCAGCAACCCCGTCCCCTCTAGTTTATCCTCCGTCCTAGTTTTCGTAGTGCTTAAGCGAAGCCCTGCGGAGATTGTTCTTCACCAACACCGTCACCACGCCGTCGTGCTGCCGGAACTCATCTACTACTTCGCCCCTCTTGCTGGATCGAGAAGGCGAGGACGTCACCGAGCCGAACGTGTGCAGAACTCGGAGGTGCCGTGCTTTCGGTACTTGGATCGGTCGGATCGTGAAGACGTACGACTACATCAACCGCGTTGATATAACGCTTCCATGAACGGTCTACGAGGGTACGTAGACAACACTCTCCCCTCTCGTTGCTATGCATCACCATGATCTTGCATGTGCGTAGGAAATTTTCGAAATTACTACGTTCCCCAGCAGTGGTATCAGAGCCAGGTTTTATGCATTGATGTAATATGCACAAGTAGAACACAAGTGAGTTGTGGGCGATATAAGTCATACTGCTTACCAGCATGTCACACTTTGGTTCGGCGGTATTGTTGGATGAAGCGGCCCGAACCGACATTATGCGTACGCTTACGCGAGACTAGTTTTACCACCGTGCTATGCACAGAGGTGACTAGCGGGTGTTAGTTTCTCCAACTTTAGTTGAACCGAGTGTGGCTACGCCCGGTCCTTGCGAAGGTTAAAACAACACCAACTTGACAAACTAGAGGACGTCTAACTTGTTTTTGCAGGACATGTTGTGATGTGATATGGTCAAGACGTGATGAGATATAAGTTGTTGTATAAGATGATCATGTTTTGTTGAAGTTATCGGCAACTGGCAGAAGCCTTATGGTTGTCTCTTTATTGCATAAGATGCAAGAGCCAAATAATTGCTTTACTTTATCTCTATGCGATAGCAATAGTTGCAAGAGCAATAGTTGGTGAGACGACCATGTGACGACACATTGATATAGATCAAGATGATGGAGATCATGGTGTCATGCCGATGACGATGGAAATCGTGACGATGCTTTGGAGATGGAGATCAAAGGCACAAGATGATGATGGCCATATCATGTCACATATTTTGATTGCATGTGATGTTTATCTTTTATACATCTTATTTTTCTTAGTTCGACGATAGCTTTATAAGATGATCTCTCACTAATTATCAAGGTACAACTGTTCTCCCTGAGTATGTGATAACCCACAAGTATAGGGGATCGCAACAGTTTTCGATAAGTAAGAGTGTCGAACCCAACGAGGAGCTAAAGGTAGAACAAATATTCCCTCAAGTTCTATCGACCATCGATACAACTCTACGCACGCTTGACGTTCGCTTTACCTAAAACCAGTATGAAAGTAGAAGTACTTTGTAGGTGTTGTTGGATAGGTTTGCAAGATAATAAAGATTACGTAAATAAAAAGTAGGGGCTGTTTAGATAAAGAAACAATAAAGTAAATATAGCGAGTATGGAAAAGTGGTGGTAGGAGTTGCGAAATTGCCCCTAAGCAATTGACTACTTTACTAGACCGATAGCAAGTATTATGTGGGAGAGGCCACTGCTAGCATGTCATCCCTGACTTGGAATTCTGTGCACTTATGATTGGAACTATTAGCAAGCATCCGCAACTACTAACGTTCATTAAGGTAAAACCCAACCATAGCATTAAGATATATTGGTCCCCCTTGGATCCCGTATGCATCAATTTCTATGCTAGGTTGAAGCTTCTGTCACTCTTGCCCTCCAATACATAGTCCTATCAACATACAACTAACCATATGGAGTGATCCACGCGCGCAATCATATGATGGGCACCAAATGACAGCACCATAACCACAAGCAAATTAAATCAATCATAGCAATTCATCAACCACCGATAGGACAACGAAAATCTACTCAGACATCATAGGATGGCAACACATCATTGGATAATAATATGAAGCATAAAGAACCATGTTCAAGTAGAGCGTACAGCGGGTTGCGGGAGAGTGGACCGCTGTAGATAGAGGGGGGAAGGTGATGGAGATGTTGGTGAAGATGGCGGAGGTGTTGGTGTAGATCGTGGTGATGATGATGGCCCCCGACGGTGTTCCGGCGCCACCGGAAGCGAGGGGGAGAGAGCCCCCTCCTTCTTCTTCTTCCTTGACCTCCTCCCTAGATGGGAGAAGGGTTTCCCCTCTGGTCCATGGCCTCCATGGCACGGGAGGGGCAAGAGCCCCTCCGAGATTGGATCTGTCTCTCTGTCTCTCTCTGTTTCTGCGTTCTCTGATTCTTCCCTTTCACCGTTTTTTATATTCCCGGAGATCCATAACTCTGATTGGGCTGAAATTTTAACACGATCTCTATCCGGATATTAGCTTTCTTGCGGCAAAAGAAGGGCTTCAACTGCCTTACGGGGTGGCCACGAGGGTCAGGGGCGCGCCCCCTACCTCGTGCCCCCCTCGGGCACCGTCTCGCGATGATCCCACTTCCAAATATTCATAAATTTTCCAAAATAAATCTCCGTCAGTTTTATTCCGTTTGGACTCCGTTTGGTATGGGTTTTCTGCAAAACAAAAAACATGCAACAAACAGGAACTGGCACTGGGCAAAAAGTATATGAAAGTTGCATATTATTGGCATGGAACAATCAAAAATTATAGATATGACGGAGACGTATCAGCATCCCCAAGCTTAATTCCTGCTCGTCCTCGAGTAGGTAAATGATAAAAAATATAATTTTTGATGTGGAATGCTACCTAGCATAATCTTCATCGTATGTCTAATCATGGCATGAATATTAAGACACGGGTGATTCAAAGCAATAAACTATCCTTTGACATAAAAATAATAATACTTCAAGCATACCAACCAGGCAATTATGTCTTATTGAAATAACATAGCCAAAGAAAGCTCATCCCTACAAAATCATATAGTTTGGCTATGCTCCATCTTCACCACACAAAGCATTCACATCATGCACAACCCCGATGACAAGCCAAGCAATTGTTTCATACTTTTGACGTTCTCAAACCTTTTCAACTTTCACGCAATACATGAGCGTGAGCCATGGACATAGCACTATAGGTGGAATAGAATATGATGGTGGAGGAGACAAAAAGGAGAAGATAGTCTCACATCAACTAGGCGTATCAACAGGCTATGGAGATGCCCATTAATAGATATCAATGTGAGTGAGTAGGGATTGCCATGCAACGGATGCACTAGAGCTATAAGTATATGAAAGCTCAAACTGAAACTAAGTGGGTGTGCATCCAACTTTCTTGCTCATGAAGACCTCGGGCATTTGAGGAAGCCCATCATCGGAATATATAAGCCAAGTTCTATAATGAAAATTCCCACTAGTATATGAAAGTGTTAACTCAAGAGACTCTCTATATGAAGAACATGGTGCTACTTTGAAGCACAAGTGTGGTAAAAGGATAGTAACATTGCCCCCCCTTTTTTTTCTTTTTTTTGTGGGCTTCTTTGGCCCCCCCTTTTTTTATATAGGCTTCTTTGGCCTCTCTTTTTTTGGGCAATGCTCTAATAATGATGATCATCACACTTTTATTTACTTACAACTCAATATTACAACTCGATACTAGAACAAAGATATGACTCTATATGAATGCCTCCGGCGATGTACCGAGATGTGCAATGATCTAGCGTAGAAATGACATCAAAAAACGGACAAGCCATGAAAACATCATGCTAGCTATCTTACGATCATGCAAAGCAATATGACAATGAATGCTCAAGTCATGTATATGATGATGATGAAAGTTGCATGGCAATATATCTCGGAATGGCTATGGAAATGCCATGATAGGTAGGTATGGTGGCTGTTTTGAGGAAGGTAATGGTGAGTTTATGGTACCGGCGAAAGTTGCGCAATACTAGAGAGGCTAGCAATGGTGGAAGGGTGAGAGTGCGTATAATCCATGTACTCAACATTAGTCATAAAGAACTCACATACTTATTGCAAAAATCTATTAGTCATCGAAACAAAGTACTACGCGCATGCTCCTAGGGGGATAGATTGGTAGGAAAAGACCATCGCTCGTCCCCGACCCCCACTCATAAGGAAGACAATCAATAAACACCTCATGCTCCGACTTCATTACATAACGGTTCACCATACGTGCATGCTACGGGACTTGCAAACCTCAACACAAGTATTTCTCAATTTCACAATTACTCGACTAGCATGACTCTAATATCACCACCTTTATATCGCAAAACTATTGCAAGGAATCAAACATATCATATTCATCGATCTACAAGTTTATGTAGGATTTTATGACTAACCATGTGAATGACCAGTTCCTATCATCTCTCTAAATAGATATAAGTGAAGCAAGAGAGTTTAATTCTTTCTACAAAAGATATGCCCGTGGTCTAACAAATATAAGTGAAGCAAAAGAGCATTCTATAAATCAACCAAGGACCATATCATACAAGCATGGTGCATAAAAGAAAAATGAAAACCTAAATGCAAAAGACGCTCCAAGATTGCACATAGCGCACGAACGAAACGAATCTGAAAACATACCGATATTTGTTGAAGAAAGAAGGGATGTCTCCCCAGCATCCCCAAGCTTAGATGCTTGAGTCTCCTTGAATATTTACTTGGGGTGCCTCGGGAATCCCCCAAGCTTGAGCTCTTGCCTCTCTTCCTTCTTCTCACATCGAGACCTTCTCAATCATCGAACACTTCATCCACACAAAACTTCAACAGAAAACTCGGTAAGATCCGTTAGTATAATAAAGAAAATCACTACTCTAAGTACTGTTGCAAACCAATTCATAATTTATTTTTGCATTTTGTCTACTGTAATATAACTTTTTCATGGCATAATCCACTAATATAAATTGATAGTTTCATCAAAACAAGCAAACTATGCATCAAAAACAGAATCTGTCTAAAACAGAACAGTCTGTAATAATCTGAACATTCACCATACTTATGATACTTGAAAAATTCTACCAAAATTATGAAAAATAATTTTTTTTATACTAAGACAGTTCAAAAAGAATCAGAACCATTTGACGATCCAGCAAAAAATGTAAAATCGCGCACTACAGCCAAAGTTTCTGTCCTGCACCGTACAAACCATCAAGCAAATGTAAACATCCTAAAGGCAAACCTTGGCACATTATTTTTATAATATAATGGAATTGTACAAGGGGATAATTATTTTTATTTAAAAGTTTCTGTAATCAAGATTCACAAAGTTTCCGTGAGCATGAACAAAGTTCAAGGCTAGCTCCCACGTCAACAATGCTTGTCTTTCTCACTTTCGCTTTCCTTTTTGAAAAAAATTTGGGTTCCCCTCTTTATTTTTGTTGTTTTTAAACTATATAAAAGCACTCAACAGAAATAAATGACTCTCTAAAACTTCCGGGTTGTCTCCCTGGCAGCGCTTTCTTTAAAGCCATTAAGCTAGGCATATAGTGCTCAAGTAATGGATCCACCCGGATCCCAAGGTATATCAAAGCCAATTTTAATTAACAATGATTTGTAATTTAGTGGTGAGCACAAGGTAAAATATATCATGTAATGACGAAGTCTAACTCTCTTCCTATGCATCGGCATGTCATAAAAGAACAATTCATGCACACACAGTAAAGGACAATGCATAGTATAAACAGTTTCTTGCAATTTTATCATATTGGAAACATAGAGAGGTGGAGATATAGTTCCTCTCTCATAATAATTGCAAGTAGGAGCAGCAAGCACATGCATATTATATTCACCAAAATTATCATGTGCAATGGTAAAAGGCAACCCATCAATTTAATCCTTAATAAGTGCAAACTTCTCCGATATAGTGTAGTCGGGAGAATTCAAAAAGATAATAGGACTATCATGCATGGGTGCAATAACAACAATTTCATGATTAACATAAGGAACTATAGCAAGTTCATCTCCATAAGCATAATTCATATTGGCATCTTGGCCACAAGCATAGCAAGCATCATCAAAAAGGGATATTTCAAAAGAATCAACAGGATCATAACAATCATCATAGCAATCATCCTCCGGTAAGCACGAAGGGAAATTAAACAATGTATGAGTTGGAGGGTTACTCTCATTAGAAGGTGGGCACGGGTAGCTAATCCGCTCTTCCTCCTTTTGTTCTTCGCTCTCCTCATCATCTTTTTCATCCAATGAGCTCACAGTTTCATCAATTTCTTCTTCCATAGACTCCTGCAAAATATTACTCTCTTGTTGGACAGCGGAGTTTTACTCAATATATGGTTCAACATAGGCATTAGAAGCATAATTATCATAGAAATATTTAAATATGGCAAATTTATCATATTTGTAAAGAGTAGCATCATACTTTTCAATCAAAGAAGCAATTTCGTAAGCACCCTTAAAAGCAACAAATTCTTCAATTTGTTGAACATCATAGTGTTGGAAATATTCCCTAGAGGCAATAATAAAAGCATTATTATTATATTCCCTTGTTCATGATAATTGTCTTTATTCACGCTATAATTGTGTTATCCGGAAATCGTAATACATGTGTGAATAATAGACACCAACATGTCCCTAGTAAGCCTCTAGTTGACTAGCTCATTGATCAACAGATAGTCATGGTTTCCTGACTATGGACATTGGATGTCATTGATAACGAGATCACATCATTAGGAGAATGATGTGATGGACAAGACCCAATCCTAAACATAGCATAAGATCGTATAGTTCGTTTGCTAGAGTTTTTCCAATGTCAAGTATCCTTTCCTTAGACCATGAGATCGTGTAACTCCCGGATACCGTAGGAGTGCTTTGGGTGTACCAAACGTCACAACGTAACTGGGTGACAATAAAGGTATACTACGGGTATCTCCGAAAGTGTCTGTTGGGTTGACACGGATCAAGACTGGGATTTGTCACTCCGTATGACGGAGAGGTATCACTGGGCCCACTCGGTAATGCATCATCATTATGAGCTCAAAGTGACCAAGTGTCTGGTCACGGGATCATGCATTACGGTACGAGTAAAGTGACTTGCCGGTAACGAGATTGAACAAGGTATTGGGATACCGACGATCGAATCTCAGGCAAGTAACATACCGATTGACAAAGGGAATTGTATACGGGGTTGCTTGAATCCTCGACATCGTGGTTCATCCGATGAGATCATCGAGGAGCATGTGGGAGCCAACATGGGTATCCAGATCCTGCTGTTGGTTATTGACTGGAGAGCAATCTCGGTCATGTCTACATGTCTCCCGAACCCATACGGTCTACACACTTAAGGTTCGGTGTCGCTAGGGTTGTAGGGATATGTATATGCAGTAACCCGAATGTTGTTAGGAGTCCCGGATGAGATCCCGGACGTCACGAGGAGTTCCGGAATGGTCCGGAGGTAAAGAATTATATATAGGAAGTGCTATTTCGGCCATCGGGACAAGTTTCGGGGTCACCGGTATTGTACCGGGACCACCGAAAGGGTCCCAGGGGTCCACCGGGTGGGGCCACCTATCCTGGAGGGCCCCATGGGCTGAAGTGGGAAGGGATCCAGCCCAAAGTGGGCTGGGCGCCACTTCCCCTAGGGCCCATGCGCCTAGGGTAGGGAAACCCTAAAGGGGGGGGCGCCCCCTTGCTGGGGGGCGGCAAGCCCCCCACCCCTTGGCCGCCGCCCCCCTAGGAGATTGCATCTCCTAGGGCCGGCGCCCCCTAGGCCCCCCTATATATAGTGGGGGGGATGGAGGACCTCTCACCTTTGCCTTTGGTGCCGCCCTCTCCCTCTCCAACACCACCTCCTCCTCCATAGAGCTTGGCGAAGCCGTGCCGGAGTACTGCAGCTCCATCACCACCACGCCGTCGTGCTGCTGCTGGAGCCATCTTCCTCAACCTCTCCTTCCCCCTTGCTGGATCAAGAAGAAGGAGACGTCACGCTGACCGTACGTGTGTTGAACGCGGAGGTGCCGTCCGTTCGGCGCTAGGATCTCCGGTGATTTGGATCACGTCGAGTACGACTCCCTCATCCCCGTTCTTTGAACGCTTCCGCTCGCGATCTACAAAGGTATATAGATGCATCTGATCACTCGTTGCTAGATGAACTCATAGATGGGTCTTGGTGAAACCGTAGGAAAAGTTTTGTTTTCTGCAACGTTCCCCAACAGTGGCATCATGAGCCAGGTTTATGCGTAGTTCTCTTTGCACGAGTAGAACACAATTCGTTGTGGGCGTAGATGTTGTCAACTTTCTTGCCGCTATTAGTCTTATCTTGCCTCAGCGGTATTGTGGGATGAAGCGGCCCGGACCAACCTTACACGTACGCTTACGTGAGACCGGTTCCACCGATTAACATGCACTAGTTGCATAAGGTGGCTGGCGGGTGTCTGTCTCTCCCACTTTAGTTGGAGCGGATTCGATGAAAAGGGTCCTTATGAAGGGTAAATAGAAGTTGAAAAATCACGTTGTGGCTTTCACGTAGGTAAGAAAACGTTCTTGCTAGAACCCTATTGCAGCCACGTAAAACTTGCAACAACAATTAGAGGACGTCTAACATGTTTTGCAGCAAGTGTTCTATGATGTGATATGGCCAAAGTTGTGATGAATGATGAATGATATATATATGTGATGTATGAGATCATGTTCTTGTAATAGGAATCACGACTTGCATGTCGATGAGTATGACAACCGGCAGGAGCCATAGGAGTTGTCTTTATTTTTTGTATGACCTGCGTGTCATTGAGAAATGCCATGTAAGTTACTTTACTTTATTGCTAAACGTGTTAGCCATAGTAGTAGAAGTAATAGTTGGCGAGCAACTTCATGGAGACACGATGATGGAGATCATGATGATGGAGATCATGGTGTCATGCCGGTGATAGGATGATCATGGAGCCCCAAGATGGAGATCAAAGGAGCTATGTGATATTGGCCATATCATGTCACTATTATTATTTGATTGCATGTGATGTTTATCATGTTTTGTACATCTTGTTTACTTAGAACGGCGGTAGTAAATAAGATGATCCCTAACTGTGCACCTTTGCGACAGTTTGTTGTTTCGAAGCACCACATGATGATCGGGTGTGATAGATTCCAACGTTCACATACAACGGGTGTAAGACAGATTTACACATGCAAACACTTAGGTTGACTTGACGAGCCTAGCATGTACAGACATGGCCTCGGAACACACAAGACCGAAAGGTCGAGCATGAGTCGTATAGAAGATACGATCAACATGAAGATGTTCACCGACGTTGACTAGTTCGTCTCACGTGATGATCGGACACGGCCTAGTTAACTCGGATCATGTTATACTTAGATGACTGGAGGGATGTCTATCTGAGTGGGAGTTCATTGAATAATTTGATTAGATGAACTTAATTATCATGAACTTAGTCTAAAATCTTTACAATATGTCTTGTAGATCAAATGGCCAACGTTGTCCTCAACTTCAACGCGTTCCTTGAGAAAACCAAGCTGAAAGACGATGGCAGCAACTATACGGACTGGGTCCGGAACCTGAGGATCATCCTCATAGCTGCCAAGAAAGATTATGTCCTACAAGCACCGCTAGGTGACGCACCCGTCCCACAGAACCAAGACGTTATGAATGCTTGGCAGACACGTGCTGATGATTACTCCCTCGTTCAGTGCGGCATGCTTTACAGCTTAGAACCGGGGCTCCAAAAACGTTTTGAGAGACACGGAGCATATGAGATGTTCGAAGAGCTGAAAATGGTTTTCCAAGCTCATGCCCGGGTCGAGAGATATGAAGTCTCCGACAAGTTTTTCAGCTGTAAGATGGAGGAAAATAGTTCTGTCAGTGAGCACATACTCACAATGTCTGGGTTACATAACCGCTTGACTCAGCTGGGAGTTAATCTCCCGGATGACGCAGTCATTGACAGAATCCTTCAGTCGCTTCCACCAAGCTACAAGAGCTTTGTGATGAACTTCAATATGCAGGGGATGGAAAAGACCATTCCTGAATTATTTGCAATGCTGAAATCAGCAGAGGTAGAAGTCAAAAAGGAACATCAAGTGTTGATGGTGAATAAAACCACTAAGTTCAAGAAAGGCAAGGGTAAGAAGAACTTCAAGAAGGACGGCAAGGGAGTTGCCGCGCCCGGTAAGCAAGCTACCGGGAAGAAGCCAAAGAATGGACCCAAGCCCGAGACTGAGTGCTTTTATTGCAAGGGAAGTGGTCACTGGAAGCGGAACTGCCCCAAATACTTAGCGGACAAGAAGGCCGACAAAACAAAAGGTTTATGTGATATACATGTAATTGATGTGTACCATACCAGTACTCGTTGTAGCTCCTGGGTATTTGATACCGGTGCAGTTGCTCACATTTGTAACTCAAAGCAGGAGCTGCGGAATAAGCGGAGACTGGCGAAGGACGAGGTGACGATGCGCGTCGGGAATGGTTCCAGGGTCGATGTGATCGCCGTCGGCACGCTACCTCTGCATTTACCTACGGGATTAGTTTTAAACCTCAATAATTGTTATTTAGTGCCACCTTTGAGCATGAACATTGTATCAGGATCTCGTTTAATTCGAGATGGCTACTCATTTAAATCCGAGAATAATGGTTGTTCTATTTATATGAGAGATATGTTTTATGGTCATGCTCCGATGGTGAATGGTTTATTCTTAATGAATCTCGAGCGTAATGCTACACATGTTCATAGTGTGAATACCAAAAGATGTAAGGTTGATAATGATAGTCCCACATACTTGTGGCACTGCCGCCTTGGTCACATAGGTGTCAAACGCATGAAGAAGCTCCATGCAGATGGACTTTTAGAGTCTCTTGATTATGAATCATTTGACACGTGCGAACCATGCCTCATGGGTAAAATGACCAAGACTCCGTTCTCAGGAACAATGGAGCGAGCAACCAACTTATTGGAAATCATACATACTGATGTGTGCGGTCCAATGAGCGTTGAGGCTCGCGGTGGCTATCGTTATGTTCTCACCCTCACTGATGACTTGAGTAGATATGGGTATGTCTACTTAATGAAACACAAGTCTGAAACCTTTGAAAAGTTCAAGGAATTTCAGAGTGAGGTTGAGAATCAACGTGACAGAAAAATCAAGTTCCTACGATCAGATCGTGGAGGAGAATACTTGAGTCACGAATTTGGCACACACTTAAGAAAATGTGGAATAGTTTCACAACTCACGCCGCCTGGAACACCTCAGCGTAATGGTGTGTCCGAACGTCGTAATCGCACTCTATTAGATATGGTGCGATCTATGATGTCTCTTACCGATTTACCGCTATCTTTTTGGGGCTATGCTTTAGAGACTGCCGCATTCACTTTAAATAGGGCTCCGTCGAAATCCGTTGAGACGACACCGTATGAATTATGGTTTGGGAAGAAACCTAAGCTGTCGTTTCTAAAAGTTTGGGGATGCGATGCTTATGTCAAGAAACTTCAACCTGAAAAGCTCGAACCCAAGTCGGAAAAATGCGTCTTCATAGGATACCCTAAAGAAACTATTGGGTATACCTTCTACCTCAGATCCGAAGGCAAGATCTTTGTTGCCAAGAATGGATCCTTTCTAGAGAAAGAGTTTCTCTCGAAAGAAGTAAGTGGGAGGAAAGTAGAACTTGATGAAGTATTACCTCTTGAACCGGAAAATGGCGCAACTCAAGAAATGTTCCTGAGGTGCCTGCACCGACTAGAGAGGAAGTTAATGATGATGATCATGAAACTTCAGATCAAGTTGCTACTGAACTTCGTAGGTCCACAAGGACACGTTCCGCACCAGAGTGGTACGGCAACCCTGTCTTGGAAATCATGTTGTTAGACAACGGTGAACCTTCGAACTATGAAGAAGCGATGGCGGGCCCGGATTCCGACAAATGGCTAGAAGCCATGAAATCCGAGATAGGATCCATGTATGAAAACGAAGTATGGACTTTGACTGACTTGCCTGTTGAGCGGCGAGCCATAGAAAATAAATGGATCTTTAAGAAGAAGACAGACGCGGATGGTAATGTGACCATCTATAAAGCTCGGCTTGTCGCTAAGGGTTATCGACAAGTTCAAGGGGTTGACTACGATGAGACTTTCTCACCGGTAGCGAAGCTAAAGTCCGTCCGAATCATGTTAGCAATTGCCGCATTCTATGATTATGAGATATGGCAAATGGACGTCAAAACGGCATTCCTTAATGGTTTCCTTAAGGAAGAATTGTATATGATGCAGCCGGAAGGTTTTGTCGATCCTAAGAATGCTGACAAGGTGTGCAAGCTCCAACGCTCGATTTATGGGCTGGTGCAAGCATCTCGGAGTTGGAACATTCGCTTTGATGAGATGATCAAAGCGTTTGGGTTTACGCAGACTTATGGAGAAGCCTGCGTTTACAAGAAAGTGAGTGGGAGCTCTGTAGCATTTCTCATATTATATGTAGATGACATACTTTTGATGGGAAATGATATAGAACTCTTGGACAGCATTAAGGCCTACTTGAATAAGAGTTTTTCAATGAAGGACCTTGGAGAAGCTGCATATATATTAGGCATCAAGATCTATAGAGATAGATCAAGACGCCTCATAGGTCTTTCACAAAGCACATACCTTGATAAGATATTGAAGAAATTCAATATGGATCAGTCTAAGAAGGGGTTCTTGCCTGTGTTACAAGGTGTGAAATTGAGCTCAGCTCAATGTCCGACCACGGCAGAAGATATAGAAGAGATGAGTGTCATCCCCTATGCCTCAGCCATAGGTTCTATTATGTATGCCATGCTGTGTACCAGACCTGATGTAAACCTTGCCGTAAGTTTGGTAGGAAGGTACCAAAGTAATCCCGGCAAGGAACACTGGACAGCGGTCAAGAATATCCTGAAGTACCTGAAAAGGACTAAGGAAATGTTTCTCGTTTATGGAGGTGACGAAGAGCTCGTCGTAAAGGGTTACGTCGACGCTAGCTTCGACACAGATCTGGATGACTCTAAGTCACAAACCGGATACGTGTATATTTTGAATGGTGGGGCAGTAAGCTGGTGCAGTTGCAAGCAGAGCGTCGTGGCGGGATCTACATGTGAAGCGGAGTACATGGCAGCCTCGGAGGCAGCGCATGAAGCAATTTGGGTGAAGGAGTTCATCACCGACCTAGGAGTCATACCCAATGCGTCGGGGCCAATCAAACTCTTCTGTGACAACACTGGAGCTATTGCACTTGCCAAGGAGCCCAGGTTTCACAAGAAGACCAGGCACATCAAGCGTCGCTTCAACTCCATTCGTGAAAATGTTCAAGATGGAGACATAGATATTTGTAAAGTACATACGGACCTGAATGTAGCAGATCCGTTGACTAAACCTCTCCCTAGAGCAAAACATGATCAACACCAGAATTCCATGGGTGTTCGATTCATCACAATGTAACTAGATTATTGACTCTAGTGCAAGTGGGAGACTGTTGGAAATATGCCCTAGAGGCAATAATAAAAGCATTATTATTATATTTCCTTGTTCATGATAATTGTCTTTATTCATGCTATAATTGTGTTATCCGGAAATCGTAATACATGTGTGAATAATAGACACCAACATGTCCCTAGTAAGCCTCTAGTTGACTAGCTCGTTGATCAACAGATAGTCATGGTTTCCTGACTATGGACATTGGATGTCATTGATAACGAGATCACATCATTAGGAGAATGATGTGATGGACAAGACCCAATCCTAAACATAGCATAAGATCGTATAGTTCGTTTGCTAGAGTTTTTCCAATGTCAAGTATCTTTTCCTTAGACCATGAGATCGTGTAACTCCCGGATACCGTAGGAGTGCTTTGGGTGTACCAAACGTCACAACGTAACTGGGTGACTATAAAGGTATACTACGGGTATCTCCGAAAGTGTCTGTTGGGTTGACACGGATCAAGACTGGGATTTGTCACTCCGTATGACGGAGAGGTATCACTGGGCCCACTCGGTAATGCATCATCATTATGAGCTCAAAGTGACCAAGTGTCTGGTCACGGGATCATGCATTACGGTACAAGTAAAGTGACTTGCTGGTAACGAGATTGAACAAGGTATTGGGATATCGACGATCGAATGTCGGGCAAGTAACATACCGATTGACAAAGGGAATTGTATACGGGGTTGCTTGAATCCTCGACATCGTGGTTCATCCGATGAGATCATCGAGGAGCATGTGGGAGCCAACATGGGTATCCAGATCCCGCTGTTGGTTATTGACTGGAGAGCAATCTCGGTCATGTCTACATGTCTCCCGAACCCGTAGGGTCTACACACTTAAGGTTCGGTGTCGCTAGGGTTGTAGGGATATGTATATGCAGTAACCCGAATGTTGTTCGGAGTCCCGGATAAGATCCCGGACGTCACGAGGAGTTCCGGAATGGTCCGGAGGTAAAGAATTATATATAGGAAGTGCTATTTCGGCCATCGGGACAAGTTTCGGGGTCATCGGTATTGTACCGGGACCACCGGAAGGGTCCCGAGGGTCCACCTGGTGGGGCCACCTATCCTGGATGGCCCCATGGGCTGAAGTGGGAAGGGATCCAGCCCAAAGTGAGCTGGGGCGCCACTTCCCCTAGGGCCCATGCGCCTAGGGTGGGGAAACCCTAAAGGGGGGGGGGGTCGCCCCCTTGCTTGGGGGGCAAGCCCCCCACCCCTTGGCCGCCGCCCCCCTAGGAGATTGCATCTCCTAGGGCCGGCGCCCCCCTAGGCCCCCCTATATATAGTGGGGGGGGGATGGAGGACCTCTCACCTTTGCCTTTGGTGCCTCCCTCTCCCTCTCCAACACCTCCTCCTCCATAGAGCTTGGCGAAGCCCTGCCGGAGTACTGCAGCTCCATCACCACCACGCCGTCGTGCTGCTGCTGAAGCCATCTTCCTCAACCTCTCCTTCCCCCTTGCTGGATCAAGAAGAAGGAGACGTCATGCTGACCGTATGTGTGTTGAACGCGGAGGTGCCGTCCGTTCGGCGCTAGGATCTCCGGTGATTTGGATCACGTCGAGTACGACTCCCTCATCCCCGTTCTTTGAGCGCTTCCGCTCGCGATCTACAAAGGTATATAGATGCATCCGATCACTCGTTGCTAGATGAACTCATAGATGGATCTTGGTGAAACCGTAGGAAAATTTTTGTTTTCTGCAACGTTCCCCAACACATAGTAACTATAAACACCCTTAGCATAAGAGGATACGATTCCATTATCACTAAACAAACATTGGTATGGGAGGTGTTTCTTAGGGTCTTCAGAACAACAAGTATAATCATATATTTCACATAAATTCCAAGCATAGAATTGCAAACGATGAATTTGATCAAGTAAAGTTTTCCCTTTTTCAGATATTCTGTGTCGCACAAAACAAGCATGCTCATCTAAAGATTTGCCCTCAACCAAGCTAGTTGGGGTTTCAGCACGAGCACATAGGGATCGAAGATGATACAAATAACAAGCTTCAGCAGTGTGATAGATTTTGAGTGGTTCTTCAACCATTGGTTCAGTAGGTACAACTATTTTTTTGGTATTTTGCGTTTCCTACCCATAACTATGTCGGGGAACGTTGTAGAAAACAAAAAAAATTCATATGTTTTCACCAAGATCCATCTATGAGTTCATCTAGAAACGAGTGATCAGATGCATCTGCATACCTTTGTAGATCGCGAGTGGAAGCGTTCAAGAGAACGGGGATGAGGGAGTCGTACTCGACGTGATCAAAATCACCGGAGATCCTAGAGCCGAACGGACGGCACCTCCGCGTTCAACACACGTACGGTCAGCGTGACGTCTCCTCCTTCTTGATCCAGCAAGGGGGAAGGAGAGGTTGATGAAGATCAGTAGCACGAGGGCATGGTGGTGGATGCAGCAGTCACCGCAGCAGGGCTTCGCCGTTCTACTGCGAGAGGGAGAGGTGTAGCAGGGGAGAGGGAGGCGCCAAGAGTCAAGGGTGCGGCTGCCCCTACCTCCCCCCTTTATATAGGCTCCCCAAGGGGGGAGCCGGCCCTAGGAGATGGGATCTCCTAGGGGGGGCGGCGGCCAAGGGTGCAGTGGCCCCCAAGGCAAGTGCGGCGCCCCCCCCCCCACCCTAGGGTTTCCAACCCTAGGCGCAGGGGGTGGGCCAAGGGGGGTGCACCAGCCCACTATGGGCTGGTTCCCCTCCCCACTTCAGCCCATGGGGCCCTCCGGGATGGGTGGTCCCACCCGGTGGACCCCCGGGACCCATTCGGTGGTCCCGGTACAATACCGGTGACCCCCGAAACTCTCCCGATGGCCGAAACTGTACTTCCTATATATAATTCTTCACCTCCGAACCATTCCGGAACTCCTCGTGACGTCCGGGATCTCATCCGAGACTCCGAACAACTTTCGGGTTACTGCATATTCATATCTCTACAATCCTAGCGTCACCGATCCTTAAGTGTGTAGACCCTACAGGTTCGGGAGACATGTAGACATGACCGAGATGGCTCTCCGGTCAATAACCAACAGCGGGATCTGGATACCCATGTTGGCTCCCACATGCTCCTCGATGATATCATCGGATGAACCACGATGTCGAGGATTCAAGCAACCCCGTATACAATTCCCTTTGTCAATCGGTACGTTACTTGCCCGAGGTCGATCGTCGGTATCCCAATACCTCGTTCAATCTCGTTACCGGCAAGTCACTTTACTCTTACCGTAATGCATGATCCTGTGACCAGAGACTTGGTCACTTTGAGCTCATTATGATGATGCATTACCGAGTGGGCCCAGAGATACCTCTCCGTCATACGGAGTGACAAATCCCAGTCTTGATTCATGTCAACCCAATAGACACTTTCGGAGATACCCGTCGTATACCTATATAGTCACCCAGTTACGTTATGACGTTTGGTACATCCAAAGCACTCCTACGGTATCCGGGAGCTACACGATCTCATGGTCTAAGGAAAAGATACTTGACATTGGAAAAAACTCTAGCAAACGAACTATACGATCTTGTGCTATGTTTAGGATTGGGTCTTGTCCTTCACATCATTCTCCTATTGATGTGATCTCGTTGTCAATGACATCCAATGCCCATAGTCAGGAAACCATGACTATCTGTTGATCAACGAGCTAGTCAACTAGAGGCTTACTAGGGACATGTTGGTGTCTATGTATTCACACATGTATTATGATTTCCAGATAACACAATTATAGCATGAATAAAAGACAATCATCATGAACAAGGAAATATAATAATAATCCTTTATTATTGCCTCTAGGGCATATTTCCAACAGTCTCCCACTTGCACTAGAGTCAATAATCTAGTTACATTGTGATGAATCGAACACCCATGGAATTCTGGTGTTGATCATGTTTTGCTCTAGGGAGAGGTTTAGTCAACGGATCTGCTACATTCAGGTCCGTATGTACTTTACAAATATCTATGTCTCCATCTTGAACATTTTCATGAATGGAGTTGAAGCGACGCTTGATGTGCCTGGTCTTCTTGTGAAACCTGGGCTCCTTGGCAAGTGCAATAGCTCCAGTGTTGTCACAGAAGAGTTTGATCGGCCCCGACGCATTGGGTATGACTCCTAGGTCGGTGATGAACTCCTTCACCCAAATTGCTTCATGCGCTGCCTCCGAGGCTGCCATGTACTCCGCTTCACATGTAGATCCCGCCATGATGCTCTGCTTGCAACTGCACCAGCTTACTGCCCCACCATTCAAAATATACACGTATCCGGTTTGTGACTTAGAGTCATCCAGATCTGTGTCGAAGCTAGCGTCGACGTAACCCTTTACGATGAGCTCTTCGTCACCTCCATAAACGAGAAACATTTCCTTAGTCCTTTTCAGGTACTTCAGGATATTCTTGACCGCTGTCCAGTGTTCCTTGCCGGGATTACTTTGGTACCTACCTACCAAACTTACGGCAAGGTTTACATCAGGTCTGGTACACAGCATGGCATACATAATAGACCTATGGCTGAGGCATAGGGGATGACACTCATCTCTTCTATATCTTCTGCCGTGGTCGGACATTGAGCTGAGCTCAATTTCACACCTTGCAACACAGGCAAGAACCCCTTCTTAGACTGATCCATATTGAACTTCTTCAATATCTTATCAAGGTATGTGCTTTGTGAAAGACCTATGAGGCGTCTTGATCTATCTCTATAGATCTTGATGCCTAATATATAAGCAGCTTCTCCAAGGTCCTTCATTGAAAAACTCTTATTCAAGTAGGCCTTAATGCTGTCCAAAAGTTCTATATCATTTCCCATCAAAAGTATGTCATCTACATATAATATGAGAAATGCTACAGAGCTCCCACTCACTTTCTTGTAAACGCAGGCTTCTCCATAAGTCTGCATAAACCCAAACGCTTTGATCATCTCATCAAAGCGAATGTTCCAACTCCGAGATGCTTGCACCAGCCCATAAATCGAGCGTTGGAGCTTGCACACCTTGTCAGCATTCTTAGGATCGACAAAACCTTCCGGCTGCATCATATACAATTCTTCCTTAAGGAAACCATTAAGGAAAGCCGTTTTGACGTCCATTTGCCATATCTCATAATCATAGAATGCGGCAATTGCTAACATGATTCGGACGGACTTCAGCTTCGCTACGGGTGAGAAAGTCTCATCGTAGTCAACCCATTGAACTTGTCGATAACCCTTAGCGACAAGCCTAGCTTTATAGATGGTCACATTACCATCCGCGTCTGTCTTCTTCTTAAAGATCCATTTATTTTCTATGGCTTGCTGATCATCGGGCAAGTCAGTCAAAGTCCATACTTCGTTTTCATACATGGATCCTATCTCGGATTTCATGGCTTCCAGCCATTTGTCAGAATCCGGGCCCGCCATTGCTTCTTCATAGTTCGAAGGTTCACCGTTGTCTAACAACATGATTTCCAAGACAGGGTTGCCGTACCACTCTGGTGCGGAACGTGTCCTTGTGGACCTACGAAGTTCAGTAGCAACTTGATCTGGAGTTTCATGATCATCATCATTAACTTCCTCTCTAGTCGGTGCAGGCACCTCAGGAACATTTTCTTGAGTTGCGCCACTTTCCAGTTCAAGAGGTAATACTTCATCAAGTTCTACTTTCCTCCCACTTACTTCTTTCGAGAGAAACTCTTTCTCTAGAAAGGATCCATTCTTGGCAACAAAGATCTTGCCTTCGGATCTGAGGTAGAAGGTATACCCAATAGTTTCTTTAGGGTATCCTATGAAGACACATTTTTCCGACTTGGGTTCGAGCTTTTCAGGTTGATGTTTCTTGACCTAAGCATCGCATCCCCAAACTTTTAGAAACGACAGCTTAGGTTTCTTCCCAAACCATAATTCATACGGTGTCATCTCAACGGATTTCGACGGAGCCCTATTTAAAGTGAATGCGGCAGTCTCTAAAGCATAGCCCCAAAATGATAGCGGTAAATCGGTAAGAGACATCATAGATCGCACCATATCTAATAGAGTGCCATTACGACGTTCGGACACACCATTACGCTGAGGTGTTCCAGGCAGTGTGAGTTGTGAAACTATTCCACATTTTCTTAAGTGTGTGCCAAATTCGTGACTCAAGTATTCTCCCCCACGATCCGATTGCAAGAACTTGATTTTCCTGTCACATTGATTCTCAACCTCACTCTAAAATTCCTTGAACTTTTCAAAGGTCTCAGACTTGTGTTTCATTAAATATACATACCCATATCTACTCAAGTCATCAGTGAGGGTGAGAACATAACGATAGCCACCATGAGCCTCAACACTCATTGGACCGGACACATCAGTATGTATGATTTCCAATAAGTTGGTTGCTCGCTCCATTGTTCCTGAGAACAGAGTCTTGGTCATTTTATCCATGAGGCATGGTTCGCACGTGTCAAATGATTTGTAATCAAGAGACTCTAAACGTCCATCTGCATGGAGCTTCTTCATGCGTTTGACACCTATGTGACCAAGGCGGCAGTGCCACAAGTATGTGGGACTATCATTATCAACCTTACATCTTTTGGTATTCACACTATGAATATGTGTAGCATTACGCTCGAGATTCATTAAGAATAAACCCATTCACCATTGGAGCATGACCATAAAACATATCTCTCATATAAATAGAACAACCATTATTCTCGGATTTAAATGAGTAGCCATCTCGAATTAAACGAGATCCTGATACAATGTTCATGCTCAAAGCTGGCACTAAATAACAATTATTGAGGTTTAAAACTAATCCCGTAGGTAAATGTAGAGGTAGCGTGCCGACGGCGATCACATCGACCTTGGAACCATTCCCGACGCGCATCGTCACCTCGTCCTTCGCCAGTCTCCGCTTATTCCGCAGCTCCTGCTTTGAGTTACAAATGTGAGCAACTGCACCGGTATCAAATACCCAGGAGCTACTACGAGTACTGGTAAGGTACACATCAATTACATGTATATCACATATACCTTTCGTGATGCCGGCCTTCTTGTCCGCTAAGTATTTGGGGCAGTTCCGCTTCCAGTGACCACTTCCCTTGCAATAAAAGCACTCAGTCTCGGGCTTGGGTCCATTCTTTGGCTTCTTCCCGGCAGCTTGCTTAACGGGCGCGGCAACTCCCTTGCCGTCCTTCTTGAAGTTCTTCTTACCCTTGCCTTTCTTGAACTTAGTGGTTTTATTCACCATCAACACTTGATGTTCCTTTTTGACTTCTACCTCTGCTGATTTCAGCATTGCAAATACTTCAGGAATGGTCTTTTCCATCCCCTGCATATTGAAGTTCATCACAAAGCTCTTGTAGCTCGGTGGAAGCGACTGAAGGATTCTGTCAATGACCGCGTCATCCGGGAGATTAACTCCCAGCTGAGTCAAGCGGTTATGTAACCCAGACATAGTGAGTATGTGCTCACTGACAGAACTTTTTTCCTCCATCTTACAGCTGAAGAACTTGTCGGAGACTTCATATCTCTCGACCCAGGCATGAGCTTGAAAAACCATTTTCAGCTCTTCGAACATCTCATATGCTCCGTGTCTCTCAAAACGCTTTTGGAGCCCCGGTTCTAAGCTGTAAAGCATGCCGCACTGAACGAGGGAGTAATCATCGGAACGTGTCTGCCAAGCGTTCATAACGTCTTGTTCTGCAGGGAGAGCAGGTGCTTCACCTAGCGGTGCTTGTAGGATATAATCTTTCTTGGCAGCTATGAGGATGATCCTCAGGTTCCGGACCCAGTCCGTATAGTTGCTGCCATCGTCTTTTAGCTTGGTTTTCTCTAGGAACGCGTTGAAGTTGAGGATAACATTGGCCATTTGATCTACAAGACATGTTGTAAAGATTTTAGACTAAGTTCATGATAATTAAGTTCATCTAATCAAATTATTCAATGAACTCCCACTCAGATAGACATCCCTCCAGTCATCTAAGTGTAACATGATCCGAGTTAACTAGGCCGTGTCCGATCATCACATGAGACGGACTAGCCAACATCGGTGAACATCTTCATGTTGATCGTATCTTCTATACGACTCATGCTCGACCTTTCAGTCTTCTGTGTTCCGAGGCCATGTCTGTACATGCTAGGCTCGTCAAGTCAACCTAAGTGTTTGCATGTGTAAATCTGTCTTACACCCGTTGTATGTGAACGTTGGAATCTATCACACCCGATCATCACGTGGTGCTTTGAAACAACAAACTGTCGCAACGGTGCACAGTTAGGGGGAACACTTTCTTGAAATTATTATGAGGGATCATCTTATTTACTACCGTCATTCTAAGTAAACAAGATGCAAAAACATGATAAACATCACATGCAATCAAATAATAATAGTGACATGATATGGCCAATATCACATAGCTCCTTTGATCTCCATCTTGGGGCTCCATGATCATCTTGTCACCGGCATGACACCATGATCTCCATCATCGTGTCTCCATGAAGTTGCTCGCCAACTATTACTTCTACTACTATGGCTAACACGTTTAGCAATAAAGTAAAGTAATTTACATGGCGTTTATCAATGACACGCAGGTCATAAAAAATAAAGACAACTCCTATGGCTCCTGCCGGTTGTCATACTCATCGACATGCAAGTCGTGATTCCTATTACAATAGCATGAACATCTCATACATCACATATATATCATTCATCATTCATCACAACTTTGGCCATATCACATCACAAAACACTTGCTGCAAAACCAAGTTAGACGTCCTCTAATTGTTGTTGCAAGTTTTACGTGGCTGCAATAGGGTTCGAGCAAGAACGTTTTCTTACCTACGTGAAAGCCACAACGTGATTTGTCAACTTCTATTTACCCTTCATAAGGACCCTTTTCATCGAATCCGCTCCAACTAAAGTGGGAGAGACAGACACCCGCCAGCCACCTTATGGAACTAGTGCATGTCAGTCGGTGGAACCGGTCTCACGTAAGCGTACGTGTAAGGTTGGTTCGGGACGCATCATCCCGCAATACTGCTGAAGCAAAATAAGACTAGCAGCGGCAAGAAAGTTGACAACATCTACGCCCACAACAAATTGTGTTCTACTCGTGCAAAGAGAACTATGCATAGACCTAGCTCATGATACCACTGTTGGGGAACGTTGCAGAAAACAAAAAAAAAATTCCTACGTTTTCACCAAGATCCATCTATGAGTTCATCTAGCAATGAGTGATCGGATGCATCTACATACCTTTGTAGATCGCGAGCGGAAGCGTTCAAGAGAACGAGGATGAGGGAGTCGTACTCGACATGATCCAAATCACCGGAGATCCTAGCGCCAAACGGACGGCACCTCCGCGTTCAACACACGTACGGTCAGCGTGACCTCTCCTCCTTCTTGATCCAGCAAGGGGGAAGGAGAGGTTGATGAAGATCCAGCAGCACGACGGCGTGGTGGTGGATGCAGCAGTCACCGCAGCAGGGCTTCGCCGTTCTACTGCGAGAGGGAGAGGTGTAGCAGGGGAGAGGGAGGCGCCAAGAGTCAAGGGTGTGGCTGCCCCTCCCTCTCCCTTTATATAGGCTCCCCAAGGGGGGCGCCAGCCCTAGGAGATGGGATCTCCTAGAGGGGGGCGGCGGCCAAGGGTGGAGTGGCCCCCAAGGCAAGTGGGGCGCCCCCCCCCCCACCCTAGGGTTTCCAACCCTAGGCGCAGGGGGTGGGCCAAGGGGGGCGCACAAGCCCACTATGGGCTGGTTCCCCTCCCCACTTCAGCCGATGGGGCCCTCCGGGATGGGTGGTCCCACCCGGTGGACCCCCGGGACCCATCCGGTGGTCCCGGTACAATACCTGTGACCCCCGAAACTCCCCCGATGGCCGAAACTGTACTTCCTATATATAATTCTTCACCTCCGGACCATTTAGGAACTCCTCGTGACGTCCGGGATCTCATCCGGGACTCCGAACAACTTTCGGGTTACTGCATATTCATATCTCTACAACCCTAGCGTCACCGAACCTTAAGTGTGTAGACCCTACGGGTTCGGGAGACATGTAGACATGACCGAGATGGCTCTCCGGTCAATAACCAACAACGGGATCTGGATACCCATTTTGGCTCCCACATGCTCCTCGATGATCTCATCGGATGAACCACGATGTCGAGGATTCAAGCAACCCCGTATACAATTCCCTTTGTCAATCGGTACGTTACTTGCCCGAGATTCGATCGTCGGTATCCCAATACCTCGTTCAATGTCGTTACCGGCTAGTCACTTTACTCGTACCGTAATGCATGATCCCGTGACCATACACTTGGTCACTTTGAGCTCATTATGATGATGCATTACCGAGTGGGCCCAGAGATACCTCTCCGTCATACGGAGTGACAAATCCCAGTCTTGATCCGTGTCAACCCAACAGACACTTTCGGAGATACCCGTAGTATAGCTTTATAGTCACCCAGTTACGTTGTGACGTTTGGCACACCCAAAGCACTCCTACGGTATCCGGGAGCTACACGATCTCATGGTCTAAGGAAAAGATACTTGACATTGGAAAAAACTCTAGCAAACGAACTATACGATCTTGTGCTATGTTTAGGATTGGGTCTTGTCCATCACATCATTCTCCTAATGATGTGATCTCGTTATCAATGACATCCAATGCCCATAGTCAGGAAACCATGACTATCTGTTGATCAACGAGCTAGTCAACTAGAGGCTTACTAGGGACATGTTGGTGTCTATGTATTCACGCATGTATTACGATTTCCAGATAACACAATTATAGCATGAATAAAAGACAATCATCATGAACAAGGAAATATAATAATAATCCTTTTATTATTGCCTCTAGGGCATATTTCCAACAAACTAAAGGTAGAAAACAACTAAGAAAAGCAAATAAAAATTACTTAGTGATAAAGCAAACAAGCACACACGAGAATATTAACCCCACGCTATTGCTCCCCGGCAACGGTGCCAGAAAAAGGTCTTGATAACCCACAAGTATAGGGGATCGCAACAATTTTCGACAAGTAAGAGTGTCGAACCCAACGAGGAGCTAAAGGTAGAACAAATATTCCCTCAAGTTCTATCAACCACCGATACAACTCTACGCACGCTTGACGTTCGCTTTACCTAGAACAAGTATGAAACTAGAAGTACTTTGTAGGTGTTGTTGGATAGGTTTGCAAGATAATAAAGAGTACGTACATAAAAAGTAGGGGCTGTTTAGATAAAGAAACAATAAAGTAAATATAGCGAGTATGGAAAAGTGGTGGTAGGAGTTGCGAAATTGCCCCTAAGCAATTGACTACTTTACTAGACCGATAGCAAGTATTATGTGGGAGAGGCCACTGCTAGCATGTCATCCCTGACTTGGAATTCTGTGCACTTATGACTGGAACTATTAGCAAGCATCCGCAACTACTAACATTCATTAAGGTAAAACCCAACCATAGCATTAAGATATATTGGTCCCCCTTGGATCCTGTATGCATCAATTTCTATGCTAGGTTGAAGCTTCTGTCACTCTTGCCCTCCAATACATAGTCCTATCGACATACAACTAACCCTATGGTGTGATCCACGCGCGCAATCATATGATGGGCACCAAAGGACAGCAACATAACCACAAGCAAATTAAATCAATCATAGCAATTCATCAACCACGGATAGGACAACGAAAATCTACTCAGACATCATAGGATGGCAACACATCATTGGATAATAATATCAAGCATAAAGCACCATGTTCAAGTAGAGGGTACAGCGGGTTGCGGGAGAGTGGACCGCTGTAGATAGAGGGGGGAAGGTGATGGAGATGTTGGTGAAGATGGCGGAGGTGTTGGTGTAGATCGCGGTGATGATGATGGCCCCCGGCGGCGTTCCGGCGCCACCGGAAGCGATTGGGAGAGAGCCCCCCTCCTTCTTCTTCTTCCTCGACCTCCTCCCTAGATGGGCAAAGGGTTTCTCCTCTGGTCCATGTCCTCCATGGCACGGGAGGGGCAAGAGCCCCTCCGAGATTGGATCGGTCTCTCTGTCTCTCTCTGTTTCTGCGTTCTCTAATTCTTGCCTTTCACCGTTTCTTATATTGATACGTAACTCCGATTGGGCTGAAATTTTAACACCATCTCTATCCGGATATTAGCTTTCTTGCGGCAAAAGAAGGGCTCCAACCGCCTTACGGGGTGGCCACGAGGGTCAGGGGCGCGCCTGACACCCTAGGGCACGCCCCCTACCTCATGCCCCCCTCGGGCACCGTCTCATGATGATTCCACTTCCCAAAATTCATAAATATTCCAAAATAAATCTCCGTCAGTTTTTATTCCGTTTGGACTTCGTTTGGTATGGGTTTTCTGCGAAACAAAAAACATGCAACAAACAGGAACTGGCACTGGGCACTGGATCAATGTGTTAGTCCCAAAAATAGTATAAAAAGTTGCCAAAAAGTATATGAAATTTGCATATTATTGGCATGGAACAATCAAAAATTATAGATACGACGAAGACGTATCAGTATGCACCATTGCGAAAGTTCTTCGTGCTGAGACACGACGTGATGATTGGGTGTGATAGGCTCTACGTTCAAATACAACGGGTGCAAAATAGTTGCACACGCGGAATACTCAGGTTAAACTTGATGAGCCTAGCATATAACAGATATGGCCTCGGAAAACTGAGACCGGAAGGTCGAGCGTGAATCATATAGTAGATATGATCAACATAGTGATGTTCACCATTGAAACTACTCCATCTCACGTGATGATCGGACATGGTTTAGTTGATATGGATCACGTGATCACTTAGAGGATTAGAGGGATGTCTATCTAAGTGGGAGTTCTTAAGTAATATGATTAATTGAACTTAAATTTATCATGAACTTAGTCCTGGTAGTATTAGCATATCTATGTTGTAGATCAATAGCTCGCGTTTAGCTCCCCTGTTTTATTTTTGATATGTTCCTAGAGAAAACTAAGTTGAAAGATGATTAGTAGTAATGATGCGGATTGGATCTGTGATCTGAGGTTTATCCTCATTGCTGCACAGAAAAATTATGTCCTTGATGCACCGCTAGGTGACAAACCTATTGCAGGAGTAGATGCAGATGTTATGAACGTGTGGCTAGCTCAATATGATGACTACTTGATAGTTTAGTGCACCATGCTTAAACGACTTAGAATTGGGACTTCAAAGACGTTTTGAACGTCATGGACCATGTGAGATGTTCCAGGAGTTGAAGTTAATATTTCAAGTAAATACCCGAGTTGAGAGATATGAAGTCTGCAACAAGTTCTATAGCTAAAAGATGGTGGAGAATAGCTCAAGCAGTGAGCATGTGCTCAGATTGTCTGGGTACTACAATCACATGAATCAAGTGGGAGTTAATCTTCCAGATAAAATACTGATTGACAGAATTCTCTAGTCACCATCACCAAGTTAGTAGAACTTCGTGATGAACTATAATATGCAAGGGATAACAGAAACGATTCCCAAGCTCTTGGTGATGCTGAAATCGACAAAGGTAGAAATCAAGAAAAGCATCAAGTGTTGATGGTAAACAAAACCACTAGTTTCAAGTAAAGGGGCAAAGGGAAGAAAGGGGAACTTCAAGAAGAACGGCAAGCAAGTTGCTGCTCAAGTGAAAAAACCCAAGTCTGGACCTAAGCCTGAAACTGAGTACTTCTACTACAAAGGGACTGGTCACTGGGAGTGGAACTACCCCAAGTAAGTGGCAGATAAGAAGGATGGCAAAGTGAACATAGGTATATTTGATATACATGTTATTGATGTGTACTTTACTAGTGTTTATAGCAACCCCTTAGTATTTGATACTAGTTCAGTTACTAAGAATAGTAACTCGAAACGGGAGTTGCAGAATGAACAGAGACTAGTTAAGGGTGAAGTGACGATGTGTATTGGAAATGGTTCCAAGATTGATATGATCATCATCGCACACTCCCTATACTTTCGGGATTAGTGTTAAACCTAAAATAAATGTTATTTAGTGTTTGCGTTGAGCATGAATATGGTTGGATCATGTTTATTGCAATACGGTTATTCACGTAAGTTAGAGAATAATTGTTGTTCTGTTTACATGAATAAAACCTTCTATGGTCATACACCCAATGAAAATGGTTTGTTGGATCTCAATCATGGTGATACACATTTTCATAATATTGAAGCCAAAAGATGCAAAGTTAATAATGATAGTGCAACTTATTTGTGGCACTTCCGTTTAGGTCATATTGGTATAAAGAGCATGAAGAAAATCCATGCTGATGGGCTTTTGGAATCACTTGATTATGAATCAGTTGATGCTTGCGAACCATGCCTCATAGGCAAGATGACTAAAACTCCGTTCTCCGGAACAATGGAGCGAGCAACAGATTTGTTGGAAATCATACATACTGATGTAGGTGGTCCGATGAATATTGAGGCACGCGGCAGGTATCATTATTTTCTGATCTTCACAGATGATTTGAGAAGATATGAGTATATCTACTTGATGAAACACAAGTCTGAAACATTTGAAAAGTTCAAAGAATTTTAGAGTGAAGTGGAGAATCATCATAACAAAAATAAAAGTTTCTACGATATGATCGCAGAAGTAAAATATTTGAGTTACGAGTTTTGCCTTTAGTTAAAACAATGTGAAATAGTTTCACTACTCACGCCACCTGGAACACCACAGTGTAATGGTGTGTCCGAACGTTGTAACCGTACTTTATTAGATATGGTGCGATCTATGATGTCTCTTACCGATCTACCACTATCGTTTTGGGGTTATGCATTAGAGACAGCTACATTCACGTTAAATAGGGCACCATCCAAATCCGTTGAGACGACACCGTATGAACTATGGTTTGGCAAGAAACCTAAGCTGTCGTTTCTTAAAGTTCGAGGTTGCAATGCTTATGCGAAAAAGTTTCAACCTGATAAGCTCAAACCCAAATCGGAGAAGTGCGTATTCATAGGATACTGAAAAGAAAATGTTGGGTACACCTTCTGTCACAGATCCGAAGGAAAGTTATTCATTGTTGAGAATGGATCCTTTCTAGAGAAGGAGTTTCTCTCGAAAGAAGTGAGTGGGAGGAAAGTAGAACTTGATGAGGTAACTGTACCTGCCCCCTTATTGGAAAGTAGTTCATCATAGAAATCTGTTCCTGTGACTACTACACCAATTAGTGAGGAAGCTAATGATGAAGATCATGTAACTTCAGATCAAGTTACTACCGAAACCTTGTAGGTAAACCAGAGTGAGATCCAGACCAGAGTGGTACGGTAATCCTGTTCTGGAGGTCATGTTACTTGACCATGACGAGCCTACGAACTATGAGGAAGCGATGATGAGCCCAGATTCCGCGAAATGGCTTGAGGCCATGAAATCTAAGATGAGATCCATGTATGAGAACAAAGTATGGACTTTGATTGACTTGCCCAATGATCGGCGAGCCATTGAGATTAAATGGATCTTCAAGAGGAAGACGGACGCTGATAGTAGTGTTACTATCTACAAAGCTAGAATTGTCGCAAAAAGGTTTTCGACAAGTTCAAGGTGTTGACTACGATGAGAGTTTCTCACTCGTATCTATGCTTAAGTCTGTCCGAATCATGTTAGCAATTGCCACATTTTATGAAATCTGACAAATGGATAAACAAAACTGCATTCCTTAATGGATTTATTAAAGAAGAGTTGTATATGATGCAACCGAAGGTTTTGTCAATCCTAAAGGTACTAACAAAATATGCAAGCTCCAGCGATCCATCTATGGACTGGTGCAAGCATATCAGAGTTAGAATATATGCTTTGATAAGTTGATCAAAGCATATAGTTTTATACAGACTTGCGGTGAAGCCTGTATTTACAAGAAAGTGAGTGGGAGCACTACAACATTTCTGACAAGTATATGTGAATGACATATTGTTGATCGGAGATAATGTAGAATTATTCTGCAAAGCATAAAGGAATGTTTGAAAGGAGTTTTTCAAAGAAAGACCTCGGTGAAGCTGCTTAAATATTGATCATCAAGATCTATAGAGATAGATCAAGACGCTTGATAAGTTTTTCAATGAGTACATACCTTGACAAGATTTTGAAGTAGTTCAAAATGGAACAGTCAAAAAGGAGTTCTTGCCTGTGTTACAAGGTGTGAAGTTGAGTAAGACTCAAAACCTAACCACGATAGAAGATAGAGAGAGAATGAAAGTCATTCCCAGATGACTCAAAGTCTCAATCTAGATACATGTTGAAAGTGGGAGCAATCAGCTAGAGTAGCTCCGTGCAGAGCATTGTTGACATAGAAATTTGCAAAATACATACTGATCTGAATATGGCAGACCCGTTGACTAAACTTCCCTCACAAGCAAAACATGATCACACCTTAGTACTCTTTGGGTATTAATCACATAGCAATGTGAACTAGATTATTGACTCTAGTAAACCCTTTGGGTGTTGGTCACATGACGATGTGAACTATGGGTGTTAATCACATGGTGATGTGAACTATTAATGTTAAATCACATGGCGATGTGAACTAGATTATTGACTCTAGTGCAAGTGGGAGACTGAAGGAAATATGCCCTAGAGGCAATAATAAAGTTACTATTTATTTCCTTATATAATGATAAATGTTTATTATTCATGCTAGAATTGTATTAACCGAAAACATAATACATGTGTGAATACATAGACAAACAGAGTGTCACTAGTATGCCTCTACTTGACTAGCTCGTTGATCAAAGATGGTTATGTTTCCTAACCATAGACATGAGTTGTCATTTGATTAACAGGATCACATCATTAGGAGAATGATGTGATTGACTTGACCCATTTCGTTAGCTTAGCACTTGATCGTTTAGTTTGTTGCTATTGCTTTCTTCATGACTTATACATGTTCTTATGACTATGAGATTATGCAACTCCTGTTTACCGGAGGAACACTTTGTGTGCCACCAAATGTCACAACGTAACTGGGTGATTATAAAGGTGCTCTACAGGTGTCTCCAAAGGTACTTGTTGGGTTTGCGTATTTCGAGATTAGGATTTGTCACTCCGATTGTCGGAGAGGTATCTCTGGGCACACTCGGCATTGGAACTAATGAGTTAGTTGCGGGATGATGTATTACGGAATGAGTAAAGAGACTTGCCAATAACGAGATTGAACTAGGTATTGAGATACCGACGATCGAATCTCGGGCAAGTAACATACCGATGAGAAAGGGAACAACGTATGTTGTTATGCGGTCTGACCGATAAAGATTTTCGTAGAATATGTAGGAGCCAATATGGGCATCCAGGTCCCGCTATTGGTTATTGACCAGAGAGGTGTCTCGGTCATGTCTACATAGTTCTCGAACCCGTAGGGTCCGCACGCTTAACTTTCGTTGACGATATAGTACTATATGAGTTATGTATGTTGGTGACCGAATGTTGTTCGGAGTCTGGGATGAGATCACGGACATGACGAGGAACTCCGGAATGGTCCGGAGATAAAGTTTGATATATGGATAATAGAGTTTGGTCACCGGAAGGGTTCCGAAATTCACCGGAAGGGGTTCCGGATGTTTCCCGAAATGTTTGGGTACGAGAACACTTTATTTGGGCCAAAGGGGAAAGCCCACAAGGTTTTTGGAAAGCGCAAAAGGAAGTTTTGCGGAGTCCAGGGGCCAGACGCCAGGGCCCTGGCATCTGGGTCCAGACGCCGGGAACCCTGGCGTCTGGCCCTGGTGTCCGAGAAGGACTCTTGCCTTTCGGGTGAAACCGACTTTGTGGAGGCTTTTACTCCAAGTTTCGACCCCAAGGCTCAATATATAAATAGAGGGGTAGGGCTAGCACCCATGACACATCAAGAAACACCAAGCTGTGTGCCGGCAACCCCGTCCCCTCTAGTTTATCCTCCATCCTAGTTTTCGTAGTGCTTAAGCGAAGCCCTGCGGAGATTCTTCTTCACCAACACCGTCACCATGTCGTCGTGCTGCCGGAACTCATCTACTACTTCGCCCCACTTGTTGGATCGAGAAGGCGAGGACGTCACCGAGCCGAACGTGTGCAGAACTCGGAGGTGACATGCTTTCGGTACTTAGATCGGTCGGATCGTGAAGACGTACGACTACATCAGCCGCGTTGATATAACGCTTCCGCGAACGGTCTACGAGGGTACGTAGACAACACTCTCCCCTCTCGTTGCTATGCATCACCATGATCTTGCATGTGCGTAGGAAATTTTTGAAATTAATATGTTCCCCAACATAATTATTAGTGACTACTGTAATTGACAAGGATGAAGCAGAAAACTCAATAAACCCAATGGAACCTCTACTTTGAGCAAACAAACCCAACAAAATCTGAAAACCTCCTATCACAGACATGTAACAAAAACAGAAGCAGCCATAGAGGTGCTAGATAGCTTACTTCCTGGCTTTCAGAACCTTGTGAGAGAAGCTCTATTGCATCGGAGACATCAGTTGTTCCCCACTTTACGATCATTTCAAGTGCTTACTGGCTTATTCTGAACATAAGAAGCTGCCAGATCATTTTCAAACTAGACCAAGATAAATGGTATTAGAGAAAATACACTACATTCAAATGATTCATTAGGACCGGCTTTTGGGCACATAGAGACAAAGATCAATTGAAATGTATGAAAGCATTATCTAGTTGCCCAATTAGCTAAACTGGGTCAACTGAACCGCGGATGGAATATTAAAAGTCATGCTTCCACCAAAAATATGCTAACCATGCTGGTGTATTTCGTCAAAAACATGCTTAATACAACTTTGAAAATGATATAGCATTCCTGCTATAATGCAACCAACCACTACATTTGCAGTATGACAAGAAGAGGAAGGGATGACTTTTTTAGAACAGAGCACTAACATGCTTGACAAACAACATGATGCAGAAGGTGTTAATAAATAAGAATATTGGTCGGAAATAATAAACACCTAGTCGTGCCAAATAATAAATATGAGAAATAAGGAAGAAGAAAAAAAGTGGGGCACGCAAATAAGTTCAATTTCGTCTGAAGCAAACAGAGTCAGAGATGCAGCACTCTGACCTCCGAAGATTGCTAATTTACAGGGAACTGAAAGAAATGTTTCTATATTTATTTCTAAGCATAAAAGGTTAGCTCATAAATCCTACAGGTACTTCAACCTATTTCCAACACCCATAATATATGTAATGACAGAGTAACCGACACAACTTTCTATACAATATTCAAAGCATTGGAGGTTACCAAAAGGACCATTTTCGCTAGGGCAAAACTTTTGTAGGTAACTTACAATACTGTGATGTTATGGTAAAATCCAAGAACAAGCAATCAACTAAAATCAACAAAGGTACCTTTCTGTATAAACAAAGCTACTCGAGAAATGAAGCTAAAATGTGAAGATTACCATTTTTTCTAACGGAAAATTAACGAATCATTTGGAAACCCAGCACTAGCTACTAGCGTCTAAGATCCTCAATATCAAGTTACCCGTGCAAGTGAACTGAGAAGAATAAATTCAGCCATCCCTTCATATTGTCTAGTTGCAAGAAATCGATATGGAGTTAAGGTGCAAGTCCATATATTCTAGTTTGAGTAATCAGTCCACTAAAGAAACCATTAGAATCACCTACAGAGCACATCACAAATTAGTCATGCCCCTGTCTCTCGCAGACAAGTGTGTTGAGATCTATATAGATACATCATTCGAAATAATAGTAATTGAATAGGCACCCAACAATTAAGCACCTATGATGTATGGTGCCTCATTTGTAGCTCAACTATTCTAAAAGAAACGTAGTTATGTATACAATGGTATGCTTTGTATGCTAAACTTCAGCAGCTATCTATGTAGTAGGACTACAATAGGGCTCTAAAATTACCCCTATAAAGCTTTAACTACTTGTGCTCAGATGGATTAGTTCGTCCAAGTGCAGGGACCCCAGAGACACAATAAGAAGCTCGTTCAATACTGATACAGGGACTGTTGTATAGAAATTTGCTCCAGGTTGCTGGACAGAAAAAGTGAGAGTAAAATTTGTTGTTGCATGGGACTCATAGGTTCGCCAGGACCAGTTATTGAACGCAGGCAGGCAAAATGTATGAACGCATCAAAAGCATCACTTGGTGGCACAATAAATCGAATTGGACCAAGTGAACAGCAGACTGAATAATGGAAAGGCGTATTCAGTCAGCAGCACGCTGAATACAGCTTTGAAATGATATGGCATTCGACATGATACAGCCTAAAATAAATGATGTACTGTACTAGGAAAACAAGTTGTAACATGGGTAATGCAAAGGAAACAGGTACATTCCCAATGGTGAATCGGTGTTAACCTGGAAGAAAATTCTCTGGGTTGGAAGCTGCAGAGCAGAGTCCAACAACTAGTACTTGGCTAGGTAACAAAAAATTATCCAGCCTCAATCTAGTTCACCTCCTCCTCCTCCCAAACCTGGACCACATCACTGTCGGGCCAAACAGCTCTACCTCACCTCGCTGATTTCTTAGAACCTGCGTGAAAATGGAGGTTCGGAGATTTGGGTGTAGGAAGGGAAAGGGTAACGAGTGACGAGTACCTTGAGAGGCGGTGTCGGGCTGTCAGGACTGTTGCTGTCAAGCTTCCAGCCACAGTACCGTTTCAGTTAGGCTGGCGTTGGTGGACTGTTGATCTGAAGATGTCCAGAAACTGTCAACAAGAATTTTGCTAGTATCCAGAGAAACTTTCAGAAAATACAGCAATCCTTGCAAAAACTCTCTTTTGGACCATCAACAGAAGAAGAGGATGCAGAAGCAGATGTCCCAGATCCTCCATCGGGCCAGGGCAGCACGGCCATTCCTCCTGGCTGACCCAAGCAATTACCTAATAATCAGTTGGGCGTGGAAAACCCAGACCCTGCAACTACGGGATCAGCTATCTTGGTGGATAAAAATGCAGGCAGAGAACTAAACATGGACGGCACACCAAAAGGCCCTTACAGACACCCTAATCATTCAGTAAACAAATAGGAATTCCACACACCTCAACAGTACCCGGGGCAAGGAGCCAGACAAATTCTGACCGTGGAAGAGATATTGGAAGAAGAGATGAGAAAAGAAAAACACAGGTCACACACTCCTGAAGTCAGAAGGAGTCTCCTTTGTGTCAAACCTGCCAAACTTAACATTGCTGAATTTGAAGGGATCGATGCAGAATCTTGGATACAAAATATCGAACAATATTTCCTTGCTTACAGAACCCCTATTGAGCAAAGAACAGAGATATCAGTATCCTACTTGAAAGGTGAAGCAATCCAGTGGTGGAGAAGCACTGGTTTCATTGTGTCCAACACTCCTTGGCACAAATTTTGTTCGGCAATTACCCAGAGATTTGCTGTGACATCCATCTGTGAAAATGTGAAATCCTTTCACAAGCTCACTCAAACATCTTCAGTAGCTCAATACATATTTGAATTTGAGCACTACATGAATCTGATGAGAAGGGACAATCCAGCAGTACCTGATAATTATTACATGCACAGTTTCATGTCAGGGTTGAATCCCTATACAAAGCCATCTTGAGTGCCTAGAGCCAGTTGATATGCAAAAGGCCTTGTGCTTAGCTAGGAGAATTGAACAGTCATGTCCACCTCCTGCTCCTCCAAGACCATATGTTTCCAACTATAAGAAAACAACAGTCTGGGAACAGCCCAAAACAACACTATCTAACAATACTTCTGCTTCTGCTGTTATTCAACAAGCTCGAGAAAAAGGTATTTGCTAAAAATGCAGAGAGCCCTGGTTCCCTGGCCACAAACAGGCGTGCAAGATGTCTCAAAAAGAACAAATTCAAGCATTGCAAGAGCAGTCAGGAAATCCAGATATAATCTACATAGTAGATGTAGAGGAGGAAATGTCTGATGCTGAAGAGGAACCACCTAACAAACAAGAGCTTAAGATATCCATGCATGCAGCAACTGGTATTCCTGAAGCAAAAAACAAGCACACCTTTACACTACAAGTCCTAATTGGGAAAACAGTAGTCCTAGC
This sequence comes from Triticum aestivum, assembly GCF_018294505.1. Classification (NCBI taxonomy): domain Eukaryota; kingdom Viridiplantae; phylum Streptophyta; class Magnoliopsida; order Poales; family Poaceae; genus Triticum; species Triticum aestivum. The sequence continues at coordinate 5,789,128 of NC_057794.1, read as the reverse complement.
TCTGGTAGATAGTGGCAGCACCACCACTTTTATATCTCCAACAGCAGCTCTGCAATCTGGGTACAACATTACACCAGTGAAACAAGTTCCTGTAACTGTAGCTAATGGAGGAAAGCTATTTAGTGATTTCTCCTATTTCCAAGCCCCATATCAAATTCAAGGAGTGGAACTGCTCTCGGATTTCAGAGTCCTACAACTCACTGGATATGATATAATCCTAGGAGCAGACTGGATGTACAGGCACAACCCTGTCACTTTTGACCTACCAAACATAAGGCTAGTAATCAGAAACACCACTGGAGAAGAAATCACAGTTGTTGATGAAAGCTTACCTACTAGCCCTTGTACTCCCATACTGCAAGACATGGAAAACATATTGGATAACATGCTCACTGGTGCTTTAATGTGGATGCAGCCCGTCCAACTGGACAATGTCACTGACACTGTTCACAAACCTAAAATTACTGAAATGCTAGACAAGTTCCAAGATGTCTTCTCGGAACCAACGAGCCAGCCACCCAAGAGGGACTGTGATCATGCAATCAATCTGCAACCTGATGCTCCTATGATCAACCAAAGAGCATACAGACTTCCTCATCACCAGAAAAATGCGTTGGAGGAAATAATCAAAGATCTTCTTCAGAAAGGGATTATCAGATTAAGTCACAGCCCCTACTCATCCCCTGCCACTCATCCCCTGCCATATTGGTCAAGAAAAAGGATCTCATTTGGAGATTATGCATTGATTACAGGAAGTTAAATGCATATACAATCAAAAATAAGTACCCTATCCCTATGATTGAAGACTTGCTGGATGAACTCAATGGAGCAACCATTTTTACCAAAATAGATCTCCGAAGTGGCTACCACCAAATTAGAATGAAGGAAGAAGACATCGAAAAAACTGCATTTACCACACATCTCGGGCTGTTTGAATTCCTGGTCATGCCATTTGGAGTGACTAATGGACCTCCAAGCTTCACAGAACTGATGCACACTGTTCTGGGCCCTTTATTAAGACACTGTGTATTAGTTTTCTTCGATGACATCCTCATATTCAGCAAGACATACAAGGAGCACTTGGAACACTTAGCCCTGGTCTTGGAAGCCTTGAGAAAACATCAATTATATGCAAAAATCTCCAAGTGCACCTTTGCACAATCCAAAGTGGAGTATCTTGGGTATGTGATTACTGACAAGGGTGTCACCATAGATCCTGCCAAAGTAGAAGCAATTGTTAGCTGGCCTACTCCCCAAAATGTGACACATTTAAGGAGTTCTTGGGACTAGCAGGCTACTATAGAAGGTTTATCCAGAATTATGGCTTGATCTGCAAACCATTGTTTGAAGCACTGAAAAAGGAAGGCTTCAAGTGGACTGACTCCCAGCCTGCTGCTTTCCAGCAACTAAAGGACAAAATGACCACATCACCAGTGCTTGCCCTGCCTGATTTTTCACTTCCCTTTGTCCTCGAAGCTGATGCATCAGGCTATGGCATTGGAGCAGTGCTCATGCAGAAGGGCCAACCCATTGCATTTCTCAGTAAGGCCTTGGGGCCCAAAGCTGCTAGCTGGCCCACTTACGATAAGGAGGCCCTAGCAATCATTGAAGCAATAAAGAAATGAAAACATTACTTTGCTTCTTCTTCACTAATCATCATAACTGACCAACAGAGCTTGAGGCACATCCAGGAGCAGAAAGTGACCGAGGGAGTGCAACATAAACTCCTCATTAAATTGTTGGGCTACAAATTCACTATGGAGTACAAAAAAGGCAAAGAAAATAGAGTGGCCGATGCTCTCTCTAGAGTTAAGCATGCTATACTTACATTGGGAACTAGCACTGCTATTCCAGCATGGATCACAGAAGTGGTAAATAGTTACAAGGATGATCCAAAGTGCTCTGACCTCATCACTCAACTGGCAATTACTCCCACAGGACACCCTCCTTACACTCTCACTAGTGGAATTTTGAGGTACAAGGGAAAAATCGTTGTTGGTAATAACAATGAAATGAGGAAATCACTTCTCACCTCCTTCCACAACTCTGAGTTAGGAGGACACTCTGGAGAAAGAGCAACATATCACAGATTGAAATCTTATTCACTTGGCCAGGGATGAGGAAAGAGGTACAAGATTTTGTGCAACAATGCCCTGTGTGCCAGCTCAATAGAGCACACCACCTCCCATACCCCTGGGTTGCTCCAGCCCTTACTAGTTCCTGATTTTTCTTGGACCCATATCAGCATGGATTTTGTGGAGGGCCTCCCTAAATCTGAACACAAGAATATGATCTTAGTGGTGGTGGATAGATTTACTAAATATGCCCATTTCACAGCAATGAGACACCCTATAACTGTCCAAACAGTGGCCCAAGCATTCACTGATAATGTTTTCAAACTCCATGGACTTCCAACTATCATAGTCACTGATAGAGACAGAATATTTACTAGCAATCTGTGGCAAAAGTTGTTCACAAACATGGAGTGAAACTACACATGAGCACATCATATCACCCACAGAGTGATGGTCAAACTGAGCGAGTGAATCAGTGCTTGGAGAATTATTTGAGGTGTATGACCTTTGCTCAACCCAGGAAGTGGCACAAGTGGCTTTCCATGGCTGAATGGTGGTACAACACTACATTTCACAATTCTCTCAAGATGACACCATTCCAAGCACTATATGCTAGGCCTCCTCCTCTAATTGCTGAACTCATGCTTCCCCCAGTGGAAGGAGAAGATCACCAAGCTGAGTTGGATAGAAATAGCATTGCCCAACAGATCAAGGACAACTTACTCAAAGGACAAGAAAGAATGAAATTCTTTGCAGACAAGAAAAGATCTGATAGGAACTTGGAAGTGGGAAACATGGTTTATGTCAAGATACATCCCTACAGGCACACAAGCTTGAGCATTCATAAACACTTAAAACTACACTCCAAGTACTATGGACCGTTCAGGGTAATGGAGAAAGTAGGGGCTGTGGCTTACAGATTGTTGCTTCCAGATGATTGTCAACTCCACTCAACATTCCATGTAAGCCAACTCAAGAAGCACATAGGCCCTGAGGCAGTACCAAACCCCAAACTCCCACTGCTGGATGCACAAGGTAACATCTTGATCCAACCAGAAGCGGTCCTCGAGAGGAAACTAATACCTAGAGTACAAGCCGACATCAGCATTCCCGTGGTACAGTGGCGCATCCAATGGCTCAATCTACCAGTGGAAAATGCAACTTGGGAAGATGCAGCCTTCATTCAGAAAGTTTTTCCAAGCTTCCAGCCTTGAGGATAAGTCTGGTCTTCGTCCGGGGGAATTGTCAGGACTGTTGCTGTCAAGCTTCCAGCCACAATACCGTTTTAGTTAGGCTGGCGTTGGTGGACTGTTGATCTGAAGATGTCCAGATGGACGGCTAGGAAGCGCGTGCCCTTTTAAACTTCAAATTGTACCGCAAGTCACTGTAATTCGTCAAACATGTCGCTGTCTACTTTTCATAGCTGAACCTCCTTTTAAACCCCCTCCGGCTTGTGGAGAGGGGCATTCTGGATTGTACTGGGCTTGGCCCTTGGAGCCGCCGTGTCCCGGCAGGCTAACCCTAGTTCTTGTCTCTCAGATCCAGCTGAATTCAATCCCAAATTCCACCATAAATTGAGTGTTTTTCTGTGTTCATCTAAACTCCTAGTGACAGTCCTAGTTCAAACCTGTCAATTGGTATATAGAGCGTAGGTCAAACCTTGGCGGCAAAATTGAGCTCAGATCCGATCTGAGCTCCGATTGGGCAGCGGCGTAAGGGAGGCGAACAGCGGCGGTAGACAGATCGGTAGCAGGAAAGGCGGGCAGTGGTTTCTGAAGAACACTTCTTCAGTGCAAAATCCCACCCAACCCTCCCTTCTAGTGCTACTTGTTCTCCGGCGACGGGCTGCACAATTGGGAGACTGAGGTTGGTTGCTGGCTTGCTAGTGTAAAATCCCTCCCTCCACCTCCGATTTCTCTCTGTGGACGGCTGTCGGTGATGGTCACGACAGATCTGGGCGAGATGGCAGGTGAAACCCAAGATACTGAGCTTTTGGAGCTAGAATCCCTGCGGCTGGACATCAGATCCCTTAGGCAGGAACGAGAAGAAGACAGAAAAGAATTCTATCAGTTCACAGAAACTGTCAACAAGAATTTTGCCAGTATCCAGAGAAACTTTCAGAAAATACAGCAATCCTTGCAAAAACTCTCTTCTGGACCATCAACAGAAGAAGAGGATGCAGAAGCAAATGTCCCAGATCCTCCACCAGGCCAGGGCAGCATGACCATTCCTCCTGGCTGACCCAAGCAATTACCTAATAATCAGTTGGGCGTGGAAAAACCAGACCCTGCAACTACGGGATCAGCTATCTTGGTGGATAAAAATGCAGGCAGAGAACTAAACATGGATGGCACACCAAAAGGCCCTTACAGACACCCTAATCATTCAGTAAACAAATAGGAATTCCACACACCTCAACAGTACCCGGGGCAAGGAGCCAGACAAATTCTGACCGTGGAAGAGATATCGGAAGAAGAGATGAGAAAAGAAAAACACAGGTCACACACTCCTGAAGTCAGAAGGAGTCTCCTTTGTGTCAAACCTGCCAAACTTAACATTGCTGAATTTGAAGGGATCGATGCAGAATCTTGGATACAAAATATCGAACAATATTTCCTTGCTTACAGAACCCCTATTGAGCAAAGAACAGAGATATCAGTATCCTACTTGAAAGGTGAAGCAATCCAGTGGTGGAGAAGCACTGGTTTCATTGTGTCCAACACTCCTTGGCACAAATTTTGTTCGGCAATTACCCAGAGATTTGCTGTGACATCCATCTATGAAAATGTGAAATCCTTTCACAAGCTCACTCAAACATCTTCAGTAGCTCAATACATATCTGAATTTGAGCACTACATGAATCTGATGAGAAGGGACAATCCAGCAGTACCTGATAATTATTACATGCACAGTTTCATGTCAGGGTTGAATCCCTATACAAAGCCATCTTGAGTGCCTAGAGCCAGTTGATATGCAAAAGGCCTTGTGCTTAGCTAGGAGAATTGAACAGTCATGTCCACCTCCTGCTCCTCCAAGACCATATGTTTCCAACTATAAGAAAACAACAGTCTGGGAACAGCCCAAAACAACACTATCTAACAATACTTCTGCTTCTGTTGTTATTCAACAAGCTCGAGAAAAAGGTATTTGCTAAAAATGCAGAGAGCCCTGGTTCCCTGGCCACAAACAGGCGTGCAAGATGTCTCAAAAAGAACAAATTCAAGCATTGCAAGAACAGTCAGGAAATCCAGATATAATCTACATAGTAGATGTAGAGGAGGAAATGTCTGATGCTGAAGAGGAACCACCTAACAAACAAGAGCTTAAGATATCCATGCATGCAGCAACTGGTATTCCTGAAGCAAAAAACAAGCACACCTTTACACTACAAGTCCTAATTGGGAAAACAATAGTCCTAGCTCTGGTAGATAGTGGCAGCACCACCACTTTTATATCTCCAACAGCAGCTCTGCAATCTGGGTACAACATTACACCAGTGAAACAAGTTCCTGTAACTGTAGCTAATGGAGGAAAGCTATTTAGTGATTTCTCCTATTTCCAAGACCCATATCAAATTCAAGGAGTGGAACTGCTCTCGGATATCAGAGTCCTACAGCTCACTGGATATGATATAATCCTAGGAGCAGACTGGATGTACAGGCATAGCCCTATCACTTTTGACCTACCAAACATAAGGCTAGTAATCAGAAACACCACTGGAGAAGAAATCACAGTTGTTGATGAAAGCTTACCTACTAGCCCTTGTACTCCCATACTGCAAGACATGGAAAACATATTGGATAACATGCTCACTGGTGCTTTAATGTGGATGCAGCCCGTCCAACTGGACAATGTCACTGACACTGTTCACAAACCTAAAATTACAGCCCCTACTCATCCCCTGCCATATTGGTGGAAATGGATTATCAGATTAAGTCACAGCCCCTACTCATCCCCTGCCATATTGGTCAAGAAAAAGGATCTCATTTGGAGATTATGCATTGATTACAGGAAGTTAAATGCATATACAATCAAAAATAAGTACCCTATCCCTATGATTGAAGACTTGCTGGATGAACTCAATGGAGCAACCATTTTTACCAAAATAGATCTCCGAAGTGGCTACCACCAAATTAGAATGAAGGAAGAAGACATCGAAAAAACTGCATTTACCACACATCTCGGGCTATTTGAATTCATGGTCATGCCATTTGGAGTGACTAATGGACCTCCAAGCTTCACAGAACTGATGCACACTGTTCTGGGCCCTTTATTAAGACACTGTGTATTAGTTTTCTTCGATGACATCCTCATATTCAGCAAGACATACAAGGAGCACTTGGAACACTTAGCCCTGGTCTTGGAAGCCTTGAGAAAACATCAATTATATGCAAAAATCTCCAAGTGCACCTTTGCACAATCCAAAGTGGAGTATCTTGGGTATGTGATTACTGACAAGGGTGTCACCATAGATCCTGCCAAAGTAGAAGCAATTGTTAGATGGCCTACTCCGCAAAATGTGACACATTTAAGGAGTTCTTGGGACTAGCAGGCTACTATAGAAGGTTTATCCAGAATTATGGCTTGATCTGCAAACCGTTGTTTGAAGCACTGAAAAAGGAAGGCTTCAAGTGGACTGACTCCCAGCCTGCTGCTTTCCAGCAACTAAAGGACAAAATGACCACATCACCAGTGCTTGCCCTGCCTGATTTTTCACTTCCCTTTGTCCTTGAAGCTGATGCATCAGGCTATGGCATTGGAGCAGTGCTCATGCAGAAAGGCCAACCCATTGCATTTCTCAGTAAGGCCTTGGGGCCCAAAGCTGCTAGCTGGCCCACTTACGATAAGGAGGCCCTAGCAATCATTGAAGCAATAAAGAAATGAAAACATTACTTTGCTTCTTCTTCACTAATCATCATAACTGACCAACAGAGCTTGAGGCACATCCAGGAGCAGAAAGTGACCGAGGGAGTGCAACATAAACTCCTCATTAAATTGTTGGGCTACAAATTCACTATGGAGTACAAAAAAGGCAAAGAAAATAGAGTGGCCGATGCTCTCTCTAGAGTTAAGCATGCTATACTTACATTGGGAACTAGCACTACTATTTCAGCATGGATCACAGAAGTGGTAAACAGTTACAAGGATGATCCAAAGTGCTCTGACCTCATCACTCAACTGGCAATTACTCCCACAGGACACCCTCCTTACACTCTCACTAGTGGAATTTTGAGGTACAAGGGAAAAATCGTTGTTGGTAATAACAATGAAATGAGGAAATCACTTATCACCTCCTTCCACAACTCTGAGTTAGGAGGACACTCTGGAGAAAGAGCAACATATCACAGATTGAAATCTTATTCACTTGGCCAGGGATGAGGAAAGAGGTACAAGATTTTGTGCAACAATGCCCTGTGTGCCAGCTCAATAGAGCACACCACCTCCCATACCCCTGGGTTGCTCTAGCCCTTACCAGTTCCTGATTTTTCTTGGACCCATATCAGCATGGATTTTGTGGAGGGCCTCCCTAAATCTGAACACAAGAATATGATCTTAGTGGTGGTGGATAGATTTACTAAATATGCCCATTTCACAGCAATGAGACACCCTATAACTGTCCAAACAGTGGCCCAAGCATTCACTGATAATGTTTTCAAACTCCATGGACTTCCAACTGTCATAGTCACTGATAGAGACAGAATATTCACTAGCTAGGAAGCGCGTGCCCTTTTTACCTTCAAACTGTACCGCAAGTCACTGTAATTCGTCAAACTTGTCGTTGTCTACTTTTCATAGCTGAACCTCCTTTTAAACCCCCTCCGGCTTGTGGAGAGGGGCATTCTGGATTGTACTGGGCTTGGCCCTTGGAGCCGCTGTGTCCCGGCAGGCTAACCCTAGTTCTTGTCTCTCAGATCCAGCTGAATTCAATCCCAAATTCCACCATAAATTGAGTGTTTTTCTGTGTTCATCTGAAATCTTAGTGATAGTCCTAGTTTGAACTTGTCACGGGCGGGATGGGGGTTTCGAGGAGGCGGAAGGTGAAGGCGCCGTCGATTGAACTCGGTGTTGATGTTGCCCGCCGCCGCCGCCATGGACAGACGAACCAACAGCCGGCCGACGAGGACGAGAGAGAGATGCGGGCTGGACTGGGCCCTTTAGGTATTTGGGTTTGGGATTCAGCTTTTTGCGTTTTCTCAAGAGAAAAAATAATAATATTACAATGTTACAATCAATGAGCTTTATTATTGATCAAATATCAATGTTACAATCTTGCCGCAGAATGTCAGCAAGTAAAAGAGGGGATCTTGCTTGTCCACTTACTTCTTTTTCTGTTTTTTACTACCCGTTTTATAAAATGTTCGCAAATTTGAATAGGATCAGGTAATGCAAAAAATGCCAGTGAATCTGCAAAAACTTTTCAAAGATTCATCAATGTGATTTTTTTGTGGATTTTAAAAACTTCATCAAGTTGGGAAAAATATACATGGATTTAAAACAGTCCATAGTTTTTTCAAGTTAACGGAGTTTAAAATGTGTTTGCATATTTGAAGTTTTCATGATTATTTAAAAATTCCTGGTTTAAAACTTGTTCAGAATTTAAAATTTTCAGGAATTTTAAAAGCATATTGCCAATTTGAAAAACATTCATGGTATTTGGTAAATACTCATGGTTTAAAATGTGTTCATAATTTGAATAAAACTTCATAAATTAAAAAGAAACATATTGCCAATTTCGAAACGACCATGGAGTTAACAAATATACACGGTTCAAAATATGCTCATGGATTTATAATATATTCACGAATTTGAAATTATTATAATTTTGAACATATTCATGAATTTTGAAAATACTCACGTATAAGAGCATATTTGTAAAATATTTTTGGAAAGGAAAAATAATCGGGAAAAAGGGTTAAGAAGCTTATACGCAACAGCTCATGGTGTAATATCTGGAGTACTCTCTAGGCCCGAAATCCTGCATTTGAGAGGATCTCGAGAGGGCAGCGGGAGCGGGGCTTATAAACCACTCTCGAGCTCCCTCAGCTAATGAGGTGGGACTAAACTTTCGTGCCACGATGCGGGCAGCACAAGGCCTTTAGTCCCGGTTGGTGACACAAACCGGTACCAATGCCCACACTTCAGTCCCGGTTTGTGCCACCAACCGGGACCAAAGGCCTCTACTTCCCGCCCTTTGGGCTGCTGAAAAGAGGCCTTTGGTCCCGGTTGGTGGCACCAACCGGGACTGAAGGTTGGCTTTGGTACCGGTTCGTGCCACGAACCGGGACTAAAGCTTGTCCTATATAAGCCAGCCCTTAACATTTTTTCAGATTTCATCGCCAGTTGCCGCCCGACGACGCTGACCTCCTCGACGCCGCCAAGCTGCCCCGCAGCCATCGCCCGTGCCCCCGTGTCCACGCCGACGCCGTCCGCCGCCCTCGAGCCCACGCCGTCGCCGGCTGCGCCACGCCCCAATGCCGTCCCGCCCCGCCTCGACGCCGTCGCCGCCCCGCGCCGCCCTAGCCCCGACGCTGCCTCCTCGTCGCCGTCGCCCCGCACCCTGTGAGCGCCGCCCCGATCCCTCCTCCTCCTCCCTTTAATGGCCACCACCGCTGCCGCCCCGCCCCCTAGCTATATATATGTGTAGTTTAGATTTGTAATTTAGTTGTATTAATTTGGATGTGTAGTTAGATGTTTAGTTAATTTAGTTGTTGTAATTTAGATGTGTAGTTTAGATTTTTTTTTTGGTGATATTATTATTGAATATGCAAATGTTTGTATGTTCATATGCAAAGAATATGTCAATTTTTTCATAGAATTTTTATGTTTTTTTTCTGTTGTAATTTTGTTCATAGAATTTTTATGATTTTTTTGTTCATAGAATTTTCTTTGTCAATTTATGTATATGTTCATATTGTGTAGGAATTTGAAAAATTGTGTATGATCAAAGTCATTTATGTATGTTCATATATTTAGAAGAAAAAGAAGGAGAGAAAAAAGGAAAATAAGAAGAGGAAGAAGGAGAAGAAGAAGAAGAATAAGAACAAGAGGAGAGGAAGAAGAGGAGAAATAAATAAGAAGATGAAAAAGAAGGAAAAAAAAGTAGAAAAAGAAGAAATAGAGGAGAAGAAGAAGAAATAGAATAATATATTATTCTATTTTTTCTTCTTCTCCTCTATTCCTTCTTCTTCTCCTCTTTTTTTTCTTCTTTTTTCTTCGATCTCCTCCTCTATTCCTTTCTTCTTCTCCTCTTTTTTTCTTCTTCTTCCTCTTCTTATTTTTTTTATCGGGTATGTCGTTGTCGATATACGTACCCCCCTCCCCGATAACTTTTAGTAAGTACTACTTAGAAAGTGTTTAATAGAATTAGTTAGAGAAATAATAGAACTAGTTAAACTAGCTAGTTTATTTTTAGTAAGTACTACTTTATTCTATTTATAGTAAGGAAATTAATAGAACTAGTTTGTTTTTTAGTTAAAGCAATTATTCCCGCATCGACGTCGACGATGCCTATCCCGCATCCTCGTGGTCGACTCGGCGGAGGAGGCCGGCTTGATCAGAGGGGCCATGTCCGGGACTGGGCTCCGCCGGGCTGGTTTTAGGAGGTGCTACCTTCCGGGCGGCGTAGGTTGGTGAGGAGCCAGCCCGTCGTTGACCCGATCCTTATTTGGTGGCGGTCGCGTGGGCGTGCCGAGGCTTCCGGACACCGCGGAGGTGGTACGTCACCGTGTCAGCAAGGAGGACCAGCACGTCCGTCGCTACATGGTTGCGTTGGAGGGTAGGTTCGACAATACCTGGCAGGTTCTTCAGGGATCTCACTAGAGCTATGATCCTATGATGGTTCCTTTCCTTTAGGTGTCCACCGCCCGCGCCGATACCCGTCGGGCGCTACGGTTCTAGATGTACTAGTGATGCTATATGTATGATAGTATTCGAGGTGTATTAGTGATAATATTCGATGATGTACGGACGCATGGAGATGATGTAGTTTTGCTTATAATTGAATGCATCCTAATTTGAATACTACTTTATTTTGCGATTTGATTTTGCTTATTGAATGCTCAAATTGGAAAACTACTCCTACTTTGAATGCTAAAATTGGAGAGCACTATGGAAGACATATGCATATGATTAGTTGATAGCTTATAGGGTTTTTGTTTTCGCAGAAATCTATGAGCCCCCGGCCCCTCCATCATCCCCGCCGTCGTCCCCGCTACCGACCCCCTCCAACATCGAGGTGAGACCAGCCAAATCCTCTTTTAGAAAGATAATTAAACGATATTTCGGCTTGACTTTAAGTCTGTCGAGTCTCCACCATATATGAGAAATGCACTCGGGAACGAAAGGATGAGCTACCATCACCGACGGTCGTAAATGTCAGAGAGGAATCAGTGAGGGAGAGTTCCACCATATATATGAGAGGACGAAGAATCCCGACTGTTGTCGTGGGCGTCGCTTCTCCTTGGTTCCCGTGTGCTAGACATTTTGTTGAATGCATTCGGGGAAAAATGGAGGAGCGACCATCACCAACGGTCGAATGTATACACCATGTGAGCTGAGAGTTTTCAAGAAAAGACTCGACAAACCGATAGTCAACACGTGATGAATAATAATGATCTAATTTAGTTTTTGTAGTACATATATTTAATTGTACAAGTTTAATCTTTGAATTATGAACGTAGGAAATGTCATCATCGGACGACGAAAGTCTCCCGGGGGAGTGCGGGTGGTGCCACGACGATCAAGGTTTGTGCGACAGGCCTCACCTGAATGATGATCGGCGCTTCAGCATTAAGCTCGAGGAGACCTTCGATGTTGAAACGGTACGCAACGGCGACAAGTGTTTTTTCGTAATTAAGCATGACTTCAACTATTTCAACGTGTAATTTTCATCTTTTACAATTCGAGTATAGCTTATCCCATGCCACGCAAGATGCTATGTCTTGGAGAGGATGGATTTTGAAGACCATGATAATTTGGAAACGAAGAAAATTCACCTAAGGACCCATCATGATGTGGATTTTGAAGTAAATCTGTATAATGCTGAGAGCGTAACCCATTTTGGTTGCAAAAATTGGCAAGCATTTTGCAAGATGTATGATTTTGATGAGGGCATGCCTGTCACCATGGATCTTGGTGATCCTGAAATCGAGCAAGACAATATGGACATTTGGGTCGTTGTTGATATGCCTCCAGTTCTACCGCTATGTGAGTTTCTCAAACATAGTTATTAGCTAATTTATATTGTTTATTTCAAAATAGTTGATAGCTTATTTCCATTGACAACTTATTTTGATTGTTCAAACAATGTGCGGAACATGGTAGACAAAACTCACTACACCGATGGCTCTGAATTAACTTATCAGGAGAAAAATCATCTGGTCGGATTTTGTACTGATATTGAGAATTACAATATCTACAATCAAACTCCTCAACATTACGGTCAATACTGCCACTAGTGCACGTGTGAACTATGATAACTACCGAGATACCCTGGTAAGATATTTTACTATTACAACATCCGTGCATCTTTTGCATACTTCTAAAGCTAGTACATCATTGCTAACTATGAAGTTATTACTATGTTTATCAACAGAGAATCCCATAGGATTGTGTGCCTCATTTGATGTATCAGAATGGCAGCCTTCGTGTTTTGAACATATATCCACGTCATCCTACGAATCTCAACTGTCCATACCGGATTTCTCAAAGAAGTGGAGACATGCTAATCCATAAATGGAAAAAATGTATGGACAGTCGTAAGGAGGTTCTTGGAAGCAAAAGGAAGCAAAGCGCGAGAATTGGAGACAGGATGATCTCCATTCTCCATAATGGAGAGTCGGGGTCTATATTGTTTTATGCTATTTTACCTTAAAGAGGGTATTTAGGTCCTACCTAATACTGATGATCATGTGCTAAGAACAAAGTAGGGTTGGTTCGATGACTATCAGGATGATGATCGTATGCCTTGTTATTAATAACGAGTAGAAGTTGTATGATGATGATTAGTAGGACTTGTTATTATGATGATGCATGATGCGAGCATGAAGAGTTATTATATATCTGTGGATGAAATGAACATGGATTGGATTGAAGTGAAGGCAACATGCATGTGGTGCATGTCGAAAGTAGTACAATCCAAACTTGATCAAGTTAGGATTAGTATTACTTTCGACATGCACCACATGTTGCCTCACTTCAATCTAAGTCATGTTTAGGCATAGCAGTAGCAGTAGCACGGAGATAAGAGAGGACACATCTCTATATTAGCTACCTAAACCAACCTCAATTAACCCCCAAAACTCCTAAACCACCTCCTTTCAAAAAGAAAACAGCCGCTGAAATGCTGACGCCTGGAAGCTTATTGGTCCCGATTGGTGCTACCAACCGGGACCAAAGGCCCTCCTGCCTGGGCTCACCGGAGCGGCCACGTGGAGGCCCATCTGTCCCGGTTTGTATAAGAACCAGGACTAAAGGCCTAGGGCATTAGTAACGACCCTTTAGTCCCGGTTCCCCAACAAGGACAAATGGGCCTTATGAACCAGGACAAATGGGCCTTTTTCTACTAGTGAATCCACCCCGTGCTGCCGGATCCATTTGCTCTCTCCTCTCTTCTTCCTCCTCCGCGCCATCCGGCTCGCAGCTTCGTAGCTGTTCCCAGGCTCTCCGCCGCCGGCTCTGGAAGAGCACTCCTATCCTCGCCGCGGGGGACGTCGTCGCTGACCCAGACACCACAGTGGTACATCCGGCAACTCTCCCGCTCCGCCTTGCGCTTGATGTGTTCGAAAAATTAACCGATGGGAATTATTGTGATTTTGTTAGCTAAATTGACCGACAAGGAGTATGGATCGACGGAGCTTGACCAAATAATTAAAGATGAGTTCTTAGATTCATCGGATTCGAATGAAGAAGTGCACATGATCATGCAAAAGGAAATGGACCGGCAAGTGGAGAGTATTCTCAACTTCAAGGGCTCAATCAAAGGGAGAAGAGTGAAAAACTGGGACAGGGTGTCCGGAGAAAAGCGACTGCACAATGACTAGTTTGCTCCCACACCTGCTTTCCCGGATGATCCATGGTTTCGTCGCCGTTTTCGCATGCGGAAACCATTGTTTTTGCACATTGTGGAGGGAGTGGAGGCACACGAAACTACTTCAAGCTGAGAAGGGGTTGCTGCGGCCAACTCTCTTTCTCGGCCAAGGAGAAGTGCACAACTGCTCTGAGGATGCTTGCACTTGGTACTGCTACAGACGCCGTTGGTGAGATGCTACGGATGGGGGAGAGCACGTGCCTGAAAACTACTGACAAATTTGTCGCGCCGTGGTTGAGGTGTTTGGACCGGAGTATCTCGGAGAACCAAATGCGCAGGACACGAAGAAGTTGTTGGCTTTTAGAGAGGCAAGAGGTTTTCCAGGAATGCTTGGATCAATTGATTGCATGCATTGGCAATGGAAAAAAACCGCCCAAATGTCTGCGGAGAATGTATCAAGGTCACACCAGAGAGGCCACCATCATACTAGAAGCAGTGGCATCAAATGACATATGGATTTGGCATGCTTTCTTCGGAATGCCCAGTTCTCACAACGACATCAACGTGCTTCAACTATCCCCAGTGTTCAGGAGGCTTTGCAATGGGGAATCACCACCGTGCAAATACACCGTGCAATGGGGTATCAACGATCTCCGGTGTTCCGGAGGCTTTGCAATGGGGTACTATTTTGCCGATGGTATCTATCTTCAGTGGGCGGCGTTTGTAAAGACCATATCCGAGCCGAGTGGCAATAAACAAAGCCACTTTGCAACAATGCAGGAAGCGGTTAGGAAGGACGTGGAGAGGGAATTTGGTGGGCTTCAGACTCGTTGGGGAATCCTGCAGAGCGCTGGAATGATGTGAAAATCAGAAACTTTGTGGCAGTTGATGACATGTTGTGTTATTCTGCATAATATGATTTGTCGAGGATGAGGGTGATGGTGTAGCCCAAACCATGATTTCGAAGCACCCAGAGAACAAGTTGAAATCCTGAAAGATCAAGATGCGGCTCAGCTTATGAACTTTTTGTAGATGCATCAGAATCTTCGAGATCAACAGGTGCACACGCGGCTACTCAATGATCTTGTGGAGCACATGTGGATCCACAATGGCAACCAAGGAGGCAATGCTTAAGTTTGGCACTTTAAATAAATTTTATGTAAACGCTATGTATGCTTGATATCAACAATAGTTATTTACGTGTGACATTGTGTTGCATGATCGACCTGCATATATTTGCATGGATTTGAGAGTCCAAATTTAAGATATGTGGTTGCCTGGAACAAAATATGAGGGCCCATCCGGATGCCCCGCGAGCGTGACCGGACGCGTCCATGGGTGTTTGAGGGGCCAGCTTTGCCAAGTCCGACTGTACATGCTCTGGGGATGGCCTCTTCAGGGCACACGGGGCCCTCTACGTCTGCACGGACAACCTACGCAGCGGTGGAAAACAGTATGGGTATTGTGGCGTGAGGAAGGCTAATGGGGATTTTTTGAGTAATTTGGTAAAATGGTTTTTTTCTTTCAAAATAATATGGGTTATGTGACCTAATCCCTTTGTTCCAAAATAGATAACTCAACTTTGTACTATTACTCATTGGGTTCACGACCACCTGGCAATTCAAAGTTCACTTGTCTAGTTCGCCAACTAACATACACAAAATATGACTCCCTCTCCAACTGCAAACACCTGTCTTTGGTCTTCCTGTCCATAGCAAATGTGACGAAGGTGATTACGACCACCTCATCCACTACCAGGACGCTCATCGCCATGACCATGAATATCGGGCATAGCCTTGAACTCCAGCGTCATTGCCTCGTTGTCCGGTGTCGTAGACATGATCTCAGATTCAACAAAGGGAGCAGCGGGGCGGATGGACTCTTACATCATGTACGGCTAGGGGAGTAGCCGAGGAATACATTTTATTTGTTTTCCTTCAATATCATAAATACAAAGACGGATAGAGAGGGAAGAAAAACTAAATTCACACCACACTCGGTTTACCGTCCTAAGAGTTCTATATATACATCTTGTATCTTTGTTATTACCTCTTTTTAGTTGGGGTGGGGTGGAGAGGGGAAGGACAGATTGTGAGCATGAGATAAGTGTTGAGCAAGCCATTAAAAATGTTGATCATGTCTTTTTAATCATGTGACTCGACTAGAATTATGTGATCATCCTACTTGCATGTGTTAGTCCATGATCCATTGCAAGAGGAAGAAAAATGTGAAAGAAAATATTGCGGTTGGACTCACATTAAAAGAACGACAAGAAGTAGGTGATTTAGTAGTTGAACGGCAAGAAGCTTGTGATTGAGTAGTTGAATGAGCAATTGCATTTGCAACTAGGTTATTCTTGAACTGCAAAGGCAGCGTCGGTGTTGTAGGTCGGGCGCTGTATGCAGCACCACCGTCGGTCGTGTTGATGCTGCAAGCCGGCTGACGGTGCTGCAAGGCTGGTGTGGGGTGTTGCAGATGGTGACAAGTAGTGCTTCAATGGATTGCAATAGTGCTACATCGAAAGCGGCGAATGAGGAGGATCCGGTGTCGCAAGCCTTCGTATGGTGCTGTAAATGGCGGCAAACGGTGCATTGAAGGACCGGTGATATGCTACAAGGAAAGCAACACGGATGTGCAGGTGTTGCAAGGACTTCATGTGGTATTGCAAACGATGACAACTGGTGATATCAGGATGGCGGCACGTGCAAGGAGGATAGTGGCTACGATGGCACTGCTATGACCGACGGCGCACAATATCACGAGCCAAGCACATCCTGGTGCTGCAATGACTGACACGATATTCCAAGGACGATGTTGTGCAGTGCAACAATGACGATGCGGATGGCGGTGCTACGACCCGGTGACGCATGATGTTGCAAGCCAAGCATGTGTCAGTACTTCAATGGCTAACACGGTACTGCAAGGATGATGGTGTGCACTGCAAGGCTGACAATGAGGATGGCGATGCTACGACCCAAGGACGCACAAGCGACACTACTGGGAGGTATCGTGCAACGAGCGAACGGTTGTTGCTATAAGCGAGGCAACATTGGTGTATCATGATAGTTCAATGTGGCCATTACAAGCCGGCCGAGATGATCGGGCGCTCGTGATCTGACAACACAAGTCAACTCATTGGACGGCACGCACGGGGCCACATGTCAATGACACATCTCTTCTTCTTTTGCTGCACAAAAACAAGAATTTAATTCTGAAATTTATCCTAACACCGAGAAAAACTCTAAAGTTCATGCGTACTCTGATCATAATTAATACGTAGTCCATTCATATGAACTTGATGAGGCGAACTCAAACACGGTTTCAAATTTTCCATGCTACCCAGATTCAATGTCAAATTATTGTACCCTTTATTCTATCGTTATTAAAAATTATTTTTTCAATTCCTCTAGAACTTTTTTGATAGGAGTCGACGCCGGCTTTGCTCACACTACAATAATCTTCTTCAATTTCTGGGTCACCATGGCGGTTGCGAACATCTACCACATCTGGGGCATCTTCCATGAAGTGGTCCTCGAGGAGCCGTGGATTTACTGTGTGCCACGTGATACATTGGCGAAACTCCTTATAAAGCTAAGGCCAGGTAGGTTCCATTGTTTGCTTCACTCACTTGACGGCATGGCTCTGTTGTTCTCTTGGAATGCTAAGAGCGCTCATTGCAATGCAGCAGAGATCTTATGTATAAACAAGCATGAATATGCATAGTGCATCGATAGGACCGTCGTTTTTAATGTGAAGTTTATGGTCAAACTTAGAGCAAACTTTTCTTGCTTTGATCTACGGACCGTTCCGATTCATCCACTAATCATACTGTTAGCAGAGCTATACGGGGAGGCCCACTACACAGCAATCAATGGACATCGCTCTTGGTCAGAAACATCATGCCACAATGCTTAGAAGCATGTACATGTTACCCGGACCTTTTTGTTTTCCTCCAATATCTTAGATATGCTGAAGCTAAAGAGGTAAGAAAATCTGAATTCTTCTCGCACTCTGACATCCTAAGCTGGGCGTATATATAGGGCTTCCATATATCTAGTCTTTGTTATATAAAAACAGTTGTGAGCATGAGATATGTGTTGAAAAAGTCATTGAGGAGGTGTTTATCGTGTCTCTGATTAGATTGCAGAATCACGTGATCATCTATTCTACTTGCATGCAGCTTTTGTCTCCGGTCTTATAGTAAGAAATAAAGTGAACAGAAATATTGTGTTCCATTGAAGAAAACTCATACTAAAAGAAGGCGAGAAGTTGCGGAATGAGTTATCGAGTAGTTGGACTTTGAACGACAATGCCATTTGATATTGTTTAGTCTTGAATATGATCCAAAGTGACCGATTTTGAAGTAATAGAAGAACTTAACATGCATAGTCTTTGAACGACAGTTCTCGGTCGAGAGTGACTGCAGTACAATACAATTAAGTTGTACTCCCTCTGATTCTAAATATTTGTTTTCTAGACATTTCAACGAGTGACTACATACGGAGCAAAATGAGTGAATCTACACTCTAAAATATGTCTATATACATCCGTATGTGGTAGTTTATTTGAAATTCCTTAAAAGACAAATATTTAGGAACGGAGGGAGTAGAAGCAATCACGAGCCAGTATTCCCTAGAACTCTTGCAGAGCAGAGCTGAGCAGCCATCAGGGCAAGAAATTCACACCATCCTTCTGCACCCCCTACAGAGTGCAGTAAGTTTCTCAACAAGTTGTAGCTTTATTATTTCCTCTTGCCAAAAGATTTTTTTTTGAAGGGAAAGCCTCATGGCACTTTATTCATCTCTTGGCAAGGTTACATCAAATAGTACATGCGATAACAAAAAGTTTGGTGCTTCATCCACCCACTCAAAACTACTACCTTGCTCATAGCTATATCTAGCTAAAAAATGTGCCAGATTGTTGGCTTCCCGCGGGCAATGCTGGAAAGAAATCGAAGGAATTCCATGTGCTAAATCAAAGCAATCGATCAGAATAGGCGTGTAGGAGTTCCAGATGTTCGACTCAACCTCCCCAGTAACCAGGCCCGTCAATGAGGGGGAGCGAGGTGAGCGACCGCACAGGGCCGCCAAAATCGTGGGGCCCCCGTCGAGAGAAAAACCCTTCGTACTATGATGCCTCCCTGCCGCTAAAAGATCGCTACAAAAACCAGATAAGGAAAGTAGGAAACTAACGTGCGGGAGGCCCAAATAACACAATTCCAGAGAAGAAGGTTGGAGGCCCAATAGCACGATGACAAGACTGGATACAGATCGCCTGATTCCAGCGATTGCAGACGAACAAGCAGCGTCTCGCCTCTCGCAAGCGGCGATCGGGGATTGACGAAGGCCCTAGCAGTCGTGCCGGCGCCAGTGCAGTTACCTCCGATCTATTCCTATTGTTGATCGTCTTGCTGCATGAAGACGCAACAGCCGTGGACTGTGGTTCGTTCGTCACTTCAATCAGGACCTACGAAGTGTGTTTTAATCTCCAAGTGCAAGGTTCTATTTTCAGTTCATTTTCTTGTATACGAATGAACTATTCATCTGGTGATTGTTACTATTAGAAAATAATTAGATTCTGTTTGATCAATGATCACTTATAATTTGTTAGGTATTTTTTTTCTAAGTCTTCATCATGTCTACTAGACTTAGGAAGCATGAAACTGGTATTGCAAAGCGTAAGAAGAAACAAAGACTTGAAGTGGAGGCTCAATCTCTAACAGGTTCCCTTGATACATATTTGGTGAAAGACCCCCAATATAATTCTGCAAATCAAACTACAGATGTTAATGTTGGTGATGCTCGTGATGATGATGCAACAGAGGTTGAGGCTCATGATGCATAAATTGATGATGGTAATGTTGCCAGTGAAGGTCCTTTTTGCAACGAAGATATGATTGAAGATTTTATTTCAAGAAATACTAGACAGATGCTCCTTTTTGGTAGAACATGAGGTTTGTTCATTGCTTGCAATCCCTTTTGACTTTTCAACATTAGTGTTGATATATGCCTAACAAGGTACAAATAAAACAGACTTGCAATTATATAATAAAGTGACAATATGCTTTACGCATAATAATTCTTCTGTTATGTGAACTGTTTAAAATTTTGGGCCACATTTTGGTTTTCGCCCGGGGCCTCGAATTTCTGGAGGCGGCCCTGGCAGTAACCAGCACTGTCGGCGTACCATCAGTATGATTGAAATCATAGTTCCAAAAGTTTCTCAACAAGTAGCTGAAGGCCAAGGTCTACTAAATAACACCAAAAGAGAACTAGATGCAAACAAAAGAAGCAAAACATGGGAAACGTTGAAGGAGATGAACTAATTCACAATATAAGTATACCCGAAGAAGAAGCTAGACCAACAATACTTGACCTCATCTGAAAATAGAGGTGCAGATCGTTCAACAAGATGAATATGTGGTGGAAATAAGGAAAAATCGATCTTCACTGTGAAAATTTGCTTACAGCTACACCCTTTCTCTTGGCAGTCTAAGTTTGTAATGTCGTGAAAATTATTCAGATACCTACAACACTGGCTACACCGAACACCCAAAGGACCCGCAGAATACAAAATCAATATCATGTGATTCGGTGATGCTCGACTCAGACTGCAGAAGCAGAGACCAAATAATTCTCGATCGAGAGCGACTGCACTACAGTTTAGTTGAGCTGTACAAGCAATCGCAAGAAATTCCCCAAGCACTCTAGCAGAGCAGAGCCGCCATCAGGGAGGCATATTTATTATCCAAGAAACTCACAGCATCCTTGGGCAGGCCCCAAACTACAGCCTGCAGGCAATTTCTCGACAAGTTAAAGCTTTAAAATAGATGGTTTGACACGACACCGCCAACTCCCCAGCAGTATCAAAGCAGATAAAAGTAACAGTTGAAAAAGTTACTCAGCAAGCAAATACCGGGGTTCGTACTAGATACATGCGCATAGATAGCTAGCTCACAAGTGCGAGTATACATCCCAGCTTCTGCTAAAGCTGGAGAAATGCTAATTAAGCTAGCTATTAACAGAGCAGGAGGTGCTTGTTTTAGGTTAAATAATTGAACAAACAGGTTACAGTTTAACGTAACTACCTGCTAAGTTGTTTCTTAGAAATAGCAGAAAAACATGACTCAACTACTAATGACAATAGTCTATAAAAGCAGAGGGTTGACTGACTGACTACAGTAGACTGTAAAGAAACACACCGGTAAATCAACTGAAGCAGCACCAAAAGTAATCGAAGTTCACAAAATCATACTCCCTCCGTCCCAAAATAAGTGTCACGGACTTGGTACAACTTTGTACTTAAGTTGTACTAAATCAGAGACACTTATTTTGGGACAGAGGGAGTACATGATACTTACTAGTGAACGACATCCATTGCTTCTACACCGGTGCATACTGTGCAACCTCAGCCTGCTCTTTCAGATCGTGCTGCATCAGCCGGCAGCTTACATCCAAGTCCTCCTTCATACAACAAGTTATTCAGATAACTAGAACACTGGGCTACAGCCAACAGGAAGACTACTGCTGCTGACTCTGTTGTACACGCCCAAAGGACCAGCAGGAAACTAAATCCAGATCAGATCGTCTCGGCCTCGAATCTGGGATGTGGTTGATTGGTGCTCCTCCCAATGCCAAGTTGTCGGCCTACACAATGCAGGCTCCAACAATTCTCGATCGAGAGCGACTGCAGTACAGTACAGTTCAGCTCAGCCATACAGCCACTCCACTAGCTAGCAGAGCAGCCATCAGCGATCAGGCCACATTGTGCTTCAAACCACATAGTGCTGCAAAGTTTCTCAGCAAGATATAAAGTTTTGGTTCCTCCTACGAAATGGATAGTTTGACATGCCGCCGGCATCTCCCCAGCAAGCAGAGGTGCCGGGTACCATCAGTATCCAAGCAGATAAAATGACAGTTCACAAAGTTTCTCGGCAAGTTAAATGTCTGTGTCTTCTCAACTAAGTAAAGATGACAAAACTATGTTGACGGAGATGAATTGATTCGCCGATTGATTAAAAGTATCTGAACAAGAGAGAGATCAAAGCTCAACAAAGCCCAATGATTACAATCATGACATAACATTATTCGAAGCAAATATAATCCTTGCCCTTTCTGCCCTGTTAAACCCCTGCATGGGTTGCTCTGAGTTACCTGGCTTCTTGAGCAGCCTCCAACCTGGCTTCTTGAACAGACTCCCACCTCTCATGGACTAGTTTTGGAATTTCTTTCCACGTCTTTGGTTTAAGTGCCATCACTATATATATCACAAATGATGTTGGATTAACAAACTCGTACAACAGGGTAAAGAAAAAATCGTACAAACTAATGTAAACGAAGATTTATACCGTATGACATTGAAAATAATGGAGAACAAACTTGTACAGTCGTTTTGCCATGGTACATCCCATGGGACGGCTGACTGCAGTTGTTTAATTTTCCAAAGATAGAAAGACGTGTAGCATATCTTCAAGCTGGGCATCTTGATATTTCTAGTCGATGCTGCCCCCCCCCCCCCCCCCCTGTTGCTGTCAATGTTCAGTGTCTCGAGGGACGTGGGCAGACGGAGAGTCCCCCCCCCCCCCTGTTGCTGTCAATGTTCAGTGTCTCGAGGGACGTGGGCAGACGGAGAGCCCCCCCCCCCCCCCCCCCCCCCCCCCCCAGCATGCCGGTCCATATTGTTAGAGATTCAAGATAAGGAGGAAATGAATGCTCTCTGTTGAAACAGGTCCCGTACACCAAGTACTTTCCGGTGTACGTTTACGTCGCGATTCATCGGCCTGTACTTTCGGCCGAGAGATACACGCGTACGTATTGATTCCTGGAGATCCTACCTCCCAAGCAAGCAAGCAACCTAGCTGTCTGCTGGATCGTTTTGAGGGAGGCTAGCTAGCTAGCTTACGCCAAGATGCTTGATCGATCGGAACTAGCACAAGTCACCGAGACACACAAGCACGAGGCGCTGATGTATAGCAACAGGAGCGTGTCGCTCCTGGGATTTGTTATTGCTTTGATCTGGTTTTGGTAGTATTACAACGTAGGGGTACATGGATATTTAAAGGAGCTAAGCTAGTCCTAAACTAGTCCGAGTCCTATTACAAATCCTATATTAAATCGGTGACTGCTATCACTATTAGTCCGTGCGGGACAAGGGAACCACTCCATCGTAGTTAATCCCAACAATCACCCCCCTAAACACGATGTCCTCACTTCACATATTGGACACCGATCCTTCGCCGCATCTTCACGAACTTCTGTCGTCCTAAAGATCTGGTTAGGATATCTGCAAGTTGGTCATCGGTTTGAGTTCTCCGCCCTGCCTTCTGTCCAATTCTCACGTTGATTAGTCCAAGGATACAGCTAGGCTGACACTAAATTTGGTTAATTGAGAGCTAGGCTCATGTGCAAAAATTACGTATCAGTAAAAGTTACTTAACTACATCAGTGATCTTGTGCGGCTAATTTTTCTTAAGCGTATACAGAGGGACTTCCCATTGGAGAGGATCTGGAATTCAGCAAACTGTTTCGGTGTGAGTATCTAACAGGACATTATATGACTGGAACCACCGATAACACTCTCATTTCAGTATCACTGTCAGTAAATGTGACCATGATACTTTTGTTTCCCTCTAATATTTCACATGCTAAGATGGATAAAGAGATAGACAGATTAGTACGCATATCCTACCCACTTAATTTTTGTCACATCATTTGTATTGTACCACATGAGAACAGTAGAGAATCATGTGGCCATTTGATTGACTTGCATGTTTAGTTATCGATCTCTTTCCTATGAAGTAGTAACTATGAACAGAGTGAATAGAAACATTGGGTTTGGTTGGACAACACAGTGATTGTTCACGATCCATTTGCAGTTTTGCACACACATCCACTGCAGCTGTCTTTCGAAGAAGGGAAACTGATGTAATGTCTCAGTCTAGTGATTGGCTAAGCAATCAACTTTAAACCATAAAATCTCATTCTGTGCTCTACTTATACTTCTTACCATGGCCAAATCATGTGCATCACTCAAATACCGAAAAAGGCTTTCGCTCCGCTTTATAAATAAAGCAACCACCAAGCACAAAGTCAACAAGGTATCATCCAACACACACACACACACACACACACACACACACACACACACACACGCGCGCGCGCGCGCAACGCCACCGCACCAAGGTCCAACACAAACTCACAAACAACTCACACACCATAGAATCCGCTGTGGGCACAGCACAACAAGCCCAAACACCACAAGGGTGGCACAAACAACACACGGTGGCGGCGTCGAAGACGGAGAAGAGCTAATCTGGCTCAGGTGGTGGTGGAGGAAGCTGCGGAGAGCCATCGCACGAAGCTGGGTGATGATGGAGGTGATGGCGTCACTCTCCCTGGGGAGGCTAAGTGGCCGCCAAAGCTGCAAGTAACCAGACCATTTGAACAACACATCAGTAGCGCGTCGAAGAGGTATACGCTGAATCACAAGCTTATTCCTAATAGTCCACAGCGTCCAGACAAGCACACCGATAGTCAGCCATCTAATGTGGCGGGACAAAGGTGGCAGTGCCTGGAGTTCGGCGAAAAGATCGGGGAAGTTGTTATGGTCCCAACTACCACCAACCATCTCGAGGAAACAGCTCCAGAGGAACTGTGCGGACAAGCACGTGAAGAAGATATGGTTCGAATCCTCTTTCGGCCCGCAGAGCGGGCAACGTCCATCGCCGGGGCTGTTGCGCTTCAGGACTTCCACCCCAGATGGAAGGCGGCCACGAATCCATTGCCACAGGAAAATCCTAATTTTCAAGGGGAGCCGGATCTCCTAGATGGCGGTAAGCGCCGCAGGGCCCGGAGTGGGGGCAATCGCCTTGTAGAGCGACGTGGTGGAGTAAAGCCCGGATGGCTCTAGACGCCATCGAGTGCGGTCCTCACCAGTCTCAAGCACAGGTTCGTGTAGCGCAATGCAAGTGATCAGGTCATCCCAAGCCGCAGTCTCTGCCGGTCCAAACTGGCGCCGGAATGCGAGTCGCCCAAAGTCAATAAGGGTCGTCTCAACAGAAATCCGCGGGTCTACCGCAATGGAGAACAGGTCAGGAAAACGAGCCGCGAAGGGGGCATCCCCAGCCCAGCGATCGAACCAAAACAGCGTGGCAGTACCAGATCCGACCGTAATCGAGGATCCAATGTGAAGGACCGGAAGCAGCTGTATGACAGATTGCCAGAACTGGGAACCACCGGACCGCTGGCAAAAGGCGAGGGGTTGGCCTCGTAGGTATTTCCGCTGAATGATGCGGAGCCAAAGGCCACCCTCGCCGTTCGTAATCGGCCAAAGCCATCTAGTTAGGAGGGCAATGTTCATCCGCTTGGAGCACATTATCCCAAGCCCGCCCTGATCGTGAGGCTTACAAATCTCAGACCATCGTACCATATGGTATTTCTGCTTGTCTCCCTCACCGGCCTAGTAGAAGCGACCCTGAACCCTGGCAATCTCATGGTGCAGAGTCTCGGGAAGGCTGTAAAAGCTCATTATGAATAGGAGCAGGCTGGACAGGGACGAGTTGATCAGCACCGTTCGGGCGTCTTTAGAAAGCCACCTCCCCTGCCATGGCTCCACGCGGTGCTGGAGCTTGCCCACCGTGGGCCAAAGCTCGGCCACCGTGAGCCTCGAGTCACTAATGGGTATCCTCAGATAAGTCGTGGGGAAACTCCCAAGCGGGCAATTGAGCCGGTCCGCGATACTCCGGCGATCAGCGTCGGAGTATCCTAGTGCCATCACTGAGCTCTTATCGAAGTTAATCTTGAGGCCAGACATCTGCTGGAAGCAGAGCAGGAGAAACTTCAGGTTCGTGATGTCGCTCGCCGATCCTTCCACCATGATAATTGTGTCATCCGCATATTGTAGGAGGGACAAGCCGGTCCCTTCTACTAAATGTGGGACTATGTCTTTGATGTGGCCCGCAGCTTTTGCTTTGTCCAAGATGGCCGCCAGGGCATCTACCACCACGTTGAACAGGAACGGAGAGAATGGATCGCCCTGGCGTACCCCACAAAAGGTGGGGAAGTATGGGCCAATCTCGCCGTTGATGTTCACTACGGTTCTGCCCGAGCAAACCATCTACATCACCCGGGTCACCCATCGCTCGTCAAAGCCCTTCCGGAGCAGGCATTCCCGCAGGAAGTGCCAGCTGACCGTGTCATAGGCCTTGTGGAAATCTAGTTTCAGGAAGACTGCCTTGAGGTGCTTGGAATGCACCTCGTGTAGGGCTTCGTGAAACACTAGGACTCCATCCAGGATATAGCGGCCCTGGATAAATGCCGACTAATCCGGGTGGATGATCCGGTCCGCAAATGGGGCCACCCTATTGGCGTACCCCTTCGCGAGGATGCGAAAGATGACATTGATCACCGTGATTGGGCGGAATTGGAGGATGTCCGAGGCGCCCGTAACTTTGGGAATGAGAGTGATTATTCCAAAGTTGAGTCTCGTGAGGTCAATGGACCCAACGTAGAATTCTTCAAATAGGGCCATGACCTCTGGTTTAATGGACTCCCAGAAAATTTGAAAGAACTTTACTAGAAGGCCATCGGGGCCGGGAGCCGAGGACGAGTTCATGCCCTTAATGGCCGCCCATACTTCAGCTTCAGAGAATGGCGCCATTAGAGCAACGTTATCCTCCTCTGAAACACAGTATCGTGGCGGCCAAATATCGTGGGCAAGGGCTAATCTTCCCCGAGGTGAGGCAGAGAATAGGTCTCTGTAGAAGCCACCAACATGGGCCCGGATGGCCTCCGGCTGTTGCAGCAGGGTATCACCATCCCAAAGCAGGGGGATGGTGTTACGGCGTCGGCGGCCGTTAGCGATTGCCTGAAAGTAAGCTATATTGGCGTCCCCCTTCAGGACCCAATTCTGCGTACCTCGAAGGCGCCAGAATGCCTCCTCATCCGTGTAGATGATCGTGAGTTGGTCTTCCAAATCGTGTCTATGCATCCATTCCTCGGCCGAGAGGCCCGCGACATCTGCCCGAAGGTCGAGTGCCTGGATGCCCTCAAGGAGAGTTCTCTTCCGCTCTCGGAGGTCGCGACCTGAGTTACCACCCCACCCTTTCATGAATTGGCACGACCGTTTAGCACAGAAATGCCAGGAGTCGACGGCCGAGAGGGAGCGGTGGGGTGCCTCACGAGCCTCACGCCACCGAGCGGCAACCGCAGCAGCGAACCCGGGCTGATTCAGCCAGAATGTCTCGTAGCGAAAGCGGGGGGGTGGGGGGTCGCTCGTTCTCAGAGGAGAGAAGGAGAGGGACATGGTCGGAACCGATCCTAGTATCGCACGCAGCGACGCCAGAGGGCACCGCAAGTCCCATTCTGGGGAGACAAATGAACTACGAAAAGGTTGAAAGTTGGCATGGTATCATCATAATAGTTGTGGAGAGAAAGTCTTCACTTTTTCTTCGCTTGTGTCATTTGCTTATTGCGCCGTAACCATGGATAATCTTCATCGTTTATTAGGATGCTTGGGTCAGCCTTGACTTTGAAGAGAGGAATTTAATGAAACTTTTCATAATTTTCGGACATGTCTGTCTTGCCCTCCACTCCCACGATGTCCCTTTTTCCTGAAAGAACTATGTGGCGCTTTGGCTCATCGTATGATGTATTCACTTCCTTATCTTTTCTTTTTCTCGGTTTGGTAGACATGTCCTTCACATTGATAACCTATGCCACATCATTGGCTAGGACGAACGGTTCGTCAGTGTACCCAAGATTGTTCAGATCCACTGTTGTCATTCCGTACTGTGGGTCTACCTGTACCCCGCCTCCGGACAGATTGACCCATTTGCACTTAAACAAAGGGACCTTAAAATCATGTCCGTAGTCAAGTTCCCATATGTCCAATATGTAACCATAATATGTGCCCTTTCCCCTCTCGGTTGCTGCATCAAAGCGGACACCGCTATTTTGGTTGGTGCTTTTTTTATCTTGGGCGATTGTGTAAAATGTATTCCCATTTATCTCGTATCCTTTGTAAGTCAATACAGTCGAAGATGGTCCCCTGGACAACGAGTACAACTCATCACAAACAGGGTTGTAACCTCTGAGATGTGTTTCCAACAAACTGCTGGAAGTCCTGATGTGTTCACATGTAATCCAGTCGTCGCACTGCTCCGGGTGTTTGGAGCGCAGACTGTTCTTGTGTTCATCGACATACGAGGTCACCAAGGTAGAGTTCTGTAGAACTGTGTAGTGTGCTTGAGACCAAGAATGCCCGTCCCTGCATATTATTGAGTCCCCTCCAAGCATGCCTTTTCCAGTCAGTCTCCCATCATACCACGATTTAGGGAGACCTATCTTCTTAAGGCCAGGAATGAAGTCAACACAAAACCCAATGACATCCTCTGTTTGATGGCCCATGGAGATGCTTCCTTTTGGCCTAGCGCGGTTACGGACATATTTCTTTAGGAATCCCATGAACCTCTAAAAGGGGTACATATTGTGTAGAAATACGGGGGCCAGAATGAAAATCTCGTCAACTAGATGAACTAGGACATGCGTCATGATATTGAAGAAGGATGGTGGGAACACCAGCTCAAAACTGACAAGACATTGCGCCACATCACTCCTTAGCCTTGGTATGATTTCTGGGTTGATCACCTTCTGAGAAATTGCATTGAGGAATGCACATAGCTTCACAATGGCTAATCGGACGTTTTCTGGTAGAAGCCCCCTCAATGCAACCAGGAGCAGTTGCGTCATAATCATGTGACAGTCATGAGACTTTAGGTTCTGGAACTTTTTCTCTGGTATATTTATTATTCTCTTTATATTCGACAAGAAGCCAGTTGGGACCTTCATACTAAGCAGGCATTCAAAAAAGATTTCCTTCTCTTCTTTGGTAAGAGCATAGCTGGCAGGACCTTCATACTGCTTTGGAGGCATGCCGTCTTTTTCGTGCAAACGTTGCAGGTCCTCCCGTGCCTCAGTTGTATCTTTTGTCTTCCCATAGACGCCTAAGAAGCCTAGCAGGTTCACGCAAAGGTTCTTCGTCACGTGCATCACGTCGATCGAGGAGCGGACCTCCAGGTCTTTCCAGTAGGGTAGATCCCAAAATATAGATTTCTTCTTCCACAAGGGTGCGTGTCCCTCAGCTTCATTCGGAACAGCTAGTCCGTCGGGACCCTTTCCAAAGATTACGTGTAAATCATTGACCATAGCAAGTATGTGATCACCGGTACGCATGGCGGGCTTCTTCCGGTGATCTGCCTCGCCTTTGAAATGCTTGCCTTTCTTTCGACATTGATGGTTGGTCGGAAAAAATCGATGATGGCCCAGGTACACATTCTTCCTGCATTTGTCCATGTATATATTTTCGGTGTCATCTAAACAGTGCGTGCATGCGTGGTATCCCTTGTTTGTCTGTTCTGAAAGGTTACTAAGAGCGGGCCAATCGTTGATGGTTACAAATAGCAACACGTGCAGGTTAAATTCCTGCTGTTTGTGGTCATCCCACGCATGTACACCGTTTCCATTCCACAGCTGTAAAATTTCTTCAACTAATGGCCTTAGGTACACATCAATGTCGTTGCCAGGTTGCTTAGGGCCTTGGATGAGAACTGGCATCATAATGAACTTTCGCTTCATGCACATCCAAGGAGGAAGGTTATACATACATAGAGTCACGTGTCAGGTGCTGTGATTGCTGCTCTGCTCCCCGAAAGGATTAATGCCATCCGCGCTTAAAGCAAACCATACGTTCCTTGTGTTGGAAATATGCCCTAGAGGCAATAATAAATTGATTATTATTATATTTCCTTGTTCATGATAATCGTTTATTATCCATGCTAGAATTGTATTGATAGGAAACTCAGATACATGTGTGGATACATAGACAACACCATGTCCCTAGTAAGCCTCTAGTTGACTAGCTCGTTAATCAATAGATGGTTACGGTTTCCTGACCATGGACATTGGATGTCGTTGATAACGGGATCACATCATTAGGAGAATGATGTGATGGACAAGACCCAATCCTAAGCCTAGCACAAGATCATGTAGTTCGTATGCTAAAGATTTTCTAATGTCAAGTATCATTTCCTTAGACCATGAGATTGTGCAACTCCCGGATACCGTAGGAGTGCTTTGGGTGTGCCAAACGTCACAACGTAACTGGGTGGCTATAAAGGTACACTACGGGTATCTCTGATAGTGTCTGTTGGGTTGGCACGAATCGAGATTGGGATTTTGTCACTCCGTGTAAACGGAGAGGTATCTCTGGGCCCACTCGGTAGGACATCATCATAATGTGCACAATGTGACCAAGGGGTTGATCACGGGATGATGTGTTACGGAACGAGTAAAGGGACTTGCCGGTAACGAGATTGAACAAGGTATCGGTATACCGACGATCGAATCTCGGGCAAGTACCATACTGCTAGACAAAGGGAATTGTATACGGGATTGATTGAGTCCTTGACATCGTGGTTCATCCGATGAGATCATCGTGGAACATGTGGGAGCCAACATGGGTATCCAGATCCCGCTGTTGGTTATTGACCGGAGAACATCTCGGTCATGACTACATGTCTCCCGAACCCGTAGGGTCTACACACTTAAGGTTCGATGACGCTAGGGTTATATAGGAAGCTTGTATGTGGTTACCGAATGTTGTTCGGAGTCCCGGATGAGATCCCGGACGTCACGAGGAGTTCCGGAATGGTCCGGAGGTAAAGATTTATATATATGAAGTCCTGTTTCGGCCACCGGGACAAGTTTCGGGGTCATCGGTATTGTACCGGGACCACCGGAAGGGTCCCGGGGGCCCACCGGGTGGGGCCACCTGCCCCGGGGGGCCACATGGGCTGTAGGGGGTGCGCCTTGGCCTACATGGGCCAAGGGCACCAGCCCCTACAGGCCCATGCGCCAAGATATAGGAAAAAGGGGAGAGTCCTAAAGGGGGAAGGCACCTCCGAGGTGCCTTGGGGAGGATGGACTCCTCCCCCCCTCTTAGCCGCACCCCTTCCTTGGAGGAAGGGGCAAGGCTGCGCCTCCCCCCTCTCCCCTGCCCCTATATATAGTGGAGGGGAGGGAGGGCATCCATACCTGAGCCCTTGGCGCCTCCCTCTCTCCCGTGACACCTCCTCCTCTCCCGTAGGTGCTTGGCGAAGCCCTGCAGGATTGCCACGCTCCTCCATCACCACCACGCCGTTGTGCTGCTGCTGGATGGAGTCTTCCTCAACCTTTCCCTCTCTCCTTGCTGGATCAAGGCATGGGAGACATCGTCGAGCTGTACGTGTGTTGAACGCGGAGGTGCCGTCCGTTCGGCACTACGATCATCGGTGATCTGAATCACGATGAGTACGACTCCATCAACCCCGTTCACTTGAACGCTTTCGCTTAGCAATCTACAAGGGTATGTAGATGCACTCTCCTTCCCCTCGTTGCTAGTCTCTCCATAGATAGATCTTGGTGACACGTAGGAAAATTTTGAATTTCTGCTACGTTCCCCAACACCTTGGGTCACCTGCAAACTGAGCCCAGTACTTTCTCTCGATTTTTCTCCACTGCGACCCGTCAGCGGCTGCTCTCAACTTCCCGTCTTTCTTACGGTCCTCACTATGCCATCGCATCAACTTGGCATGCTCTTTGTTTCTGAACAGTCGTTTCAACCGTGGTATTATAGGAGCATACCACATCACCTTCGCAGGAACCCTCTTCCTGCGGGGCTCGCCATCAACATCACCAGGGTCATCTCGTCTGATCTTATACCGCAATGCACCGCATACCGGACATGCGTTCAAATCCTTGTACGCACCGCGGTAGAGGATGCAGTCATTAGGGCATGCATGTATCTTCTACACCTCCTATCCTAGAGGGCATACGATCTTCTTTGCTGCGTACGTACTGTCGGGCAATTCGTTATCCTTTGGAAGCTTCTTCTTCAATATTTTCAGTAGCTTCTCAAATCCTTTGTCAGGCACATCATTCTCTGCCTTCCACTGCAGCAATTCCAGTACGGTACCGAGCTTTGTGTTTCCATCTTCGTAATTGAGGTACAACCTTTTTTGTGATCCTCCAACATGCAATCGAACTTCAGTTTCTCCTTTTGACTTTATCATTGCGTCCTTGCATCGACAATGACTAGTCCGTCTTACGTGATGATCGGACACGGCCTAGTTTGACTCGGATCATGTAATCACTTAGATGACTAGAGGGATGTCTATCTGATTGGGAGTTCATAAGATGAACTTAATTATCCTGAACATAGTCAAAAGGTTTTTGCAAATTATGTCGTAGCTCACGCTATAGTTCTATTGTTTAGATATGTTCCTAGAGAAAAATTAGTTGAAAGTTGATAGTAGCAATTATGCGGACTAGGTCCGTAAACTGAGGATTGTCCTCATTGCTTCATAGAAGGCTTATGTCCTTAATGCACCGCTCAGTGTGCTGAACCTCGAACGTTGTTTGTGGTTGTTGCGAACATCTGACATACACGTTTTGATAACTACGTGATAGTTCAGTTAAACGGTTTAGAGTTGAGGCACAAAAGACGTTTTTGAAACATCGCGAAACATATGAGATGTTTTGAGGGCTGAAATTGGGGTTTCAAGCTCGTGCCCATGTCAAGAGGTATAAGACCTCCGATGACTT
Organism: Triticum aestivum; assembly: GCF_018294505.1. Taxonomy (NCBI): domain Eukaryota; kingdom Viridiplantae; phylum Streptophyta; class Magnoliopsida; order Poales; family Poaceae; genus Triticum; species Triticum aestivum. The sequence goes on along the minus strand of NC_057794.1, from coordinate 5,756,387 downwards.
TCTTAACCTGCAAACTAAGGAGAAAAGCTCAATTGTTGAGCTTGTGCTCAGATTGTCTGAGTACAACAATCATTTGAATCGAGTGGGAGTTGATCTTCCAGATAAGACAGTGATGGTTCTCCAAAGTCATTGCGACCAAGCTGTTAGAGCTTCGTGATGAACTATAACATATCAGGGATAGATATGATGATCCTTGAGGTATTCGCGATGTTTGACACCGCGAAAGTAGAAATCAAGAAGGAGCATCAATTGTTGATGGTTGGTGAAACCACTAGTTTCAAGAAGGGCAAGGGCAAGAAGGGATACTTCATGAAACGGCAAATCAGCTGCTGCTCTAGTGAAGAAACCCAAGGTAAAACCCAAACCCGAGACTAAGTGCTTCTGTAATAAGGGGAACAACCACTAGAGCAGAATTACCCTAGAAACTTGGTAGATAAGAAGGCTGGCAAGGTCGATAGAAGTATATTGGATATACATTGTGTTAATGTGTACTTTGCTAGTACTCCTAGTAGCACCAGGGTATTAGATACCGGTTCGGTTGCTAAGTGTTAGTAACTCGAAACAAAAGGCTACGGAATAAACTGAGACTAGCTAAAGGTGAGCTGACGATATGTGTTGGAAGTTTTTCCAAGCTTGATATGATCAAGCATCGCACGCTCCCTCTACCAAAGAGATTGGTGTTAAACCTAAATAATTGTTATTTGGTGTTTGCGTTGAGCATAGACATGATTGGATTACATCTATCGCAATACGGTTATTCATTTAAGGAGAATAATGGTTACTCTGTTTATTTGAATAATACCTTCAATGGTCTTACACCCAAAATGAATGGTTTATTAAATCTCGATCGTAGTGATACACATGTTCATGCCAAAAGATAGTAATGATAGTACCACCTACTTGTGGCACTGCCACGTAAGTCATATCGGTATAAAACGCATGAAGAAGCTCCATATTGATGGATCTTTGGGCTCACTCGTTTTTGAAAAGTTTGAGACATGCGAACCATGTCTATTGGTGTATATGCATGAAGAAACTCCATGCAAATGGACCGTTTTAACTCACTTGATTTTGAATCACTTGGGACATGCAAATCATACCACATGGGCAAGATGACTGAAAAGCCTCGTTTTCAGTAAGATGGAACAAGATAGCAACTTGTTGGAAGTAACACATTTTGATGTGTGCAGTCCAATGAGTGCTGAGGCATGCAGTGAATATCGTTATGTTCTTACTTCACAGATGATTCAAGTAGATGTTGAGTATATTTACTTGATGAATCACGAGTCTGAATTATTGAAAGGTTCAAGTAATTTCAGTGTGAAGTTGAAAGATCGTCGTGACAAGAGGATAAAAGATCTATGATATGATCATAGAGATGAATATCTGAATCACGAGTTTGGCACAGAATTAAGACATTGTGGAAATTGTTTCACAACTGATACAGCCTGGAACACCATAGTGTGATGGTGTGTCCAAACGTCATAGTTGCACCCTATTGGATATGGTGCATACCATGATGTCTCTTATCGAGTTACCACTATCGTTCATGGGTTAGGCATTAGAGACAACCACATTCACTTTAAATAGGGCACCACATAATTTCGTTGAGACGACACCGTATGAACTATGGTTTGGAGAAACCTAAGTTGCCGTTTCTTGAAAGTTTGGGGCTGCGACGCTTATGTGAAAAGGTTTCAGGTTGATAAGCTCGAACCCAAAGCAGATCAAATGCATCTTCATAGGACACCCAAAAACAGTTGGGTATACCTCCTAATTCAGATCCGAAAGCAATAGGGATTGTTTCTTGAATCGGGTCCTTTTTCGAGGAAAGGTTTCTCTCGAAAAGTTGAGTGGGAGGATGGTGGAGACTTGATGAGGTTATTGAACCGTCACTTCAACAAGTGTGTAGCAGGGCACAGGAAGTTGTTCCTGTGGCACGTACACCAACTGAAGTGGAAGCTTATGATAGTGATCATGAAACTTCGGATCGAGTCACTACCAAACCTCGTGGGATGACAAGGATGCGTACTACTTCAGAGTGGTACGTAATCCTGTCTTGGAAGTCATGTTGCTAGACAACAATGAACCTACGAGCTATGGAGAAGCGATGGTGGGCCCGGATTCCGATAAATGGCTCAAGGCCATAAAACCCGAGAGAGGATCCATGTATGAAAACAAAGTGTAGACTTTGGAAGAACTACTTGATGGTCGTAAGGCTGTTAGATACATATGGATTTTGAAAGGAAGACAGACAATGATGGTAAGTGTCACCATTGAGAAAGCTCGACTTGTCGTTAAGATGTTTTTCGACAAGTTCAAGGAGTTGACTACGATGAGACTTTCTCACTCGTAGCGATGCTAAGAGTCTGTTGGAATTATATTAGCAATTACTGCATTATTTATGAAATCTTGCAGATAGGATGTCAAAACATTGTTTCCTCGACGATTCTTGAGGAAAGGTTGTATGTGATACAACCGGAAGGTTTTGTCTATCCTGAAATATGCTAATAAGTATGCAAAGCTCCAGCAATCCTTCTGAGGACTGGAGTGAGCATCTCGGAGTTGGAATGTATGCTTTGATGATGATCAAAGATTTTGGGTGTATACAAAGTTTATGAGAAACTTGTATTTCCAAAGAAGTGAGTGGGAGCACTATAGAATTTCTGATGAGTATATGTTGTTGACATATTAATGATCAGAAATGACGTAGAATTTCTGGAAAGCATATAGGGTTATTTGGAAAGTGTTTTCAATGGAAAACCTGGATTAAGCTACTTGAACATTGAGCATCAAGATCTATAAGGATAGATCAAAACGCTTAATAGTACTTTCAAATGAGCACATGCCTTGACGTGATCTTGAAGGTGTTCAAGATGGATCAGTCAAAGAAGGAGTTCTTGCCTGAGTTGTAAGGTATGAAGTTAAGACTTAAAGCTCAACCATGGCAGAATAGAGAGAAAGGAACGAAGGTCGTCCCCTATGCTTAAGACATAGGCTCTACAGTATGCTATGCTGTGTACCGCACCTGAAGTGTGCTTTACCATGAGTCAGTCAAGGGGTACAAGAGTGATCCAAGAATGGATCACAGGACAGCGGTCAAAGTTATCCTTAGTAACTAGTGGACTACGGAATTTTCTCAATTATGGAGGTGGTAAAAGAGTTCGTCCTAAATGGTTACGTCGATGCAAGCTTAACACCTATCCGGATAGCTCTGAGTAGAGATACCAGATATGTATAATGGAGCAACAATTTAGAATAGCTCCAAGTAGAACAGTTATTTGGAATAGCTCCAAATAGAACGTGGTAGCTGCATCTAGGAGATGACATAGAGATTTGTAAAGCACACACGGATCTGAAAGGTTCAGACCCGTTGACTATAACCTCTCTCACAAGCATAACATGATCAAACCCAGAACTCATCGAGTGTTAATCACATGGTAAATGTGAACTAGATTATTGACTCTAGTAAACTCTTTGGGTATTAGTCACATGGGGATGTGACCTTGAGTGTTAATCACATATCGATGTGAACTAGATTATTGACTCTAGTGCAAGTGGGAGACTGTTGGAAATATGCCCTAGAGGCAATAATAAATTGATTATTATTATATTTCCTTGTTCATGATAATCGTTTATTATCCATGCTAGAATTGTATTGATAGGAAACTCAGATACATGTGTGGATACATAGACAACACCATGTCCCTAGTAAGCCTCTAGTTGACTAGCTCGTTAATCAATAGATGGTTACGGTTTCCTGACCATGGACATTGGATGTCGTTGATAACGGGATCACATCATTAGGAGAATGATGTGATGGACAAGACCCAATCCTAAGCCTAGCACAAGATCATGTAGTTCGTATGCTAAAGCTTTTCTAATGTCAAGTATCATTTCCTTAGACCATGAGATTGTGCAACTCCCGGATACCGTAGGAGTGCTTTGGGTGTGCCAAACGTCACAACGTAACTGGGTGGCTATAAAGGTACACTACAGGTATCTCTGATAGTGTCTGTTGGGTTGGCACGAATCGAGATTGGGATTTTGTCACTCCGTGTAAACGGAGAGGTATCTCTGGGCCCACTCGGTAGGACATCATCATAATGTGCACAATGTGACCAAGGGGTTGATCACGGGATGATGTGTTACGGAACGAGTAAAGAGACTTGCCGGTAACGAGATTGAACAAGGTATCGGTATACCGACGATCGAATCTCGGGCAAGTACCATACCGCTAGACAAAGGGAATTGTATACGGGATTGATTGAGTCCTTGACATCGTGGTTCATCCGATGAGATCATCGTGGAACATGTGGGAGCCAACATGGGTATCCAGATCCCGCTGTTGGTTATTGACCGGAGAACATCTCGGTCATGACTACATGTCTCCCGAACCCGTAGGGTCTACACACTTAAGGTTCAATGACGCTAGGGTTATATAGGAAGCTTGTATGTGGTTACCGAATGTTGTTCGGAGTCCCGGATGAGATCCCGGACGTCACGAGGAGTTCCGGAATGGTCCGGAGGTAAAGATTTATATATAGGAAGTCCTGTTTCGGCCATCGGGACAAGTTTCGGGGTCATCGGTATTGTACCGGGACCACCGGAAGGGTCCCGGGGGCCCACCGGGTGGGGCCACCTGCCCCGGGGGGCCACATGGGCTGTAGGGGGTGCGCCTTGGCCTACATGGGCCAAGGGCACTAGCCCCTAGAGGCCCATGCGCCAAGATATAGGAAAAGGGGGAGAGTCCTAAAGGGGGAAGGCACCTCCGAGGTGCCTTGGGGAGGATGGACTCCTCCCCCCTCTTAGCCGCACCCCTTCCTTGGAGGAAGGGGCAAGGCTGCGCCTCCCCCCTCTCCCCTGCCCCTATATATAGTGGAGGGAGGGAGGGCATCCATACCTGAGCCCTTGGCGCCTCCCTCCCTCCCGTGACACCTCCTCCTCTCCCGTAGGTGCTTGGCGAAGCCCTGCAGGATTGCCACGCTCCTCCATCACCACCACGCCGTTGTGCTGCTGCTGGATGGAGTCTTCCTCAACCTCTCCCTCTCTCCTTGCTGGATCAAGGCGTGGGAGACATCGTCGAGCTGTACGTGTGTTGAACGCGGAGGTGCCGTCCGTTCGACACTAGGATCATCGGTGATCTGAATCACGACGAGTACGACTCCATCAACCCCGTTCACTTGAATGCTTCCGCTTAGCGATCTACAAGGGTATGTAGATGCACTCTCCTTCCCCTCGTTGCTAGTCTCTCCATAGATAGATCTTGGTGACACGTAGGAAAATTTTGAATTTCTGCTACGTTCCCCAACACCTTGGGTCACCTGCAAACTGAGCCCAGTACTTTCTCTCGATTTTTCTCCACTGCGACCCGTCAGCGGCTGCTCTCTACTTCCCGTCTTTCTTACGGTCCTCACTATGCCATCGCATCAACTTGGCATGCTCTTTGTTTCTGAACAGTCGTTTCAACCGTGGTATTATAGGAGCATACCACATCACCTTCGCAGGAACCCTCTTCCTGCGGGGCTCGCCGTCAACATCACCAGGGTCATCTCGTCTGATCTTATACCGCAATGCACCGCATACCGGACATGCGTTCAAATCCTTGTACGCACCGCGGTAGAGGATGCAGTCATTAGGGCATGCATGTATCTTCTACACCTCCAATCCTAGAGGGCATACGATCTTCTTTGCTGCGTACGTACTGTCGGGCAATTCGTTATCCTTTGGAAGCTTCTTCTTCAATATTTTCAGTAGCTTCTCAAATCCTTTGTCAGGCACATCATTCTCTGCCTTCCACTGCAGCAATTCTAGTACGGTACCGAGCTTTGTGTTTCCATCCTCGTAATTGAGGTACAACCTTTTTTGTGATCCTCCAACATGCAATCGAACTTCAGTTTCTCCTTTTGACTTTATCATTGCGTCCTTGCATCGACAATGACACGGCGGAGATCATCATCATCGGGCACATCGTCCGGTTCCTCTTGATCTTCAGCAGCTTCCTCCGTTGCAGCATCATAGGGCACATCATCTGGTTCCTATTGATCTTCAGCAGCTCCCCCCATTGCGGCATCACCGTATTCAGGGGGCACATAGTTGTCATCGTCCTCTTCTTCTTCGCCGTCTTCCATCATAACCCCTATTTCTCCGTGCCTCGTCCAAACATTATAGTGTGACATGAAACCGTTGTAAAGCAGGTGGGTGTGCAGGATTTTCCAGTTAGAGTAAGACATCGTATTCCCACATTTAGGGCATGGACAACACATAAAACCATTCTACTTGTTTGCCTCAGCCACTTCGAGAAATTCATGCACGCCCTTAACGTACTCGGAGGTGTGTCTGTCACCGTACATCCATTGCCGGTTCATCTGCGTGCATTATATATAATTATGTGTGTCAAAAGTAAGAAAATCAGACAAGTATCTATCTAAAGTAAGATTTTTTTTCTTTCAGAAAGAAGATAAGAACAAGAGGCTCACCATGGTGGTGCTGGCGACGAGATCGGCGCGGGCGATCGATGGCGGTGAAGACGGGGACGGGGCGTGAGGGACCGCTAAACCTAGACAAATCTCGGGAAAATGGAGCTCGTAGAGCTTTGAGAGGAAAAAACTTAACTAGCGTGGCTCGGGCATTTCATCAAACACCTCATGTGCATAGGAGGTGAGCTAGAGCACCCAAATGCCCTCCCCTCGCCGGCCAAAAATACAGAGCAGTGTGGACTGCTCTGCTCTCCGGCGAGGGGGTATATATAGGCAACTCATTTGTCTCGGTTTGTGGCAGGAACCGGGACTAAAGGCCCCCCTTTTGTACCGGTTCTAGGCACGAACTGGGACCAATGGCTGTGGGCCAGGAGCGAGACTCATTGGTCCCGGTTCGTGCCTAGAACCAGGATAAATGGGTCCACATAAACCGGGACAAATGCCTCCCGAGGCCCGGCCGGGCCCTTGGGCGCACGAACCGGGACGTATGCCCCACATGGCTCCCGGTTCATGACTGAATCGGGACTAATGGGCTTGGTAGGCTCGAACCAGTGGTGTTTCCCTCCTCCTTGATTTTTTTTTTTTTTTTTGCAAATAGGTTAGTGTTGAATGATCTGAAGTTACAAACTTGCAACGAGTAGAACTTAATATGCATTTTGTGTCAATTGGTTGTGGTCATACATGCATGTCCATTGCATCATGAGTAAGTTTTAAGCTCCCTTTACTGATTAGAATATAATTATATATAGTAAATAAACCAACACCAGAACGTTCGAGAAAGTGGGACACAAAATGTCAATTCTTTTAATAGTATATGCCTTATCTGTTGTAGAAAAATAGTCATTTTCTTGTTTTTATTATTTCCGATCTGACTTGAGCGAAGCAAGCAGTCTTAAAATCATGATTGAATAAGCACATAAAGGAAATTTACTTCATTTGTTTCATGAGCAAAAATAAGCAGTGCACATGGGTCCCAGTGCACAAAATCCATTCCACATACAAACGTAATATCATCTTGACAATGTTACACTACTAGTACATGTCAAAGTTCAAAAAGGAAACAAAAAGTAACACACTCACAACCACCCAGAACTCGGGAACACATAGCCTATTGCTAAATCATTATTCATAATGGGAAAGAAATTCTTCTAGAAACATGCTCGAACTTGTTGCTACCACCACCAAAAGCTCTAGGTCCTCCATCCATTGCAAGAAAATCCATGACAGCAGCCAGTTTTTTTTAAAAGCCAGCAGCCAGTTGATACACAAGAATGCAGCCTAGTGCTAAAAGTGACATTAGAGCGCCTAATAAGGTTATACTTAGGTGGACATTATTTATTATGGGTGAGTAAATGCAAAAGTGGAAGGATCTGAGCATATTTATTTTTGTTGTGCCTGAAATTTATCTATTCTACCATGGTTGAAATGTGACCTCAATAGTCGAGATTACCATCAAAATTGAAAGTTGAATTGGATAAGCACTCCAAATTAATCTCAACCAAGCAGAGTTCACCATAAGAACTCGCCAAACATGGTGAACCACAACGGACTGCTGCCTTTAGGCACATATAATTTGGGACAAATTTACAGTTGCACACATGCAGGTTAAGCTGTGCAATTCCAGGTTAATTTCATGTCTTGGCAGACTACTTCTCTTTGTGATTCGACTAGGACAGCAGGGGGGGGCGGTGTGACCGGGATGTCCATGGTAGCCATCTGAGGTGGGAACTTGACAGCGGGGAGACACCGCGTGATCAAGATGGAAATGGCTTTGAGTTGGACGGCCAACACAGAGGTGGGGGCGAGGCGAGGTGGGGATGAGCTGTGTGGTGCGGCATCACAACAACTCGAGGACTCGGTCATGGGATGGGCATGGTACCAGCCGGGCAACTTGCATGGCAGCGATCGAGATAATTTTGGTGCTTGTTGTTGGCTGGATTTGGTTTTTTTTGTCTGCTGGTGTTTTCATGGTAGACGTACCACCTAGGAAACGGAGGCAACAGAAGCGAAGCTAAAGATTTACCATGATCTTTTGTTTTCCTCCAATATTTCAAACATATTGATAGAAACGGAATAGAGACTAAAATAAAGTTGAAACGGAATAGCACTCAGTTTTGCGTCCTACATCCTATCTAACGAAAGAGGTGATGGAGTATATATGTATATATAGGCCTGGCTTATATATACTGCAGTCTTTCGTTAGGATCTTTTTACTTCTCGGTAAGCATGTAAAAGCTGTCAACGGTTAAGCATGCAGTCTTTCGTTGGGATATTTTTACTTCTGGGTTATCATTTGTTTATCATGTAAGTACACAACAAAATTGTGTGACATGGTAGAGCTACATGGAAAAAATGTCGTGAATAACTTTGTGGTTTGGTGATGACAACTGCATGGCAAAGAGTATACCCAGTCCAACGTAATAATGACCCATTCAGGCTTTACAATAGACAGGCAATTGCTAAATAGGTGTACTAAAAAGTGTAAGATATTAATTTCAAAAAATAAACAAGCCCAAGATATTGGAAAGTATAATGCGCAAATGCATGGCTCTTGGGATGTATCTTGTGCCCAGCATTCAGGCCATTACTGCATTATTCAGAATGAAACCAAGCCAGTTCTAGCTGCAGCTCTCAAACAACAACATTGCATTGCTAAAACAGCTCAAATCTATGACAGCGAATCAAGACCAATTGCTCTACATCTTCGGTTTCTTCCTCGCCTTGACCGGCCAAATCTTTCTCCCCAGTGACATTGAAAACCACTTCCCTTCTCCTGATCACTCGGGCGGGGATAACCAACCTCTTGTCAAAGTACGTGCACAACACTCCATTTACATAATGTCCACAGGAAAGCAGCATGATTAGAGAACTAATCAGGTTAGCAAGCAAGTACAAGCTACTGTTGACTAGAAACAGTATGTCAGTATCCACGTGCATACATGTGATCTGATCTACCCTATAGAAGTGGATGCTAATTAAGCTACTCCCTCCTTCCCAAAATATAAGGCACGGTTTGACTTTTCTGGTCTTCGTTGCACAACTTTGACTATATTTTTTATGTATTATATGTCTATAAAATTATTATACATACATATGAAATAAAATTGCTTTGCAAGACAAATACAGCGATGTCATTTATACATGTTCAATCCATATACTTTGATATATATTAGTGGTCAAAGTTGTGCATCAAAGACCGTAAAAAGTCAATCGCGTCTTATATTTTGGGAAGGAGGGAGTACCAACTATTGGCAGGGAGGTAGAAACCTCTAACCACCTTTTCTTCACCTTCCCCGTTGATAGGGTGGTTTGGAGATCTATTGGGGGTGGTGCTAGGCACTGATGTGTGCCCTAACAACTATTGGCAGTATTTTGTCTGGTGCAGTAAATTTCTTCCTGGCAAAGATACCTTCTATACTGTGGGTTTAGCTGCTACTTGTTGGGCCATCTGGCTGGCGCTTAATCGTGCTACCTTTGCGAAAAAACAGATTAAGACTCCTTTTGAGATTGTTTTCTCCCTTTGTTCGTTTCTTTTGTACTGGACAGGTTTACAGAAAGGAGAGGCGGCTGGAGAACTTCGCGCAGGTGCAGAGATGATCAGGAACGGCACGCTGCAGCTGATGAAACTGTGTGACTCCGTCAAGCAATCGATCTAGACATGAAGTCCAAGTTGTGGCCTCGTGCGTGGCGGGAGCTGGAGGAGATCTTCGCTGTCCTTTTTCATCGTCTGATACTTTTGTCTAGTTCTGCCAATTCGGGCGGTCTGATGTGTGGTTTGCGTCTGTCTGGTCGTTCTTTTGGTTGGCTGTAATAGACTTGATATTAGTGTTACCAGGTTTTCACCCCATGACATCCGTTTCGATGGCGGGCGGATGTGGTGGGTTTCCTGGTAATGCTTGAACCCGCTCTACCCTCTTTCCCTCCACCTGTTATCTTGAACTGATTTGTATTTCCGTTCTTAGTAATGGAAAGGGGTAATGCCCGGTTCAAAAAAAATTTAAGCTACCAACGGAGCAAAACTCACCTGCCATGCCAAAAGGCCCATCAGTATAGCAGAATCCCTAGGAATGTATTCAAATTTTACAATATACACCATTGCTGCAGAAAGACACCAAGGCAACAGATCCATCCACAATCAGTTGTGTACTTATGAGAGCCAGAATAAGTAAGGTTCAGCCTCCCTCGACACACGTGCTCCTGTAAAGACTAATACTACTTGCTGATTCTCATCACTCATCAGACAATCATAATTGATAATTCTAATGAGACAAACTTGTTAATTTTTAGCGGGGAATCCGAGGGCCAGGGTTGGGTTCTGAATCTATGAAGCCAAAGGGGTACCAACAACCCACTGCAGTGTTGAATGTTCACTCCCAGTTTGAACAGCTAAAGGTCAATGGCTGAAATTCAGACTCATTTGGCAGAAAATCAGACCCTATGATGTCAACCCACTGCAATGCTGACTGTTCAGTCCCAGTTTAAATTAGTCTGTACGCCATTGCTAGCTAGTGCCTAACACTCCCACTCCTGCATCAATCAGAACAACATTCCACTCAAGCAAACAATATCAAATAATATTTCAGACACCGATGACAAACAATTTCAAGATTGGCAAAGGGAATAATAATCTAGTCTAGTTGTAGTTATGCTAACAGCTTGAGTAAACAACATGTGCTAGGCTAAGCTACCCAACGCACAAGCATGAGAGCATGATGAAATAGTAGTAGTATGCAAACATGGCACAGCATGTGAAAGGAAAATAAATGATGCTCCCTCTGTAACTTTATAAGACGTTTACTTGACACTGACATAGACTCTAAAAACGTCTTACAAAAAGTTACAGAGGTAGTACTAACTAAGTTTGTACGTACGAATTAACCATATTAATTCCACCCAGGCATGCACGTGAGTACATAAGTGGATGCTAATTAAGCTAGTTACCTAACAATTGAGCAAACGTGTAAAAATAACATAAGAAACAGGAAGTCGTCAAACGTAGCTAGTATAACTAGTACATGCATAGCTAGCAGACAAACATGAATCATGTGCGAAGGGTATTACTAATAACACTAGTCTATAAAAAACAGAGGAGTGGCTGATTGACTGACTACAGGAGGCTATAAAAGAAACACCATCAACTCAAGCTATGGCCAAAGTAAGCGAAGGACGCAAAATCTTACATAACAGGAACTGAACATCCATTGCTTCTTCATCCTCAAGGTTCCTGTTTCGGTTCCTGTATCAGCTTTTGGCTACAGCCAGCAAGATTCATGTCCTTCCTCATAAGCAGCCAGCAAGTTATTCAGATATCTAGAACACTGCCGCTGACCCTGTTGTACACACCCAAAGGACCTGCAGAAAACAGGATCTGGATCAGATCGTCTCAGCCTGGGTTGTTATTCAGCAATACTTGGAACAGATCGAACCATCAGTGTTTAAAAAGATAAAAATCACAGATATAAAAGTTTCAAAACAGTCTTCTCAATTAAATAACGGCATCAATACTAGATACAAAGAAGGATACTACCTCTGTATCATAATATAAGATGTTTTTGATAGTGTCAAAAAACGTCTTATCTTATGATACAGAAGGAGTAGATCACAGATGTGAAATGTGAGTATGTAATGTACCCCCCCAACTTGTACTAAACCTGAAAGATGGTGAAAGGAGATGACTTAATTCACATTATATATGTCTGAATAGTGATGAAAAAGATAGAAACCAAAGTTCCGCTAAGCCGATAACAACCAGGACATGACCTAGCAGTACAGACCCAAAGGACCAGCATCAAACCAAATACAGATCAGATCGTCTTGGCCGGCCTGGGATGTAATCCAGCGATGCCCGACTCGACTTGAGAGCTACTACAGTACAGCTGCAGTAGCAATCACAGGCCATTCCCCATCTTTCAGCGATACGAGAGAGGTTGGGGTGGAAATCAAGGGGAAGAGGAATGGGTGAGTACCTTGAGCGGTGGCAGTGGTGGGGACAGGTTGCGTCGGCGAGCGGTTGCGGCTGGAGGCGGTCCGGCGGCGAGGAGGACGAGCAAAGCAGCAAATAGTCGAGCCATCGCTGAAGACAAGCGCGAATGGGCGGCCCATCCTTTCCGCGAGCTGTCTTTCTTTTTTTTTCTTTGGTTTTAGCAGCTACTCCCTTCGTTCCTAAATATAAGTTTTTTTAAAAATTTCAAATGAACTACAACATACGGATGTATATAGACATATTTTAGAGTGTAGATTCACTCATTTTGCTTCGTATATAGTCACTTGTTGGGATCTATAAAAAGACTTATATTTGGGAACGGATAGAGTACTAGATATCTAAAAAGCTATTGAAAAATAGAAGCATATATTTCAGAAAAAATTTGAGCGCATGTTTTATAAAAGAGTTCTATGTGTATTAAAAAAAGTTCACCCGTGTATTAAAAACTGTTCAACGTGTACTAAAAAAAGATTTGATGCCCCTAAAAAAAGTTTAATGTATACAACAAAAATGTTAGATGTACGCAAAAAAACGTTCATTGTATATCATATAAAATTTCAGTATATTTAAAAAGTTTTCTGTGTACTAAAAAATGCTCGATGTATACAAAAAAAATGTTCATCATATATTAAAAAAAAATTCAGTGTATATATGTAAAAAGGTTTACCGTATACTAAAAAAAGTTCAATGTACATTTAGCAAATATTCATCATATCTTATAAAAATGTTTGCAGTATATCGAAAAGGTACAAAAATGTAGGAAGTTAGAAAGAAAAAAGAAAAACAAAATATAACAAAATCTGAAAAGTGAAAGTAAAAAAGATAAAAAAGATAAAGAAAGACCGAAACAAAAAAACATATAAATATATAAAAACCGAAAACAGCCAACCAAGCAAGGACACCTCGGTCGACCCATTCGTGCTTGCCCTTCAGCGAAGGCTCTACTATTTTAATTAAGATTGTGTATAAGAATTTCTGCAGTAGTGAATACATTTATCAGATTTCACAGGTGTATTACCGTAGCAGCTCCCCTGTACAAGTTTCCCTATAATTAGTCTAGCATATGTGGCCTACCTATCAGTGGTAATCGTTCTCTCGCATGCGCCTAAAAAACACTGGCAGAGCTCCGGCGACAAGAACCACAACGGGGCGAGGGCCCAACGCAGACGGCGGCGATCGCCGGATGTGGCAATGGTGCGAAGCTATCAAGTGTTAGGCACTTGGTCCCACCAACATCAGTTTTGTTATAGGGGAAAACGAGGTGTTTTTAGGTGATCACCTAATATATTTTGGGTATAAAGAAGTTGTTGGTATGTGTTTTTTTGGCAACTTTTCCTAAAACTGGTAATTTTTGTAGAAAGGGAAGCTGTTGAAAATGATTTTGTATACATATGTTCTGATTTCTTGCAAAGTTTCATCGCAGAATGACATTCATGGGCAACGTGGCAAAAAATTGATGCTTCAAAAAAGTTATTTCCAAAAGCATTTTGGAGTGCTAATATTCTTATTTTTTTCTCACGAATTTCATGAATGTCATTTCATGATGAATTTTTTGCCAAAAAAATTTCAGAATGTTTTGAATTGTCTTCTATTTTTTCAGATTTTACTATTCATACGGAGCTCATGTGAGCTGGAGCTGAGGACACTTGGTGGTTGTTTTGATAAGAGCGATGGGTGGTTGGTTTTTAGAAAACAAGTTTGAATAATGGCCAAGTTCGGCCTATACTCAACTTCCAATAGGCCAAAATGAACTGAAAAAGGCTGCTAGTCCATGCGTTGCGAGGGAGAAAACTGGAGCTGGCATACCGAATGGTTTTCTGATCGCTAGCTTTCACTTAGGAAGCTGGCATACGAAACGAGAAGCTGGATTTAAGGATTTCCAGGAGCTGGAAATCTGCCGAACTGGCCTTTAGTAGAATTTTTAGATAAACTTTTTTACTAACCTTCCTGTTAAGAACAATAATAGGCTTTCAGAAAAAACATGTCTGGTTTCGTGTAGTCTAAAACGCTGCCATGTGTACGAGTACGAAGCCTTCTGAGAAGCTTAACCCGGCCGCCAAATTCATGCAATTCACGGTCATTGATCGGTCATACAACATGGCCAAGAGAAGAAAAAAGAGGATAGATCATTTCCTCTCGTCCCTAGCGGCTGGAACCCTAGCCGCCGCCAGGAGAGGCTAATCTTCCAGCGCCGTCCTCTGGCAGCTCCCCTCTGTCGGCGATTTTCGGTCGTCGGTGGTGAGGGGGTCGTCGGATCCACACGTGTGGATCGTTTTTACTCTCTCGTAGTCTAGGTTTTTACGTTGTTCACTATCTTGCCTTCAGCGGTGACGATGATGATACTGAATAAAGAATCTTCGTATCCTTTTCTGACGAGGCCATCGGTCCTATGGTTGGGTTGCATTTGAAAACCAGTCTATTCAAACAAGGATAGCGTAGCGTCGGTGGCATCCTCATTGTGGACATGTGTCCTTGGGCTCCGCCGTTGCGACGACATTTGCTCCAGCGTAGGCGCGGAGCTTTGGAGGTAGTCCAAGAGCAGATACAGATTGTGGTTTGCATCGATGACATCTGGAAGACAGAACATATGCTAGGTTGGTGGTTCCTAGATAGCAGGTGTGGTTTCCTCTTTGGCGTCTTAGTTGTGGTGGGGTGCCAGATTTGGAGTTTGATGAGGTGTCTGGGGTGTTACCCCTGTCTGATTTGTTCAACGGCAAGGGCTTCACTTTTGGTGAGCCATCTTGGAACTCCGCAAAGCTGCATATCAGCGATGGAGCTGTGTCGAACTAGGGTGAGGAGATGACCTGTCATTATTTTCTTCGGTGGCTACTGCGGTGGTGCCGAAAGTAGGTGACGGGCGTTAGTGTCGATCTTAGAGATGTTATGCTCCACGTCCAAGAGGGAGACTGCCAGCACCATGCCGTCGGGGAGGACCACGAGGTCGTCGGCAGGTGCCGCCGCTGCCGTCCGTCGCCACCTCCGCTAGCTGCTGCCGTCTGCCAGCTTTCCAACGTCTGCATGCGCTAGTAGTTGTATCTGTCCTGTACGCCGGACTCGTCTTTTCTGATGCCTTGTATGTACGCTTAAGCAGATTTGTGGAAGAGGAAAGAAGAAGCCGTAGGCCGTACTACAACAACCGATTTGACAGTTTGTTTTCTTCTCCGCCTAAGATTGAGATGGAAGAACTATAGGTCGGCCGTGAGAAATACTCGTAGATTCCAAATCCAACACAAGTCCTAGTTGGTGCCGAATTCATCTACCCCTATCAGCCATACGTGCACCTATAAAATACAAGATCAAGCACGTCCGTCTTCTCCATAGCCATTGACCCATAAATTTGCGGGCATTCTTTGCAGGAGCAATCGGTTCGCCATCTGCTTTGACTTCATCGATGATTTACTTTATGCCATTGGGCAACTTTTTGGCTAGGCCTCGTACCATTGTAGAAGGTTTTCTCGATCCGAAGGGCTAAAAGAAGAAAGATTCGTTAATATATTCAAGTGCAGCTTTCTCCTTTGTCTATTCATGTCCAACTCACCATCGACGGCTCCTACACCATCGAGGCTACGAAAGGTTTCCGCGGTTCCCAGTTCTATAACTGTGAGGATAGCTCCTGCTAAACGGGACGCCAACTTTTGATAGTGGGCAAACCAAAACAAGACATTGCTTGTGGCTATAAACTCATTTTCCCTTCACCCCCTTGGCTCTCACATTTTTGTTTTCCTCCAATATTTTGTATAAACTAAAGCTAAACACACAAACAACTCTAAATTCATATCACACTCACCTTGACATCCAAGGCATGGGTATATACGAGACTTACACATCTCTCATCTTTGTTAGCTCTTTTTATGAAACTCATATACTGTGAGATTGTGAGAATGTGATTTATCATTCAGTAATTGTTTGTCATTACATTTTTAGCATGTGACCATGTATTCTACATGCGTGTATGGTGAAAAGTTAATAAATGAGTGAGTGGTCGAACGATAAACGCATTTTCAAGCAAGCTAATCTTGAATGATCCGAAGTGACCAAACTTCCTATAGTGCATTTTGCTTTTGGGTAGATTCGAAAATAGGTTTTCGAAGTTCTGGAATGAGCGATTTTCATGCTTCCGACTTTGGGCTCACTCACAGTTCATTTGTAGAATCGATTCTGGAGGAATCCCGTTCGGAAGCTTGCTCTTTGTTTGTGATTCCATTGGTGAAAGTGCTAGAACCTGCGAATCAGAAGCAGTAGCCCAAACAAAGGCCACCTCATTCATACGAACATCAATTGACTACCAAGTAAAAAACAGACAGCTTTCCAGATTCATTGCATCATGAAAGATGTGAAAAATCCATATTGACTTACTTTAACTGAGTTCTCTTCTTTTTCTGCAAGAATTTTAGTCAAGTTTTCAGCTCCCTTTAAAGATTAGGAATGAAATATTAGAGAATGTTGAGGCACAAAATGGGAAATTATTGATAGTAAATGACTGTTCATGTACAAAATCAACAGAACATGTGTGGATTTTGTATATGAACAACGTTCTAGATCGATTGTGTTCATCCAACCAAACTATTCAATTTGGTACAGATTTTTTAATATAAAGCAACAAAGAAGCACCCCCTGTGGCCATCAAACAATAAGGTTCGCTTGCCTTGCTTGTGTCTAGTCCAGCAGATTGAAGCATAGATAGATTGCTAGGTTGCCTACGTACTGTGTGATTGCTCCGGCTAGAAGTACTAGTGCTAGTACTACATATCCACGGAAAGATCGATTAGCTAGTTGTGGCTAGCGTTATACTGCGGGTGGATAGTTTGTCAGCAAGAGGGACTGGGCCAGCAGTGGACTTGCTCGCCCATGTCGTGGAAGCGCACGGCAACAACAGATTTGGCCTTCGTGTCTAGGATGCAGCGAGTCTTGAGGACGTCCGTGAGTGCATTCATCAAGGAGACGAGAGACTGCTTCAGCACATCTGCTCCCGCCTGGACGAGTATCCTCTTCGCCTGTGGAACCACGGGAAGGCGAGGAGCCCGTGCCTGCTCGATGCTCTGGGTCGCCATGTTGAAATCTAACACTTTGTAAGGGGTGGTGGACTCTGACAAGGAGAGGAGCAGGAGAAGAAGCAAAAGCATTATCTTAGTAGCCATGGCTGCTTTGCAAATGTGTGGTAGTTCCTCCAATATCTCAATATACAAACCTCATGGGCATAATAAGAAAGTTAAATATCATAAACATGTTTTGGACATCGATCATCTAGAGGAAAGCTCTTACAACATAGCTATACACTCCACTGCGTATGAAGCCTTAAATAGGGCCCTTCAGCAGGTCCTTGTCATTATTACACGAGTAACGTGTTGCTCTAACCGTTATCCATTAGTATCGCATGAAGTCATTTTCAAATTGGGCACATGATACAAAAAATCATTTCCAAGTTCCAATACCAAGAGCTAACTGTTCCCTCTTGTTTGCATTCATATCAAAACAGCTAGCTAACTGAACCGACAATAAGTACTATATCTAATTGTATATATTTAGTAGTAGTTGATCACCATTACCCCTATTTATATTAACATGCTGTCATGTCACCTCGCCACACATGCCAAATCATGAAAGGACCACCTCAACATGCATGGAAAATAGTTTTTCGTTGTTAGCCGACCCCCACTACTCTATTGATCTCAACATGTACACGTCTTATCTCACCACAGTGTCACCTTATGAAGAGGCCACCACAACATGCATGGGAAAAGTTTTTCATTATATTATGCTTCTCATATTATGCATAAATATATTCTTCCAATATACAATGATCAAATACAGCATATAGTATTAATTTATATATTAATAATTCAAATGTTTGTGTCATATAAACCAAATTTTATTGAATTATATCGCGAATGACTCCATAGCAACACGCCATGTATCATATAGTTTAATTCGATACCAAGTTATGAAAACTAAAAGAGTATTTTTTTTATTTCGCAATTTGCACATGATTTCATCCTCATTTGTTCTTTGTTTATAAAAAATACTTATCCATGCTTAACGGTTGCTTGTCTATTTTGGCATACCATTGAGATATACACGACATCACATTGCGCACTTGGCGAACTACTGTCTAGATGTACTTTTGACCGTTGAGAGGGATCACTACTACAAACAATGTTACGTTTGACACATCAGCACTAAACGGTTAGTAACCACTTGTCAGTGATGATAGTAGCACTGAAGAGACAACAACGACCGATAAGCAATGACACAGGGATGGCTATGCTGGTTAGTCAACACTGATGGGCCATTAGATGACTGGCCAATGGTTGTGGTTTACCTTTGCTCGGGAGGCCATATCAGTAATAGATCACCATCACAAATCGGTTGCCAAGTTTATCCCATGAGCGGTGACACCATTTTTTAAGGAACATTAGCAGGTGCTCTGCTTTTTCATTAAGTAAAGGGCAGGAGAATTACAAGTTACAGATAGAACAGGAGTAGGGGGGTGGGGGGTGGGTCCGTTTGTGAGAGCAGTGACGGTTGTACAAAGGTTAGTAATCGCTACATCTCTCGCGCCTCTAGAAGGAGGCCAACGCTTTCTCTCATAGAGATAGAGGTATCTACCGCCGAAACCGCATGTTGTTGGAAAATGTGGCCATTGCATACTTTCCAGATGTGCCAAACAATGTAGGTCGCAATGGTCTTGTCCATGGTTCACAAATTGCTCCACCAATCGACAATCGTTGTCTTGGAAAGGGCAGCCCTGGATGCTTGCTGGGAATTGGCTGTTGTGCGCAACCAGACCTCTTTCGCGAAAGGACACAACAAGAATAGGTGAGACGTGCACTCCAGCGATTGATCACATAAAGGGAAAACCGAGTGGTTTGGCCAGCCCCTAGCACTGAGCGGATCAGAGGAAAACAGTCTATTTTGCATCGGCAGCCAAATAAAGAATCTGACCTTGTGCTCGATCTTGAGTCTCCAGACTTGATTCAAAATAGGAGCTTGGATGCGGCCGAGGAATTGCACTGCCTAGGCAGAGGAGGCAGTGTACTGACTGTCTGTCGTGAGATTCCAGCGTATACCATCAGCGTGGTTCGAAAGCTACGTGTTGGAGACCAGGTTCCAGAGAGAGAGGAATTGGAGAAGCAGCTCAGTTGAGTTGATACGTTGAAGGCCTCTCATCCATCTACCATTGTGCAGTGCGTCTTGGACCGAGAGGTTTTTTCTGAAGGCCAACTTGAAAAGCTCGGGGAAGGAGTCTTTTGCAGCGGTGACACCATTAAGAGGACACCTTGCTAGCTTTTCAATAGTGACCTCAAGGGGCATTATAACCGCTCGACCAACCGTCCCCTGACCCAAACCTTCCCCTCCCTCCCCTCCCCTCCCTTATGTATCACTGTTGAGCACCACTCAACCAAATCTTCCCCGCCACTCGGACCGCCTAGCTACCGCTCATCTCCCTCCCATTCTCCTCCCTCCCGCCATTGAGAGTCTCCCTACGTCTCCCGGATATACACCGTCGCTTCTAGTTTTTCCTCGGTTAGCATGACACCATGCATCATGGGTCGTCACCTTGATGAGAAGTCATCGTCGGATGCTGTCGCACCCCACATTATACAGGCCAAGCCAGCGAAGTCCGCTCACCTCCGTCACCAAGACGTTGACATAGCCGACCGCCCAAGCCCATCATTGATATGGCGTCGTCTACTCATGCATTCTTCCCCCATTGTTGTTCTCCTGGCTCTATGCCGCTGGTGTCCTACACTGCCGTGTATGGCCATAAGCCCGACAGTGTTGCGATGATGGTGGTGGTGGTGTCCTGCTGGCTATGCCCTACCATCGGGTCTCTTGTTTCACCATGTGCAGTTGTAGACCCGACAATGCTGCCGAGTTGCACTACTAAAAAAGCGGTTACCGGTGGCATGTACAAAATACATTATCATTGGCATGCGAGGGGGGGAGGGGGGGGGGGTATCACTAGTAACTCTAGCACGCCATATTCATAGCCTCCATAATTTTTTCGAGGCTGCGCGCAAACACAGAATCATCATAACGTGGGTTCCATTTATTTATTTTGTTTTGTTGTTTCTAGTCTATAGTTCCATTTAGATGAAACAATTGAATGATTCAGCAAACATTATTAAAAACCATTAATCCAAGTACAACATATAATCCAAATTAGCAAATAATAAAAATACAACTAAAAATCCAATGAAACAAATTTCCAAGTAACAATAAATGAATTTGAAATAAACATAGACACACCATCTCCTAGCTAGCTGTCAATGATGCTCAATGAGATGCTCACATGGCTGGTCATGAGAGGTCATGTCTTCAATTTTCTTGTACACCTTAAGAAATGCTTGAATGTGGTTTGTGTGCCTGCTTGGCCTGATAGTTGAGCCAACATTTTCATGGTCCTGGGGCTTGGAATATCCCTGTCATCCTCAATGATGATACGATGGTGTGTAGGATCAGACAACATGTCATGATATTTGACAAGGCATCCTTGTTGTTCTAGGAATGAGAAGGACCACGAGCAATTTCAGACCTAGCTTGCAGCACTCCAATTTCGTGCCTTTGTGAAATGCTTAAATTTCTTGGTCTCGGGATTAGAAACCGCCTTCACAAATGTTGAACGAGATGGATAGATGACATCATCTTTGATAGTGGGCTTGGTCATGGTGATGGCCGTTCACATGAGTTGCATCCTGGAGCAGTACCACCTGCTAGCCTAGTATTTACAACACATACTGGGCTACAGCGAACAGGGGAAGACTAAACTGCTGCTGACCCCTGTTATACACACCAACCCAAAGGAAACGAGCAGCAGAAAACCAAATGCAGAGCATGTCGTCTTGACCGGCCCAAACTATTGGTGTGATCCAGCGATGCTCCACTCGACTCAGACTCACACCAAGTAGTCATTCCACACTGCTGGCCCAAACTATTTCTCCATCAATTGCTACAGTTACTGCAGTACAGTATAGCTGCAGAAGCAAGCACAAGTCATTCCCCGATAAGAGTAGAGCAGAGCAGCAGCCATCGGGGAGGCCTTCTATCGGAAAAAAAATAAAAAACATCCTTCTGCAGGGCTCCCAACTGCAGAGTACAGCAAAGTTTTCCAACAAGTTGAAGCTGTATTAATTCCTCCTGAGAAGGGCTGATTTCACATATGCCACAGCCATCTGCACAGAAACCAGCATTGCCGCCCAACCATCAGTATGAACGTCCAGGATTGCGTGTGAGAAGGGACCTTTGATTCTTGACCAGTGATGAATTGGAGTCGAACAAGTGCGGTGTCCAACCTAATGTATGGCAAGTCAACTCCCAAAGCATATGCACCTGGGCTCGGTGACTATTGATTCACCACGACGTACTTAGTCTTAGTGTGACGGTGACTTCGACTTTGTCAATACAGTGACAGATTTGACTACACGAGACATCGACAATGGTTGTTGATGTACTGTAATCCATTTTTTCCCGTCAGAGAGATCGACAATCCGTGGACGAAACCAGAGAGGGCCATGAACAAACTTGATCATTTTTCAAAAGAGAAAGAAAAGCAAAAGTGACGCGAGGTTTACAAGATAGGCACCCGCTGTTGGGAGGCCCTGGACTTTGCAGAATTTATCCAGACCAGAGCTATCCAGACCAGCCACAATCACCGCTTATTCTCGCTAATCTTTGCAGTGATGACATGGACCCTATGGACGACTCGTAATAAAATGGTAGTTGAGTGGATCTTTACACGGCAGGCAACTGACTCGTTCCTCAAATTCCTTGCTTTCTTGCAGCATTTGCATCCCCTTTCTATACAGTGGGATCGTGACCGTCTTGGGCCCACGTCTTGGGCCCATGCTGGACGCATTACTGGCTACCGCACGCTGACTATCATCTCTGTAGGGACTTCTGCCTGTCTGCCAGTCGACAGCGGTGAGGACGAGGGCGAGAGCTTGGAGGAAGAACAGAGAAGAAGAAAGAGGAGAAAGCTTAATTATGGCTCGGGCACCACATATCGTGTTTGTTTTGTGTGAACTCAAGTGGCATCATGCTCTCAGGCATTTCATTGAGCACCTCTTGTGCATAGGAAGGAAAAACAAAGTAGCACACACCTCCCACCTTCTACGAGGAAAAAACAGAGGAGAGGGCGGGCAGGGGCGAGGATATATATAGGCAAACTTTTAGTCCCGGTTGGGTTCTAAAACCGGGACTGAAGACGGACCTTTAGTCCCGGTTGGAGACACCAACCAGGACTAAAGGGCATCGTCCCATTCGAATCAGGACTGATGCCTGCCGAGCCCCATCCAACGTCCCAGCCGCTCGAACCAGGACTAATGCTCACATTAGTCCCAGTTCGTAACGCGACCGGGACTATTGCTCCGATCCGGCTAGAATGAAAGGCATGTTTTCTACTAGTGAAGCAAATCCGGCAACATATGGCATTCACTTTCACACCCTAAGATAGTGGACTATATATACTCTTTTTTGGAAATAAATAAATAAATTGTGATCATGGGATATGTCTTGAGCAAGCCACTCAAGAACTATTTATCATCTCTTTTGAGTCATGTTACCATCCTAATTGCATGTTTCGTTTATGATTCCTTGCCAAACCCAAATTGATGGAAAAAATATACTATGTTAGGTTGAAGTCAATTCACATGAAAAGAATGGCAACAAGTTGGAATGAGTCTCCCGTTGAAGGGAAATTGCATTTGAAAACAGATTTGTCTTGAATTATCTACAGTAGTAAACAACTTATACAACAGTAAAAGAAATTGATATGCCCACACCTGCCCGGCACGTTTCATCACTCCAAGAGTACAAGAGTATATGAAGAACTTAAATAAGCTGTCTTGAATTATCTACAGTGACCAACTTATACAAGAGTACAAGAGTATAAGTTGGACAGATTTACAAACCTGTCGGGCGCGTTTCTGACCTTGCTGAATGCCCCGTAAGTTTCAAATATTGAACAGTGCCAAGTAAGGTTCCGGTTGAATAATGCCAAGCTCACTAGTTTATTGATGCTAAAATAAAACTGATAGGAAGAAAGCAGATTCAAAATCCAGCAGATGGTGCAGGGGAGCGCACGGTGGCGGAGCTATGTACGCTTTTGCCCCCCAAACACTCATATTTCAGCTTTTGCCCCCAGTAGATTCTGGCTAGCTCCGCCACTGGGAGCGCACATGCCGGTTGTATGGATGGTGCCATGGAGATGGGGTGACCCCAGGGAGAGATCCAAGCAGACTTCAAGTTTCTGTTCTCCTCGCCGGCAGCCAAAGTGCAGAAGGTCCAATCATTTGAGAAATGAATGCAGCTTTGACTGCTGCGTCATCACCACATCATCTGGTGGAGTAGACACGAGCTCCAGCTCGGAAAAAGGAGAGGTGGGGCGGATGGACTCGCACCAGATGGTACATTTAAGAAGTGTCTTTTTAATCATGCGACTATATATTAGCGAATCATGCGACCATCCTACTTGCATATTGTGTTATATTGTAGTGAATTCACAGTAAGAAGAGATGGTGCCATGGAGATGGTTGAACGTAAATTGCATTTGCCAAAAGGTTGGTCTTGAATTATCCAAAACAACCAACTTTCAAGTAGTAGAAGAACTTGATATGCATGTTATTCCAGCGTTGTGCATACGTGCCATCACTCGAAGTCCAATGCATCTTTGAAAGATGTGTGAAATGTGGGAACTGGCTCATTTTAGCTGACCTCGTGGCTAGTTTGTGGTGGAACGGCGAACCTTGTTGGAATAAACACAAACACCTGGTGGGCAGGGGCAGGCGGGTGGACGGAAGCTGTCCTCGCGGCAGTGCGCTCGCTTCAAGCGGGCGGACGAGAAGGCGTGCAAAGCATCTCCAAGGCGAGGTACTTGCCCGCCGTCCTACCTTGCGTTGACGGGAAGGCCAGAGAGATGCACCCAGTCGAGCTTGCTTACCCAACGTAGAGGTCGGAGAGATTCTTGTCGAGACCATTTGCAGGGGAAACGACGGAGGTCAGAATAGAGAGATGAATGCATGGGTGGCACTGTGCGTGTACAGCATGGCTGCATGGAGCTGAGGTGGAGACTGCACACTTTAGAGGTGGCGGCCGTGCGCATCTTATTAGGAAATTAATCAGCAAACGCATCTAATTATTAGGAAACTAATGACGGACGCATCCTATTAGATAACTAATCATGAACGCGTATAATTATTAATTAGGAAACTAATCGCCAGCGCATCCTATCGTCTCCTATCAAGAAATCCCGATGGCGAGTCGCCTGCCGTCACCAGCCCACCACCCACGCGAGTCATAGTGGGAGACACGCGAGGAGGAGTTGCGGCTTCCTCCGAATACACACACATGTGCCGTCACCGCTTTCATCTTCTGCCTGGAGGCCAGGTCACTTTTCTACTGACTGCAATGACTTCATCCACGTCCTGGCATGCTCTCCCGGAACCACAGGCATCCGCGTCGACTTCGGCTCCGTCCACAACACCCATGCTGACAACCCCCCACCGCCGACACCCTTCAAGTGGGGGCAACGCTGAGTATTCCGGACCAGTATAAGAGGGCCAAAAAAATCGAGTGGGGGCATTGGCCCCCACAACCATGCATGTAGATTCGCCTGGTCGCCAACCATTGTCGTCCCCAGGGCGGCGCAGGTCACGGCCACTGCGCGACAGGTGAAGCTAATCACGGCCCCGTCTCACTCGCCTGAAGCCACTGCCGACTTCCTCAGCTCTGACGCGTGCTGCTCCCTTGGACACGCTTGTCCAGTACTCATGCATGGACGACGACGTCATCCAAAGACATCCTACCTTCGTCGGCGCTGGAACTCCCCATGCCCCGGTGCGTGGAGGGCGTCGCCTCAAAGCTAGATGACTGAGTCACCTGCATCGACAACGCCGCCCAGCTGGTGAGAGGACACAGTCGCCGTGGCCGCTCGCGGGCCTGAACGACGGAGATGCTCGCCTCACTGGTAGAAAAAGGGCCTATAGTCTCAGTTCATAAGGGCCTTTAGTCCCGGTTCCGGACTAAAGTGTCGGTACTAATGCCCTGTACCTTTAGTCCCGGTTCAATCCAGAACCGGGACTGATGGGCCTCCACGTGGGCAATGCGCAGAGCCCAGGCAGGAGACCATTTGGTCCCGGTTGGTGGCACCAACCGGGACCAATAGGCATCCACGCGTCAGCATTTCTGTGGCTGGGGTTTTTGTTTTTTTGAAAGGGGGGGGGGTTGGGGGTTTTGGGGGGTTAATTTAGGTGTTTCATATATGTGTTAGCTAGCTATAATTAATAGAGAGAAGTGTCCTCTCTTATGTCCGTGCTTGGTCGACGCTACGTACTATACATACGTATAGAGAGGACTAGACACGCTAGTTAGCTAGTAAGCAAACGAAGGAAACAGAAGATCGTCATGAACATATATGCATACAGAGAGAAGTGATATCGACCACCTCTCCTTCTCCGAGAGATTGGTCGAACAACAAGTTCTCGTATATCTATCCGACACTACCGGCTACATATATACAATAATTATCTCTTACAAATATAATCATACGGACTCATGATTCACATAGTATTCTCCGTCTTCAGCAATCACTTGGTCAAGAAAGAATGCCGCCAATTCCTCTTGAATTGCTCGCATGCGAGCTGGTACTAGGAGTTCATCCCGCTTCCGAAACATCTAATTTGAAGAAGGGGGTCAATACATATATATATATGAATGAATGAAACTCAATACAAATGATGGTAATAAAATAAAATTGTGAATGTTATTATTTACGTACTTCATATTGTTCGTCAGAGTACCCGCCCCGCTCACAGGTCCTGTGGCGGATGGACTTGCAGACGTAGTATCCACAGAAATCATTCCCTTTTTCCTGCCACAACCACTTTACAAGAAATAGAGGTCAATCAAACTGATAAGCAAGAATGCTAAATGGTATTGATGAAACTAGCGCTTGAATCACTAGGAGATGCGCGGAACATGCTACTATAGTACTTACTTTCGGGTGTCTAAATTCCAGCTCCTTCGGCAGTCCCGGAACTGTTTTGGTGAATTTTCTCCAAACCCTGCCGGACAAAGAAAACAATTACTTGATATCAGGAAATGAACAAAGTTGCTGATATGGTGGATAATGATCGATTTGACTTAGTTCTTGAGTCCAAGACGGTTACTACTTCCTGCTCAAGCCTAATCTCTAGGAGAATATAGTGAAAACTGCACACACATGCATAACTTATCAATTACATTACTATAACCTGGACTAATATATAAGGGAAACCGAATATGCACAAGACAGTAACACTCACTTGAAGTTGTAAGGAAAGAGTATTATATCTTTGTTTTCATTTCTTTTTTGAATGATCGTAGCAAGTTGGCCTCGGTATCTCCGGGATGATGTTGAACCTCAATTGCATCTATGAGATATGTGTTAATGAACCCAATATCACCGATTTGTCTTTTCTTCAATTCGGCGATCTTCATTCTGCATAATATAGTGAGGATAATTATAAATACATGCAATGAAAGAGATGAGCTATATAGAGAGACTTAACGACAGAAGTAGTAGTACTTACAGACAATAGCAGGTGATCGTTGTTTTATCGAGGGCCAATTGATTGAAAAACTGATAGAACTCCTCAAATGGAATAGGCAACAGTTCAAATCCAACGAGGTCATGCTCCGGTTTAACTCTCGCATACAAAGTACTCCTCCCCCCCAGACTCTCTGTAGATTTTCAAGTACCAATCATGTAATCTTCGCATCATCGTTGTTAAAGATTTTTCATCTTTGACGAGAGGCTTCCCGTACTCGTATCTGTGTATCTGCACCTCCATGGTATCATAATGTACATCGTCGGGCAGGTAATCGTCAACATTGCCATAACCGGGCACCATCCTCGGATCGACGATGTCGCTAGGCACCTTGAGGGGGGGGGGGACATGATTGCTTCGCTTGTTCGCCGAGCTGGGCAATTTGTTTCCCAGCTGCTCATCGTTCTTTCAGCCTTTGATCACTGACTGTACTTCCCGACCGCTCCGCTTCGGCCCATGTCTTTGCAATAATGCGCTCATAGTTGCCTTTCGGCGGAGACTTGGGTGGTTTTGCCAGGGCAGCCAGAGTGCGCTTCACTTTCACCGGATCTACCTTCTCCTCCGGAGGTGGATGTCTCTTTGCTCTCAACCCTTGAAACCAGTCATCCACTTCGGTTCGCGCGATCTTGGCGTTCTCCTCCGGGGTCCTCTCATATGGTAACTTCTCTGGAGTCTTCAGAGAAGGACCGAATCTGTATGTCCTCCCGCCTCTGGTTGTACTGCTAGACGCCGACCGAGCAGACGGAGCGGTTGTCTTCTTTACTTGCTTACGAGGCGGAGGAGAAGGACTACGACGCGCCGAAGCAGCTGGAGCGGCGGCAGGTCTCTTCCGCCCTTGCTGACGAGGCGGAGAAGGAGGAGGCTGGCTGCTCGGGCGTGTTGGCGCAGGCGGAGAAGGAGGCGGAGTGCTGCCACGCGCCAGAGAAGGAGCCGACCGAGGGCCCTGATTTTCACTCGCCGGAGGAGGAGGCGGTGGAGGAGGCGGAGTGCCCTGACTCGCCGGAGGAGGAGGAGGAGGCGGAGGCGTCCAGTTCGGAAGGTTGATGAGCTCCTTCCGCCATAGGCATGGAGTCTTCAGAGCAGACCCCAGCCGAGTCTCCCCTTCACCGGTAGGGTGGTCAAGCTGGAGGTCCTCAAATCCCTCCGTTATTTCATCCACCATCACCCTAGCATATCCTTCTGGAATCGGCCGGCAGTGAAAAGTTGCGCCGGGTTCAGTAGGATAAACAAAGCCAACAGCCGCCTTGACCTTCAAATTCATCCATTGCGTCATAAGGTGGCAATTTTGAGACTCCGTGATAGCATCCACGGGATAGCTGGCAGGAGCCATCAAGGCATGCTCCGGCTGAAGCAGCTCGGTGGAAGCCACGCTGCTTCTGCGCTGAGATGGCGGGGTAGCTTCGGGGGAGGCTTCGGCAGTACGTTTGCTGCGATTTGCTTCTCGTTCCTCTATCGCGTCTACCCTTGCTTGCAGCGCCTGCATTTGGGTCTGCTGCACTTTTTTCCTCCTCTCATGGGATTTGTAACCGCCTGCGTCCGGAAACCCAACCTTCCACGGAATGGAGCCTGGCGTGCCTCGTGTCCGTCCAGGGTGCTCAGGATTCCCGAGGGCCATTGTGAGCTCGTCGTTCTCTCTGTCTGGAAAGAACTTCCCTTGCTGCGCTGCTTCGATATACTGCTTAAGCTTCCTGACTGGTATGTCCATTTGATCGTTCGTCCAAATGCACTTCCCTGTTACAGGGTCCAAGGTTCCGCCAGCCCCGAAGAACCAAGTCCGGCAACGGTCTGGCCAGCTAATTGTCTCTGGTTCGATCCCTTTATCAACCAGATCATTCTCAGTCTTGGCCCACTTAGGCCGGGCTACGAGGTAGCCACCTGACCCCGTGCGATGGTGAAGCATCTTCTTCGCAGCATTTTGCTTGTTTGTCGCCGACATCTTCTTACTCTTTTCCGATGTCTTGTGGGCCACAAATGCGGGCCAGTGATCTCTGATCTTCTCATATCTGCCCTTGAATTCTGGTGTCTCATTATTTTCGACAAACTTATTCAGCTCTTTCTTCCACCTCCTGAATAGTTCTGCCATCCTCTTAAGAGCAAAAGACTTGATTAATTTCTCTTTAACTGGGTTCTCTGGATTATCCTCTGGCGGTAGGGTGAAATTTGACTTCAGCTCAGTCCAAAGATCATTTTTCTGCATATCATTGACATAAGACACCTCAGGGTCTTCTGTAGCCGGCTTAAACCATTGCTGGATGCTTATCGGGATCTTGTCCCTAACCAGAACCCCGCACTGAGCAACAAATGCGCTCTTTGTCCGGAGGGGTTCAATCGGTTGGCCGTCGGGCGCGATTGCTATGATCTCAAACTTTTCATCCGAGCTCAACTTTTTCTTCGGGCCTCGTCTCTTTACCGAAGTTGTGCTCGATCCGGAGGGCTAGAAAAAAGAACAAAGACTTAATTAATATGTGTACATACCAAAACAATGAATGCATCAATCAGCTAGTCAGCACAGGCTTAACTAATATATATACCTGGCCGGACTCGGTTCGGTCACCGGAGCCGTCATCACGGTCTCCTTCTTGCACCGGCATTGGGTCACCGGAGCCGTCCTCATGTTCTTCTTCTTGCACCGGCATTAGGTCACCGTAGCCAGCTTGTTCACCCTCTCCTTCCAGACCATCGGTTTCGTTGAGAAACAACGAGACGGCATCACTTCCTTCTGCGATTATGTCCCTCAACAACGCTTCTTTTGCTTCGTCTAGGGCGGTGTCCATAGTTTCTACAAATATTTACAACATGGCAATTATTATTCAAACATGACAGATGGATATATTAGTGCCAAACGTAGAACTAGCTACCTAATCATAGTAAGCTATCGGGAGGGGGTATATATCGACAACGACGACACTACATCTATGTCCCTCGACGACCCTCGTTCCCGATAAAAAAAAGAGGAAGAAGAAGAAAAAAAGAGGAGAAGAAAGAATAGAGGAGAAGAACTCCTCTATTCTTTCTTCTCTTTTTTTTCTTCTTCCTCTTCTTTTTTTATCCTCTTCTTCCTCTCATGTTCGAGAGCATCGCCGAGGGGTCGGGAGGTTGCCTAGTGTCAAAGGATTCAACAAAACCATGTCTTCATCATTAGGCGAAAGTAACATGTGCATGATGGTACGAAGCTCTCCAAAGTTATTTTGGAACGGAGTCCTAGATAGGATAATTCGCTTTTTGGTACAAAGTTCAGCAAGAACCTTCCAAATATCGTTATTTGGAAGGCCTTTGCTGAAATTCATACAAGAAGGCAAATTATCCTATCCGGGACACCATTCCAAAATAATTTTGGAGGACTTCGTCATGCCCTGGTTACTTCTGGCTAATGATGAAGCCATGGATTTCTTCAATACTTTGACACTAGGAAACCTCTCCCCTCGGATCCTCGACCCTCGAACCCTCGACGACCCTGGAACCCTCGACCCCTCGGCGATCCTCTTCTTCCTCTCATGTTCGAGAGCATCGCCGAGGGGTCGGGAGGTTGCCTAGTGTCGAAGGATTCAACAAAACCATGTCTTCATCATTAGGCGAAAGTAACATGTGCATGATGGTACGAAGCTCTCCAAAGTTATTTTGGAACGGAGTCCAAGATAGGATAATTCGCTTTTTGGTACAAAGTTCAGCAAGAACCTTCCAAATATCGTCATTTGGAAGGCCTTTGCTGAAATTCATACAAGAAGGCAAATTATCCTATCCGGGACACCATTCCAAAATAATTTTGGAGGACTTCTTCATGCCCTGGTTACTTCTGGCTAATGATGAAGCCATGGATTTCTTCAATACTTTGACACTAGGAAACCTCTCTCGACCCCTCGGCGATCCTCGACCCCTCGACCCCTCGACGACCCTGGAACCCTCGACCCCTCGATGATCCTCTTCCTCCTCTCATGTTCGAGAGGATCGCCGAGGGGTCGGGAGGTTGCGTAGTGTCAAAGGATTCAACAAAACCATGTCTTCATCATTAGGCGAAAGTAACATGTGCATGATGGTACGAAGCTCTCCAAAGTTATTTTGGAACGGAGTCCTAGATAGGATAATTCGCTTTTTGGTACAAAGTTCAGCAAGAACCTTCCAAATATCGTTATTTGGAAGGCCTTTGCTGAAATTCATACAAAAAGGCAAATTATCCTATCCGGGACACCATTCCAAAATAATTTTGGAGGACTTCGTCATGCCCTGGTTACTTCCGGCTAATGATGAAGCCATGGATTTCTTCAATACTTTGACACTAGGAAACCTCTCTTGACCCCTCGGCGATCCTCGACCCCTCGAACCCTCGACGACCCTGGAACCCTCGACCCCTAGACGACCCTAGAACCCTCGACCCTCGACCCTATAGAACCCTCGAACCCTCGACCCTGAAACCCTCGACCCTTGACCCCTTAACGACCCTCGACCCTCTACCCTAGTTCCCGACCCTCGACCCCTCGGCGATCCTCGACACCCTCGTTCCCGATAAAAATTAAGAAGAAGAAGAAAAAAAAGAGGAGAAAAAAAAGGAGAAGAAGCTCCTCTATTCCTTCTTCTTCTCCTCTCTTCTTCTTCCTCTTCTTCCTCTCCTCGTCTTCTCCTTCTTCTTCTCCTTCTTTCTCTACTTATTTTCCTTTTCCTTATTTTACTTTTTCCTCTCCACTAACATAAAATGCACTAACCTAAAATGCAACAAACATAAAATGCACTAAATCGATCAACTAACCTAAAATCAGTGATAAAATGCACTAACCTAAAATCGATATCTACTAACAACTTAAAAAAAATTAATACATATATGAAAAAATGCATATATGAAAAAAAACATCATCATATCATCAATAGAAAAAAATAGTATTTTTTTCTAAAAATCTATCTTTTGCATATATACATCAACATATATATACACTAACCTAAAATGCACAAAAATGCTATCGGAGAGGGGGTATATCGACCCCCCCCTCATGTATCCACATACATACATCTATACATACATACATTTCTCATATATACATACATACATTTCTCATATATAAGTTTTTCTTCTTCTTCCTTTCTTCCTTCTACCTAGCTAGATATATAAATTTTTGCATATATAAAATACATATATACTTGCATATAGGTATAAATTTTTGCATATATAAACTTTTGCGTATATAAAGTTTTTCTAAAATCTAACTTTTGCATATATGAACATATATATACACAGAGAACATATACATATATGCACATTTTTATAATAATGAAAAAAATTATAGGAAAGGGCGCCGGCGGCCGGACCGAAGGTGGCGGCGTGTGGTCGGGGCGACGGCGACGGGGTTGGGGAAGGGGCGGCGCGCGCGGCGACGGCGAAGGGGTCGGGAAGGGGCGGCGCACGCGGCGACGATGACGGGGTCGGGGAACGGGTGGCGCGCGCGGCGACGGCGACGGGGTCGGGGCAGGGGCGGCGCGCGCGGCGACGGCGATGGTGTCGGGGCCGGCAGGGGCGGCGGGCGCGGCGACGGTGTCGGGGCAGTGGCTCGGCGGCGGCGACGGCGAGGTGGACCAGCCTGACGGCGTCGGGGCAGGGCTCGGCGGCGACGGCGACGAGGAGCAGAAGGCGTCGGGGCGAGAAGAAACAGATGGATTTTGGCGAAAACTGCAAAGTGTTGTATATATAGCAAGAGCATTGGTCCCGGTTCGTGCTACGAACCGGGACTAATGCCCCCCTTTAGTCCCGGTTGGTGCCACCAACCGGGACCAAAGGCCTCTTTTCAGCAGCCCAAAGGGCGGGAAGCGGCGGCCTTTGGTCCCGGTTGGTGGCACCAACCGGGACTAAAGGGGGGCATTAGTCCCGGGTCGTAGCACCAACCGGGACTAATGCCCCCTTTAGTCCTGGTTGGTGCCACCAACCGGGACCAAAGGCCTGTGCTGCCCCGAACCCAAATATTTAGTCCCACCTCGCTAGTTGAGAGGGAGGCGCACCTGTTTATAAGGTGCGGTGCGCCTTCCCTCTCGAGCTCCTCTCTAAAGCAGGCTTTCGGGCCTAACACTGCAATCTGTGCCTGTGGGCCTACTGGGCCTCCCGCGGGCCTGAATCCTGGCCCATGGTAGGGTTTCTAGTCGTATTCAGGCCGTGGGGGCCCAGTAGGTGGCACTTTTTTTGTTTTTTTGTTTTTTGTTTCTACTTAGAACTAAATACTTATAGTTTTGTAGTGATTTCTTTTTTATTTTAGGTCACAAAAATTATAAACTTTCTGTTAGTGCCATTAGTTTTAAAATTTGAATAGTTTAAATTTGATTTTTTTAAAATTTGTGTGAATCACTAGTTTATGAATAACTTTACTATAAAAATTGATTTTTGAGTCAATCTTTTTCCTGCTATTTAATATTACTGTGTTTTATCATTATACTCAATTTGGTAATTTTAGTTAGTCATAACAAATATTATAGGGGTGAGCCCTATTTTTTCCAGTTTTTTGTTTTGTTTTCTGCATTATTTATTTCCTTTTGTTTTTTGCTTTATTTTTAATTCTTTTTGCTTTTAGTTTTAGAAAAATTATAAACTTTCTGTTAGTGCCATTAGTTTTCAAATTTGAAAACACTTTTTTAGTTTTTTGTTTTCTTTGTTGCTTTATTTATTTTATTTTGTTTCTACTTACAACAAAATACTTATTGTTGCTATTTTTATTTTTTTCCAGTTTTTTTGTTTTGTTTTCTGTATTATTTATTTTGTTTTGTTTTTTGCTTTATTTTTTAATTCTTTTTGCTTTTAGGTCAGCAAAATTATAAACTTTCTGTTAGTGCCATTAGTTTTAGAAAAAATATAAACTTTCTGTTAGTGCCATTAGTTTTCAAATTTGAATAGTTAAAATTTGAACATAGATGCACCTATAGAGAAAATTCGACCTAAATTCATAGTTTTCAAATGAACTCTGAAAAAGTTGGCATAGCATACTCGTCTGTTACAAATTTGGCATGGTATCATCATAATAGTTGCGGGAGAAAGTCTTCACTTTTTCTTCGCTTGTGTCATTTGCTTATTGCGCCGTAACCATGGATAATCTTCATTGTTTATCAGGATGCTTGGGTCAGCCTTGACATTGAAGGGAGGAATTTCATGAAACTTTTCATAATCTTCAGACATGTCTGTCTTGCCGTCCACTCCCAGGATGTCCCTTTTTCCTGAAAGAACTATGTGGCGCTTTGGCTCATCGTATGATGTATTCGCTTCCTTATCTTTTCTTTTTCTCGGTTTGGTAGACATGTCCTTCACATAGATAACCTGTGCCACATCATTGGCTAGGACGAACGGTTCGTCAGTGTACCCAAGATTTTTCAGATCCACTGTTGTCATTCCGTACTGTGGGTCTACCTGTACCCCGCCGCCTAACAGATTGACCCATTTGCACTTAAACAAAGGGACCTTAAAATCAGGTCCGTAGTCAAGTTCCCATATGTCCACTATGTAACCATAATATGTATCCTTTCCGCTCTCGGTTGCTGCATCAAAGCGGACACCGCTGTTTTGGTTGGTGCTCTTTTGATCTTGGGCGATCGTGTAAAATGTATTCCCATTTATCTCGTATCCTTTGTAAGTCAATACAGTCAAAGATGGTCCCCTGGACAACAAGTACAACTCATCACAAACAGTGTTGTCACCTCTGAGACGTGTTTCCAACCAACTGCTGAAAGTCCTGATGTGTTCACATGTAATCCAGTCGTCGCACTGCTCCGGGTGTTTGGAGCGCAGACTGTTCTTGTGTTCATCGACATACGGGGTCACCAAGGTAGAGTTCTGTAGAACTGTGTAGTGTGCTTGAGACCAAGAATATCCGTCCCTGCATATTATTGAGTCTCTTCCAAGAGTGCCTTTTCCAGTCAGTCTCCCCTCATACCGCGATTTAGGGAGACCTATCTTGTTAAGGCCAGGAATGAAGTCAACACAAAACCCGATAACATCCTCTGTTTGATGGCCCATGGAGATGCTTCCTTCTGGCCTAGCGCGATTACGGACATATTTCTTTAGGACTCCCATGAACCTCTCAAAGGGGAACATATTGTGTAGAAATACGGGCCCCAGGATGACAATCTCGTCGACTAGATGAACTAGGACGTGCGTCATGATATTGAAGAAGGATGGTGGGAACACCAGCTCGAAACTGACAAGACATTGCGCCACATCACTCCTTAGCCTTGGTACGATTTCTGGATCGATCACCTTCTGAGAGATTGCATTGAGGAATGCACATAGCTTCACAATGGCTAATCGGACGTTTTCCGGTAGAAGCCCCCTCAATGCAACCGGAAGCAGTTGCGTCATAATCACGTGGCAGTCATGAGACTTTAGGTTCTGAAACTTTTTCTCTGGCATATTTATTATTCCCTTTATATTCGACGAGAAGCCAGTCGTGACCTTCATACTGAGCAGGCATTCAAAGAAGATTTCTTTCTCTTCTTTCGTAAGAGCGTAGCTGGCAGGACCTTTATACTGCTTCGGAGGCATGCCGTCTTTTTCGTGCAAACGTTGCAGGTCCTCCCGTGCCTCAGGTGTATCTTTTGTCTTCCCATACACGCCCAAGAAGCCTAGCAGGTTCACGCAAAGGTTCTTCGTCACGTGCATCACGTCGATTGAGGAGCGGACCTCTAGGTCTTTCCAGTAGGGTAGGTCCCAAAATATAGATTTCTTCTTCCACATGGGTGCGTGTCCCTCAGCGTCATTCGGAACAGCTAGTCCACCGGGACCCTTTCCAAAGATTACGTAGTGTAAATCATTGACCATAGCAAGCACGTGATCACCGGTGCGCATGGCGGGCTTCTTCCGGTGATCTGCCTCGCCTTTGAAATGCTTGCCTTTCTTTCGACATTGATGGTTGGTCGGAAGAAATCGACGATGGCCCAGGTACACATTCTTCCTGCATTTGTCCAGGTATATACTTTCAGTGTCATCTAAACAGTGCGTGCATGCGTGGTATCCTTTGTTTGTCTGTCCTGAAAGGTTACTGAGAGCGGGCCAATCGTTGATGGTCACGAACAGCAACGCCTTAAGGTTAAATTCCTCCTGTCTGTGCTCATCCCACGTACGTACACCGTTTCCATTCCACAGCTGTAAAAGTTCTTCAACTAATGGCCTTAGGTACACATCAATTTCGTTGCCGGGTTGCTTAGGGCCTTGGATGAGAACTGGCATCATAATGAACTTCCGCTTCATGCACATCCAAGGAGGAAGGTTATACATACATAGAGTCACGGGCCAGGTGCTGTGATTGCTGCTCTGCTCCCCGAAAGGATTAATGCCATCCGCGCTTAAAGCAAACCATACATTCCTTGGGTCCTTTGCAAACTCATCCCAGTACTTTCTCTCGATTTTTCTCCACTGCGACCCGTCAGCGGGTGCTCTCAACTTCCCATCTTTCTTTCGGTTCTCACTGTGCCATCGCATCAACTTGGCATGCTCTTCGTTTCTGAACAGACGTTTCAACCGTGGTATTATAGGAGCATACCACATCACCTTCGCAGGAACCCTCTTCCTGGGGGGCTCGCCGTCAACATCACCAGGGTCATCTCGTCTGATCTTATACCGCAATGCACCGCATACCGGGCATGCGTTCAGATCCTTGTATGCACCGCGGTAGAGGATGCAGTCATTAGGGCATGCATGTATCTTCTCCACCTCCAATCCTAGAGGGCATACGACCTTCTTTGCTGCGTATGTACTGTCGGGCAATTCGTTATCCTTTGGAAGCTTCTTCTTCAATATTTTCAGTAGCTTCTCAAATCCTTTGTCAGCCACAGCATTCTCTGCCTTCCACTGCAGCAATTCCAGTACGGTACCGAGCTTTGTGTTGCCATCTTCGCAATTGGGGTATAACCCTTTTTTGTGATCCTCTAACATGCGATCGAACTTCAGCTTCTCCTTTTGACTAATGCATTGCGTCCTTGCATCGACAATGACCCGGCGGAGATCATCATCATCGGGCACATCGTCTGGTTCCTCTTGATCTTCAGCAGCTTCACCCGTTGCAGCATCATTGGGCACATCGTCTGGTTCCTCTTGATCTTCACCAGCTCCCCCCGTTGCAGCATCACCGTATTCAGGGGGCACATAGTTGTCATCGTAGTCTTCTTCTTCGCCGTCTTCCATCATAACCCCTATTTCTCCGTGCCTCGTCCAAACATTATAGTGTGGCATGAAACCCTTGTAAAGCAGGTGGGAGTGAAGGATTTTCCGGTTAGAGTAAGACCTCGTATTCCCACATTCAGTGCATGGACAACACATAAAACCATTCTGCTTGTTTGCCTCAGCCGCATCGAGAAACTCATGCACGCCCTTAATGTACTCGCGGGTGTGTCTGTCACCGTACATCCATTGCCGGTTCATCTGCGTGCATTATATATAATTAAGTGTCCAAATTAATAGAAGTTCATCATCACATTAAAACCAAAGTGCATACATAGTTCTCATCTAACAACATATAGCTCTCCAGAGCATCTAATTAATTAAACCATACATTGAAACTATGTAAAACATTTCAATGCGAAAACAAATGCGATCATAATCGCAACCAAGGTAACAATTGATCCAACGGCATAATGATACCAAGCCTCGGTATGAATGGCATATTTTCTAATCTTTCTAATCTTCAAGCGCATTGCATCCATCTTGATCTTGTGATCATCGACGACATCCGCAACATGCAACTCCAATATCATCTTCTCCTCCTCAATTTTTTTTATTTTTTCCTTCAACAAATTGTTTTCTTCTTCAACTAAATTTAACCTCTCGACAATAGGGTCGGTTGGCATTTCCGATTCACATACATCCTAGATAAATAAAATCTATGTCACGTTGGTCGGCATAATTTTCATAAACAATAAATGAACCAATAGTTATAAAGATAATATACATACCACATCCGAATCATAGACAGGACGAGGGCCGACGGGGGCGGATACCAAAACCATCGCACTATATAAGATGCAATAATAAATGTAAGAAAATGATACAAGTATCTATCTAAACATACAAGTAAGAATATTTTTCCTTTCAGAAAGAAGATAAGAACAAGAGGCTCACCACGGTGGTGTCGGTGATGAGATCGGCGCGGGTGATCGACGGCGGTGAAGACGGGGACGGGGCGTGACGGACCGCTAAATCTAGACAAATCTCGAGGAAAATGGAGCTTGGAGGTCGAGCTTCGAGAGGAGAAAGCTTAAGTAGTGTGGCTCGGGCATTCCATCGAACACCTCATGTGCATAGGAGGTGAGCTAGAGCACCACAAAGCCCTCTCCCCCTCGGCCAGAAAAAACAGAGCACTGTCCTCTACTCTTGCGCGAGGGGTTATATATAGGCACCTCATTGGTCCCGGTTGATGACATGAGCCGGGACTAAAGGGGAGCCTTCGGTCCCGGTTCAAGCCACCAACCGGGACCAATGGTGGTGGGCCAGGAGCGAGGCCCATTGGTCCCGGCTCATCCCACCAACCGGGACCAAAAGGTCCAGATGAACCAGGACCAATGGCCCACGTGCCCCGGCCGGCCCCCTGGGCTCACGAACCGGGACCAATGCCCACATTGGTCCCGGTTCTAGACTGAACCAGGACTAATGGGCTGACCCGGCCTAGACCAAAGCCCTGTTTTCTACTAGTGCCTTTACGCGAACGCGTCGCACGCACGGACTAATCAGGTAAGTACAGAGTGTTGTTTTTTTACTGTCATCGCTACCTCGCCGGTGGTGACACATCTAGAAGTACATGAACTAGAGATGAGGCAATGAGAAACAGAGGCGCGCGGGAGCACACACAGTTGGGTTTCAGACAACCAATGCCTTCTTTCTTTCTTTATTTTTCACTGATTTTCGCGTACCTGCAACAGACATCCCTGTTTTTTTAAGTACTAACTACCGGTTATTACATGGCCAACTCACGACTACACAGTGAACTCACAGACAAATTCGCTGAATCAAGACCCAGAAGTTTGCATAAGTTTTAGTGAAAAGAAAACTAAAGTTCTCATAAGTTTTCCTAAAAAAGCCTGAAGTTTGCATAAGTGTATTTGTTTGTCCAGCAAATACATGGCAATTGTAATTTTACATGAGCATTTTCATACCGTCCTTATCTACAGTTGAGTTAACATGGTTTCCCAATAGAAAACTTGGACAAAAAGCAAAAAATGCATGTTGATTATGATGATGACGAATGTAGGATATTTTTTGGTCATGATAAATTCTCATATCATTTATTTTATTTCAATATTGCACTCTACATTACATACTACGTATGACCACTTTGGTAGAGATGACGAGTTCACATCATACAGAGATACCAACCATGTTTCTCCGAATATCTTGAATCATGATCCTTATGACTTCATCTCTACTACTTATAAGAAATACATTTTTTCATTTGACTATTTCCTGACTTGAGAGGTAAGGTATGTTTTATCCACCAGAGTTGCTAAAATTGGAAGCATGTCTGTAGTTTTTTCTTTCTAAACCGGCATTTGTTGGCCTTTTTTTGCCACTGTTATTATTACAAAGTGGTAGCCTAAGCATGTTGAAGACCATTTCCCAATTATTTATCGTCGTATCATTATTACTACAAACTGAGAGGATATTTGTTATATTGTCAAAATTTTAGAATGTTGAGCCCTTAAAGAAATGTGTAGTACTCAAGTAACTGTTCCAAGTTGTCGTATTAATGCTTTTGTCCAGTGAATAACAAGTATA
This sequence comes from Triticum aestivum, assembly GCF_018294505.1. Classification (NCBI taxonomy): domain Eukaryota; kingdom Viridiplantae; phylum Streptophyta; class Magnoliopsida; order Poales; family Poaceae; genus Triticum; species Triticum aestivum. The sequence continues at coordinate 5,716,619 of NC_057794.1, read as the reverse complement.
ATTATGTAATTTATCACTATAATTTTATTTGGTTTACATGTTCTATTTTCATAATAAAGTAAGTCACTTTTCTTGCTTCCAGACATTACGACACTTGTGTGCAATAGTAGAATCGGATGGTCCAATTAGCATTTTTTTTGTCTTGTTTCACAGCTGATTCTATGCAGTCAAGACATCTCTACACTTCTCTATCTGACAATGGCTTCCTCTTTTCAATAAACCATAGAGGTCTCTTCCCACTATTATGTTTGACTCTCAATTGTAATAATAATTCTTGACTGAAGTTTGTTGGCACTGAAATGGTTCCTTAGCTTGTCCTAAGTGACATTTTCATGTGTGATTATACTTTCATAAATGTGTGCATATGAAGAATCGTGATGAATCTTCTAAATAATTTTGAGTTTTATACATTAGGAACACCGGATGGTCTTTTAATACAGGAGACATGTTGATTAAGGAGAAACGATATTGCAAGTTATTTGTACGAGTTGGAAATAAGAGATTGTGTATTTTATACAGAAAGTTCAAATTTAAGAATAAATTGTCTTGTATTAAGTTTAGTATGATGTGTTAATCCAAATAGACGTGTGTCGCACATGCACACTTATTAGTTCAAATAGACGTGCGTTGCACGTGCACACTTACTAGTAGCAGAGTGGGGTCTGAGCCATCAAGCTTCAGTAAATAATGGACATTGGGATCTGAGTTAAATCAGAAGCAGCAACCCCTTTTCTTAATCTAAGAACATGTCAAAGCTCAAATCACCAGGATTTCATAAGATTTCTTTCTAGTGGACGTGGTGAATGAATTAACGCATTTGCTAGATTCAATTGGAAAGACATACTGACAAACAAGTTGGCAAATAATTCTAGGTGGGAACTACCTAGATAGGGGAAAAATAGGGTATTGGTACGTACAGCAACGCAACTTGGTGGCGAGGGTTGCGGAAGTCGAGCTTGGTGGTGAGGTGGGCCAGAACTTCTGTAGGCAATTTGTAATACCATGATGTTTCGACAAAATCTTAGAAGAAATAATTGACTCAAATAAACAACTTAACTTTCAGTTGAAACAAAACTATTCGTGAGAAATGAAGCTAGAATGTGTAGGATACATTTTACGGTGCTGGATGTAGGTTGCTAACATTCCATGGTTATCGCAGACGGCTAGAGTTGTGAGAGCATCTACAACCGGACCTTTCAAACTCGCCTCATTCGTCCAGACAGGCCGCCCGGTGACTGCTCGGTCACGATTTTTTGACCCAGACAGACCCTCAAATGGCTCTCAAACGCCTAGGATGACCGGCACCCCCCATATCCAGCTCAAATATAGAGTTCGTACTAGAATAACACCTTAAGACACAAATCAATCAAAACCCTAATGTCACCTCGATACTCCAATGTCACCTCAAGTATCCATGGGTATGATTATACGATATGCATCACACAATCTCAGATCCATCTATTCAACCAACACAAAGGACCTTAAAGAGTGCCCCAAAGTTCTACCGGAGAATCACGACGAAAACGTGTGCCAACCCCTATGCATAGGTTCATGGGCGGAACCCGCAAGTTGATCACCAAAACATACATCAAGTGAATCATGTGATATCCCATTGTCACCACAGATACGCACGGCAAGACATACATAAAGTGTTCTCAAATCTTTAAAGACTCAATCTGATAAGATTACTTCAAAGGGGAAACTCAATTCATTACAAGAGAGAAGAGGTGGAGGAGAAACATAAAATCCAACTATAATAGCAAAGCTCGCGATACATCAAGATCGTGTCAAATCAAGAACACGAGAGAGAGAGAGAGAGAGAGAGAGAGAGAGAGAGAGAGAGATCAAACACATAGCTACTGGTACATACCCTCAGCCCCGAGGGAGAACTACTCCCTCCTCGTCATGGAGAGCATTGGGATGATGAAGATGACCATCGGAGAGGGATTGCCCCCTCCGGCAGGGTGCCGGAACGGGTCTAGATTGGTTTTCGGTGGCTACGGAGGCTTCTGGCAGCGGAACTCCCGATCTATTGTGTTCCCTGGAAGTTTTACGATACGTAGGTATATATGGGTACAAGGGGTACGTCGGTGGACCGAAGGGGGGGCCACGAGGCAGGGGGGCGCGCCCTAGGGGGGTGGGCACGCCCCCTACCCTCGTGAGCACCTCCTTCATCTTCTGACGTATGGTCCAAGTCTATCTAGTAGGTTTCCTTCCAAAAATAACTTATCCAGTTGATTTCGTTCCGTTTTGACTCCGTTTGATATTCCTTTTTCTCGAAACACTGAAATAGGCATAAAACAGGAAAGTGGATAATAAAGCCCAATATTGCCCAAAATAGTAGATAATATAGCATGGAGCAATCAAAAATTATAGATACGTTGGAGACGCATCAATTATCCAAGCTAGTTTAGCATCACCTGACTAAGGGATTTTCTAACCGATCCCCTAAAAGGCCATAAGGGAGTAAAATTTTGGTTATACTCCCTTATTGCACAACTAGCCGATCCCCTATCCGGCTTAGTGGAGTAATTTTTTTACTCCAACTCCGAATATGCTCCCAAAACTTTCTAAATTTACTCACTCTTGCGGTGGGCTAGTAAAACTGATGCCTCTCTCTTTCTCCCACCGTGCGCCACCATGTATCCCGCTGCCGAAGATGCTACGCCCCACCGTCGCCACCGATGACCATCCGGCCAGCCGAAATGGATAGCCTGGACCCTTCCCTCACCCGCCAGACACCACCACCGAAAATCACCCATGCACCGCCGTACGCGCTGAAGAAGAGTTTGGGGATGAAAAAAAAACATCGTGTCCAAGCTCTCCTCCAACCGCCCCAATGGCCTCTAGGGTGGCCACTGCCTCTCTAGCAATGGCCCGCCGCCCTCCCGCTGCACCCGCCGGCACCAAACAAGCTAGAAAGCGGACGACGGGGGCGTCGGCGCTCGCCCATGCGCCCACCAATAAGAAGATGAAGAAGTCCAAAGTGGCGCCTTGTCCTAGACCGGCTCCTCGTGCAACTACTCCGGCGTGGGCGACTGCCGCAGCCGGCAACAAGGATCACGATCGCCAAGTGCTCGATGAAATGCCTACCAGGTAAAAACAAAAAACCTCACATGTTGTTGGTATCCGATAGTGATTGTTTGTGGCCGGTAGTGATTGTTGGTCGTGTTTGCTTTGTTTATTGTAGTGCAGAAATGAACACAATCAAGTTCCTCGCCCCCTTGTAGTCATTGGCCACCATTGTACTTGATGAGCTCAACTATGACTCATTTTTTGATCATTCAGAGGCCACCCAAGACATGGAGAAAGAGGTGATCGGGGAAGAGGAGGCCAAAGAGGTGGTGGCCGAGGAAGAGGAGGTTGTGGAGGTGACCGATGCTAGCACGAAGGTGCCAAGGTGCCGCACCCAAAACTGCAACTAGAAGGAGGATATTTCTCCTTGCGATGCTTGTTGTGCGATCTCCACGGATACAACGATGGAACGGATCAAACCAAGACCATGTTTTAGGAGAGAATTACCGACCCCTATAACAACTCCGTGGATCTGCGATCAAGCCGTACTCAAGGTTCTCCTTGGTATCGTTGGAGCACCATTCATGACCAATGCAACCGATGGTTCGGTTGCATCAACCAAGTGAATCATGCACCACCGAGCGCTGTGCAAGTGGTGGAGTATGGCCCCTACATCGGAGAACTATTCAAGCATTGAAACACCAAGTTCAGTCACAAGCCCTTCATGTTGCATCATTGCTACAAGAGAGCTATACAAAAACGAGAAGTGGATCCAAAGAATCGCAGAGACAACTCCAAAGAGATCAAGGTTGAGAATTTCCGTTGAGGAGGACGACGAGATTGACGAAGAGGCCAACAATAGACCGGAAGGAAACAAGATTGCAAAAGAAAAAAAGGAAATGAATTCGGTGGCACTTACAAAGAAGAACTTGTGGCAATGATCAAGACCAAGAAGATGTTGGCAGACGAATGCAAAGAAGAGAAGATGGTGAGGTGTAATGAGCGTAGGATGAGAAATGGAAGACCAAGTCGACGGACGAAGAGAGAAAGTTGAAGGCGGAGGAGCGTAGGCTTGCACTTGAGGTGGAGAGGATTCATGATGCAAAGAAGGCCGGAGAACGTGCTATAATGTTCATGAAAATCCAATCACAATGGATGAAACCACAAGAAGTATTGGGAGCTCACTCATGGAAAGATCTTGGAAGCCTCTCTTCGGAATGTTGGTGGTGGCCAAGGTGGTGGTGTTGATGGTGGTGGCCGAGGGTGTGGTGGTGGTGATGATGTGTATGTTGGTGGCCGGGAGGATGGCGGTGTTGATGTTGGTGATGGTCAAGAGGACAACGGTGGTCATGGTGGCTGAGAGGATGGTGGAGTTGATTTATTCACCGACGACATCATTTGAGTGGCGGTGGCCGAGGGGGTGGTGGTGCATGCCATTGGTTGGCTTGATCCACAACATATGCATGCTATGGTGATTTTGGATTAAACATTGTGTTTGAAGTGATGTCTTTTGAGTGAACTTCACATGTTTTAATTTGAAAAACGCGATGATGAAACTTTATGTTATGACGGTTATGCTATGCATGTTTTCATTTGAATGTTTTTAAAATATCACTAGTAGAAAACATGGCTTTGGTACAAGATCGATCTACACATCAGTCCCGGTTGCATTACGAACTGGGACTAATGTGAGCATTAGTCCCGGTTCGAGCAGCTAGGGCGCCGGTCGGGGCTCGGCAGGCATCAGTCCCGGTTCAAATGGGACCTTTAGTCCCGGTTGTAGACACCAACCAGGAGTAAAGGGTGCGATGCCCTTTAGTCTCGGTTGGTGTCTCCAACCGAGACTAAAGGTTAGACCACGCTGGAGCGGTGAGGAGGGGTGATTAGAGATTAAATTCTCAAATAATTCAAAGATTTAAAAATCGGAACAAAATAAAAAAACTAAAAGAAACAGATATTTTTTTCAAAAAAAATATTTAGTCCCAGTTGGTGTTACCAACCGGGACTAAAGGCTCCACCTTCCTTTAGTCCCGGGACTAAAGGTCCTCCATCCCCCACTCCACGTGGAGCCCCTTTAGTCCCGGTTGGTAACCCAACCGGGACTAAAAGTGGGGGCCTTTAGTCCCGATTGTTTTGTCCCGGTTGCAGAACTAGGACTAAAAGCCCTCTGGAACCGGGACTAAATGTCTGTTTTCTACTAGTGTATGTATTGTGTAGTGTTTGAAGCTCGTGCGGCTAGGACACAAAATTTACACAATTTTATTTTTACTCCACTAACTACAGGGGATCGACTAGGTGCCGCCACTATTAGTGGAGTAAAAATTTACTCCACTAACTTTACTCTGCCGGATACTCCGTTAACTTTTGCGGGATTGGTTAGAAATGCCCTAAGCATATAGAGCTTGATATTCACTTTGCTCGGGAAAATGTACCACTTACACATCTCATCATCTTCACAGTTTGTGGATATCTTCCAAAGCTAGTCCTACCATTCATCGGTAGCGATCAACTTGGATTGCATGCTCAAATTCCAGGGGCTTCGTCGAGACTCGTGTAAGCCCGGTGTTTTTGGTAGTAGAATATACTGAGTGTTTATTGGAAGCCATGGCCGTCGTGTTGCCATGTGTTTTTTTGGGGGCCTACTCGTTTACCATCTGCTAAACAGAGTATCCGAGAAATAACAATCTGCTTAGAGAAAAACACTAGGCAACACACGTTTTCTCCGTATTGATTGTAAGCTACTTTTTCCTATCTTCTCCCATGCCTTAAACATCTCGTCGTCATCATCTTTGTGCCAGTCTAGTGAGTGGCCCTCATCCTGTTGTATTGAAAGTTGCCCTTCGTCCTTCATACCTGTTTCATTGATTCTGCTCAATACTAACGTGGGTTCAGATATTTTGGCTCTGATGGCAGCTTCGGCGGCACCCACCTGCGAATAAGTAGCATCTGTGCAATTGATCATCACATGGACTATTGTGCACGTGAGGTGCTCGGTGCCAACATCCAGATATTCAAATCGATCCCGGGCTGTTATCACTCCAAGAGTACGCCAGAGCCTTTGAAGCTGCGGCATGGATCCTTCTTTGAACTCCAGGCCCATCCAGCTATCCCGGATTAGTAAAGAAAACACCTTCAGATGCAGAAAGGTACCCTTCTTGATGATGAACCTGCTTCCTTCTAGGAAACAATTGTTTGCAACCAAGTTGAGTAGGACTAGATTAATCAAGCCCCCGAGGACATGGAAATCTTCTGCTTTTGCTTGCTCGAGTTGAATGTGCAAGTGGGTAAGGCTGGAGAGTGATCCCATATTAGGTGGAACTCGCCCGAGAGGAAGATCAAGTAGTACGAGCTCAACTCTTGGGGGATCAAATGTATTTTCTGGTGGAGCTGTGACTTCAGCCCATGAATCCACCAGTAGGGAAACCTCTTTATCATCAAAATTCTCACAATTAAGAGATAGGGAGTGGAGCTTGGACTTCACAACCTCACGAAAAAAATACATGAGACTGGTTACTGGTGATGTACCCAACCTTACATCTAGTATCCTTAGGCATTCAGACTCCCTCAGCAGTTGTGCCACCATACGAAGTGAGTTGCTTCCGTCGGCAAAACTGTTTGCTTCTTCTAATTCATGCATCACCCTAATTCTCTTGACGTCTACATCAAGCAGGAAAAGCAGCAGATGCTTCAACTTTTGCAATTTAAATATAGATGCAGGTAAAGTCGTCCCAAAGTACCAGTTCCGCCTCAAATCTAGGGTCTCTAGCTGCTCCAGTTCTCCGATCTCCTCTGGTAACCCCCTGATACCAGTCCCTGCCAGTCCCAGGTATCTCAGTAGGACCAATTCTCCAATGCCTGCCAGATGGTGATCTTCTAACCCCTTTCTATCTTCTAGATCTAGCACCTGCAGAAGTTTGAAGCCCCAAAGAATATCCACAGAAGCTCTTATGGACAGTGGAACATGCATCTCCTCTTCATCATTAACATCTTCGAAAAATATGAGTGATCGCATCCTTGATAAGTGCGGGGTCCTTGCAGAGAAGGTGACAACTTCGTCTTCATTACTACTGTCGAGCGATAACCGCCGAATGGTGTCACACGGAAATGGACCAAAACATAATTCTGCAGCCCTTGTAGCAAAGTTCTCTTCTCTGGACATGGATCTGATGAAATCAAGAATCACACCATGAATGGTACATCCAAATGCTTGGTCATCAGTGTAGTCAAACACCGGTTGAATCAGTCTTCTACTTATAAGCTCATTGAAGAACCTCTCCCCTGTTGCCCACAAGCATTCTCTATTTGTTCTTGGGATAAATCCTTCAGCTCCCCATAACCGTATTAAACGATCTTTTTTTATGGTATAATCTTGTGGAATAAGACCAAGATACAGAAAACAAGACCTCAAAGGAAGAGATAGATCAGCAAAACTCATGTGCAGTATCTTTGTCATTCCTTTAGTGGGGGGATATTGCTTCGTTGATGATATAATAGATTTCCCAAGCATCTTCAGCTCTGTTATTTCTTCAGATTTCCTGGCTAATAAGTTGGCTGCAACAATTATGGCCAACGGCATGCCATCACACATATCCAACAACATGTTACCACAAACTTCTGCAAAATCTGACACTCTTTCTCCTCGACGACCTATGCTTCTAAGAAATAAGATTTCAGAACTCTTCTTGCTAAGTGCCTCCATCTCGTAGATAAGATCGTTACGATATATTGAACAAGATTTCCCTACATCCATGATGCAAGTTGTAATCAAGACCCTACGTCCAAGGTTATTTGGCAAAGCACAATTGATAACTTTCCAAGCCCGCATACTCCATATGCCATCGACTATGATGAAGTGCCTAAAAAATATAATTCCAAGTAAAGTAATTATTATCAACTACCACATCAATTCAAAGTAATTGACGTTTGAAAATACATAAAATGAATGAAATCGAACATAAAGAGGCCAAAAAGACAGATATACTGGTTCTGTAATGACTAATGATAGTTACTTACAATCAACGTAGTAGCAAATTTTCAGCTGATCTCCATTGGTATGCCGGTGTAGCTCGCCAAGAGCATAAATAAGGAGCACGGGGGATTTCCCTTGGAAAGCAAAGTGGCGGCTTCAGGAGGCAAGTGCCTTGTCAACTAAAAGGCGGTGTGTAGGGCAAAGGAGGTCGGGGCCTGGGCATCATCACCATCCTTGGGGCTCAGAGCTCGACGTTGTGTGCACAATGGCTCTGGCTGGCCTTCCACTATAGGTTGACAACAAGGTCAGGGCATTCTTTAGTGCGTCCACACCATCCACCTGGGGGACGGGAACCGGGCATCATTCTGGCATGACCATGGAGGAACTCTTGGAGCTTCGACATGGCATACCCGGAGTTCTTCAGCCACTGCATTATAAATGGGCTCTCTATCGCCCAGGCGCTGAATGATGATTGGTGTGGATGCGGCACCTGGGAAGGAACCTGTCACTTGGAGCCATCTGTGAGCTCATCATGCTCTGGCAATCAAAAATTCAATGCGTGGATGGCGTGGCGAGCGGAAGCAAGGCGTGCCTTAGGACTAAGGAGAAGAAGGGAGGTGAGCAGGAGGCAAACGGCTAGAGGGAGAAGAAAGAACGGTGACCATTGCATGTTAATCCCACAACTCATAAACTGACTCAACACAGGTTTTTTTAGGATCCTTGGGCCCCTTTTGTATGGACTAATGGTATTGCCATAATTCATGCTTTTGTCTCAAGGAAATGGCGGCATAAAAAGAATTGATCTTTTTTATTCTCTCCTTTTCTATTTTGACATGAATTACTTCATTTATGAGATATTCATTTGTCTTTTTTCCCATTCCATCACACACACATAGAGCAAAAGAATTGATCCCTACTAACTCTAATTCTCTCAACATGCAACTATACAAACTCATTTGGCATTCTTGCTTATCAGTTTGATTGACCTCTATTTCTTGTAAAGTGGTTGTGGCAGGAACAAGGGAATGATTTCTGTGGATACTACGTCTGCGAGTCCATCCGCCACACGACCTGTGAGCGGGGCGGGTACTCTGACAAACAATATGAAGTGCGTAAATAACAATATTCACAATTTTATTTTATTACCATCATTTGTGTTGAGTTTCATTCATTCATATATATATATATATATATATATATGTATTGACCCCCTTCTTCAAATTAGATGTTTCGGATGCGGAATGAACTCCTAGCACCAGATCGCATGCGAGCAATTCAAGAGGAATTGACGGCATTCTTTCTTGACCACGTGATCACCGAAGACGGAGAATACTATGTGGACCATGCGTCCGTAATTTAGGAGATTATATTTGTAAGAGATAATTATTGTATATATGTAGCCGGTAGTGTCGGATAGATATACGAGAACTTGTTGTTCGACCAATCTCTTGGAAAAGGAGAGGTGGTCGATATCACTTCTCTCTGTATGCATATATGTTCATGACGATCTTCTATTTCCTTCGTTTGCTTACTAGCTAACTAGCGTGTCTAGTCCTCTCTATACGTATGTATAGTACGTAGCGTCGACCAAGCACGGACATAAGAGAGGACACTTCTCTCTATTAATTAGCTATCTAACACAATATATGAAATACCTAAATTAACCCCCCAAAACCCCCAACCCCCCCCCCCCTCACCTTAAAAAAAACAAAAACCCCGGGCACAGAAATGCTGACGCGTGGATGCCTATTGGTCTCGATTGGTGCCACCAACCGGGACCAAAGGCCCTCCTGCCTGGGCTCAGCGCGCATGCCACGTGGAGGCCCATCTGTCCCGGTTCTGGTTAGAACCGGGACTAAAGGGTCGACAATAGGCCCATTTTCTACTAGTGAGGATGGATGAATATTGTTGTTGTATTGATCTCACCCTTGTATGGGGGTATTAAATACATGAGGAGTAGAGGCTTAGAGTACAAGACAAGTCATAGATGGTTTAAACCTATTTAATCTCTACTTCTTATCTCTATCTTTAAACCCATATCATATTATAACATTCCCCCTCAGTCGTAGCGGGAGTGAAGTGGACGATGACGACTGGATTTGAACTCTTGTGCTTCCGTTGTCTTCTCCGCTGCGCCATCATCAACTGCGTCTCTGATGGGTCGGCACCTAGGGCGGCGACTGTGTCCCCTTCTGATGCCTTCCTGCCTTCTCCTGTATTCCCTCCCGCAGTCACAGCGGGAGTGGCGTGGACGCTAGTGACGACGCGGACGTTGTTGACTGGAGTGGTTGCCGAAGTGTTGCTATAGACGTAGCCATCAATGTCAATGTCGAGGTAGCTGATCATGGTGATGTAGCCGTGGTCGAGGTAGTCGTGGTCGATGATGTGGTTGTCGTGGATGATGAAGCCGCACAAAGCCTGAGGCGCAAAAAAATGCGCTATGACGGAGCTGCAACCGTGGATGATGCACCTTGCGGATGTCAGATGGTGCCATCGGCGATGAGTCCACCGGTTTTGCCAAGACCGGAGGAAGCCCATCGAGCACACATCGGTTTTGCCAGAACCGTGTGGCCATGTAGGGTCGTCACTATAGTGACGCCGTGTCGATGCAGTCGTGGATGACGCGGTCGATGCCGTCGTCGTGACGCGGTCATTGCCGTTGTCGAGGTCGTGTCTTGCAGAAAAATCTGTCAGAGGACGCTAGTTGTCCATTTTGTGGACGAGGCGGCGGGCGGTGTGTCGATGATGATGTTGGTGAAGACCACGTTGACGAAGACCTTAGTGATGAAGTGTCAGCGTTGACACTGCAGCGGCGTGTCAATGATGATTCGTCGTTTGGAGGCGTCCCTCGTGGCGACGGGGTGTCGATGCCGCGTCATGTCGAAGAAGTATGTTGGCTCGTAGCCTGGCGTAGTCGTACAGCTCGATGTCGTTCAGCACGGGAGGTGTCGGTGTTGTTGCGGATCGGTAGCTTGATGCAGGTTCGATGCGTCGGTTCGGTGTAGACGTCCGTCATGTGCATGGTGTGGAATCTGGCTCGATGCAGATCGCTGTTGAAGTAGTCCAGAACAGAAGAAGTCGATGTAGGTACGATCGTTGTACGGAGGCGCAGCTGACGACCGGAGATCCGATGAATCGAAGCCGCCGGTGCGTCCATATATGCGTCATGCATGCACGTGTAGCCGCCGGTGCGTCACTAAGACGTGTTGACCCATGTCATGCGCGCGATGAAGTGGCTCGTTGTCAGCGACTCCTTTACTCCTCTCTCAAAAATTCTGGACATGACATGGGCCACTCTTGAGCCTGGCCTGCTCAGAAGCGATCGGCGAGCCGCTATTAATACAGGGAGCTGGCATCAGATGGACTTGGCTTGGACGAAACGGCGGCTTCGGCCGAGGCTTGGCTCTGCTCTTCATCTCCCTCTCCCTGTAGTTCTTCCTTCTTCCTTTCCTCTCCAGTAAATCGAGAGCTTGTAACAGAATTCATGGTGATTGAGTGAAACTAGTAGTTGGATCCTAACACTCGTGGCTGCTGCAGCATACCAGGCTACCTCCGCCTAGGCCTGTGCGCACGGCCTGCTGGCTGCACTCCCACCGGAAGCCCTGTACGGCTGTACCATGCCGCGGCCGTCGGCTTGGATCTGCAATGTGGAGTTGCTCGAAGTCGTGTCACGCGCGTGCTGGCCGACCCGGCCGGCCAGATCGAAGAACCGTAGGTCCGTAGCCCCGATGCGGAATAAGTCGACGTAGATCGGATCGTGGTAGCGCCAGCCTTCCGACTCGGTGCGTAGGCGCGGCCGGAGCGCACGAAGGCGGAGCCACGCTGCTGGAACACACAGCTGCAGTTTGCCGTGTGTCGCCCTCCCGTGATCGGAATTTGCACATTGTCGTTGCGGAGTTGGTGGCGTACACCGATGGAACGAAGCCGGCGGGTGCTCCTGGTGCCATCCCGTGGTGATGCATGCATGGCATCTTGTTGTGCACGTGGATGGATGCACGGCGATGAAGCTGGAGACGGTGCAGCCGCGTTGTCGGTGTAGATCGGATTGAACCCAATACGCGTGTGCCGTCGCCCCGCGGGCGCAAGTCTCGATGCAGGTGCGGGTGACGAGGGACCTGAGGTTGATGTAGAAGGCCGTGCGTGCTGCTCGTTCAGATCCAAGCATCCGCACGTCTTGCCGTAGTCACCGCTAATTCTGCACTGCTTTCACCTAATCTAACTTGATCTCTACTTCTAATGTCTCAGTTGATAGGTCGCGTTTCGGATTTTATTTTCGTCCCATCTCGTCCGGTTTTTTTATACCTATTTTGGTACCTCCTCCCACCTCACGCTGACCCGCCACCAACCGAAAAAAAACCACGTACCGAGTCCTCCACCCGCCCCCGCGCTCTTCAGGTCGTAACAGCCGATCGCGCCCGAGACAAGCGTCGAAGAAAAAATCTACGTCGATTAACCAGCGATAAAAAAACCTGCGAAAATTAACCAGCGAAAAAAACACCGCACGTACGAGAGCGACGTCACATGCCCTCGAGAATGACTCGCACGAGATCCCTTGGCCGCCGCCCTCGCACTCGCATCCTTCGCCGCCGCCCTCGCACATCAAGCCGCCGTCGATCCCTGCGCTACTACGGGAGCCGCCGCCGATCCCATTGAGGAGCTGCCGCCGATGACGGGAGACGCCGCCGATCCCGTTGAGGAGCCGCCGCCGATGACGGGAGACGCCGCACGCTGACCTACCCCTCCCCAATCCCTAGCCTCGCACCTCTTCCCGTCTGGCGCCTCCTACCTCGGCTGGGCGGTGGCCTCAAGTGCCTCTTCTTCCCCAATGCGGCCTCAACCAACGACGCTGCACCCCGGTGATGACTCCGCCCCATGATTCCCATCGGTCGGCGCCTCGCCAGCAGTGACCTCCCCCTCCATGTATCCTGTGATCCGGTCGTGCGCCACCGCCTCTCCAGGCGCCTAGATCCCGGCTTCCAGAAGGGGATAGGGGTGGAGGCGTCAGCGGAGGGGACAGGGATGTGGACCGGAGAAACTACATGGTGGAAGCACAACAAAGCGTTCAAGCACGGCACCCCATCGCATGCAGCTGCAGGTAACTACTTCCCTGAGTCTCCTTCGTAGGTGTGGTCACTATATTTCCTACTTGTGCAGATCCTAACTGGTTGTAACTCCGTTCATTCTCTTCCTAACAGTAGTTCGTCAGCCACATTGGACTAATCTAATGCATTCGAATTGCCTTGGTGTATGAAAATAACAATATAGGCTTGATGTGTACAAGCGCATAGCTCCTTATCTAGCCTAATCTGAATGTAGCTTATATTCTTAATCTTTTTATGCAAACTATTTTAGCCAGCGGCAGATGTTGGGCACTCTGAGGTATGCAAACCTTCTCAGAGCAAGGGGAGCAAGAGTACCGGTACTGCATTTCTTATCTTCATCGCTCAAAATTCCCAGAACTAATCGTGAGCTCTTGCTTTGATACAGAACTAATCTTAAAGGTGATAGCCCTGTTTCTTCCCTGTTTTAGATCAACCGTTCTTCTTTCTTCCTTGGAGCTGCACTGTTTTGGATGAACTGGACTAACCCTAGGTAATTGATTAATTTCTCACGAAAATAGAATTTAGATGAGAGTGAAATTGAACTGGAGGGTGCTTAATTCGCCATTTGTTTCTGGACGGAGGCTGCATTATTTTCTTTAGGAGAGAACCCCTTTTCCGTACTATACTCTGTACTTCATAAGGACCTAAATCCCTCTCAATAGTCTTGCAAGGTGAACTCAATTTGTTTTTTTTTGTGCTTAATTGTGTAGAAGGGATGAAGGTCATCCACGAGGTGTCTCAAGGTGAACCCCGTGGTACCCGACCAAGTGGCTGGAGGGAATGGTGTATGCTCACAAGGTACGTGATTTAGCTGTGCTTCTGACTATATGTGTGCTCATGGCCTCATGGGTTCTGATATAGCTGCGCTGGCTATATTTCAGTTTGTACAGACCAATTTGCACTCGAACAAGAATCCCACGAACCTTAATGTGGCCTTTAAGTTTCAGGTACAACATTCTCTTCTGCTCTGTTGCGTCGCGTGCTCCACCCCTATACCTTATGATTCATGAGTTTCTGGTGACGAAATGTGTTATATTTGTAGAGTCGATGCTTTAAGAGAGGGAAAAGCAGCTGCCCACACAATGGTTTTCCAGTTATACTCTTTAAAGAATTTGTAGGAGGATCCATTGATTTAAAAACACGTGGAAAGCATTCAGTTTAGTAAATATTGTATATACCCTTCCCCTGAAAAGTTTGACGTTGTTACTTGGGAAAAAGGAAAATGCCCACAGATCAAATCCTTTGATACATTGATTACTTTTTAGTTATGCAAAGTTTAAACTTCAGTTATGCTTTATTGGTCGTTTTCCCCCAATAAATATCTACCTTTTCCCCAATAAATATCTACCAACTGCAGGTCCTTGGGGTTGGATGCGGCAACTCGCGGCTCGAAGACAATCTTTTGTGGTGGGGCGTCGCCGCCGCCGGCGGCACCTGCATAGACTGTCTCGCTGGGAACGAAGAGATGCTCCCTTGATTTGGAGCTGTAGAAAGGAGGTGGTTGTAGACACAAAGTGGGGACACGCAACTCCCAGTCATAATATTCTTTATCTTGGCTCGTTGTTTGGGAATGGACGCATCAATCTGATGGCGCTCTCCTCCATGCCAAACGGATCCTTGGTTCGGAGGCGCGCGGCGCCGACGATGACAACCTTTCTATCGACGCAAGGGCAGCAGTAGCTCATGATGCTGTTGATGCCACCACCATGAATGGGGTTGATGCAAGGTGGGACAAGTATGTATACCAGGCAAAGTACTCAATCTGTTTGGCATTTAGCTTTTTGATTCTATTTTTAGTAAACTTGATTCAGATAATTTGTTTACCTGATGCCTTCACTCCAGGTAATCTGTTTGTCTGACATTTTGCTTTTTGATTCAGTGCGATCACTAATGGGGAGAACATAAAACTTCAATTGAGGGCACTGTGATTCTCTAGCTACATGTATCATGTAAGTAATGTCTTTCCATGAATCTTCTATTCATTATATAACCTCTCAGGCCCTTACAAAAGTATCTCTGTTGACTTGATTTCTTTCTGCTGATTCTTATAGGGTCACCAACCACACATGTAAAAACCATGTCTCCCTACTGTAATTTGATGATTTATTTACATGTGGCACGGAATAGTTCAGAGTTCACTCCGAAAAAGAATTGCTTTGCATGTACATTTGCTAAAAGACGGATGTGCTGAACTTTCGACGGTTCCGATTAGTTGCTGACATAACCTTTCCTCTTTTCATTGATAGGTCCAAAAGAGATCCTTATTTCACCTTTGTTTATAGGCATTCAACATGAGGAATTTTATACTTTTGGAGTGGAGCTATCAAATATATATTATGAGTTTCTAAAACATCTATTATAAGGTAAAATCATTATATACATATTATTTTATTTATGTTTCATGTGACTCGAATCTACCGCAGCCATATGGAAGTTTTGGAAGGCACAGCTTATTGCATGATCACGAAGAAATTATTGGATAGTTCATCATTTTTATGTTTGTATGAACAAGGATTTTTGGTTGTTTGGCCTCACAAAGGTTCTTTGTTGAGCAGGAGTTGAAGAGAGCTTCCTCTGCCCCAGCAGATTCTGAGAAAACCAACCAGCAGAGAACATGAACAAATATAGTGACGAGAAAGGGTGGAGCTGAGTACACCACACATGGATATGATGGTCTTCCCTATGTTCTTTTTGGCAATCCACTTAATCACTGACTCAACTTTGAATGGGTGAGCTAACAAGCCCGTGTTATGTCTTCCCTCTTTCTTTGTAAGTGGATGATTTCAGATTGCTCGTCATTATTCAACAACTATACTTGTGATAGAAAAATGTGCTAAACTGTAGTACTCCCTCCGTCCCATGATAAGTTTCGCTATACTGATGGTTTGACCAGCCCCGTATCTAGAGCCCCCGCGTCGTCTCCCTAGGAGGCGACTCGGGCGGAACCAGGTCCGCCGCCGCCGGCCCCCCTTTCTCCAGCGTCTCCCCTCGCCGCTGCCGGCTTACGTCGCCGGTCGAAGCCCGCCGGCGGCTGGCAGCGGCGGGCGCTGCCCCCGTGCGGCTCCCCCTCCTCCCCGATCTGTCCGTTCCTCGCCCCCCTCGACGGCGACTCGATCTGCGTCCCCGTCCTCGATCTGCGGTGCCTGCGCGTCGCCCGGCCTTTCCCCTTCCTCTTCGACCCGTGGGGGGCGCCGGCTGGCCGGAATCGCTCGGCCGTCGCCGGACTCCTGGTGGTCGCGCCTCAGCACCAGATCTGGCGGGTACGGATGGCCTCGTCGACCGGCCTCCGTGCTCTCTCGTTGCAGCCTCGCGCTGGCCGCGGCGCACCACGTCTGCGTGCGGCAGCCCGGTACATTGCTGCGTATGTTGCTGCTCTCTTTGGCCCTCCGTAGCTCGCTTCGCAGCTCATGGCTGTCTAGCCTGATGGGCTACGGCGGTGGTTGGCCGACTTGCTCCGGTTGCGAGGTGGAGGAGGCACTGCCGGGTGAAAACTTCATCGACGATGACGGCTGCAGCTGCCATTTTTCCTTCTTGAAGGCGTCGAGTTTGGCATTGTTTCCCTCCCCCCCAAGCACTCAGATCCCGAGAGAAATCTCGGACCCGGGGTTCCCCGTGTCGGATGATGTCGACGTCTCTACGCCGTTTCCTCCTTGGGGGCATCTTCTTGGATTTCTTCTGCTTCGGGTGGACTCGCCTCTTGCTGCTTCCTCTCCACCTCGGCTTCGATCCCTGGCTGGCCATTGTCCTTGGCGACTCGAGTGGAGCTTGCTTGGACATCCTGGGGTGGCCTCGACGACGCGCTGCCCTTCGACCTCGGCGGCAGTACACCGGTACTGCGCCCTTCGGTCTCGGTGGCGTGTTGCCTTCTCGGCTTCGCTGGCGGCGCACCGGTACCGCCACTCGAACTCGGCTATTCGACGCTCTTCGTTCGCGCCAGTGATGCTTCTCGATATGCTTCTACTTCGGTGTCTCCTTTATATCAGGGATGTGCTTCATGGTGGCCCGGACGATGTTTGCGTGGACATCCTGGGGTGGCCTCGGCGGCACGCTGCTCTTCGACCTCGGCGGCGGTACACCGGTGCCGTGCCCTTCGGTCTCGGTGGTTTGTTGTCTCTTGGCTTCGCCGGCGCACACCGGTGTCGCCGCCCGAACTCGGCTATCCGACGCCC
Source organism: Triticum aestivum (assembly GCF_018294505.1). Classification (NCBI taxonomy): domain Eukaryota; kingdom Viridiplantae; phylum Streptophyta; class Magnoliopsida; order Poales; family Poaceae; genus Triticum; species Triticum aestivum. The sequence continues at coordinate 5,699,364 of NC_057794.1, read as the reverse complement.
TTCGTTCGTGCCAGTGATGTTCCATTGCGAGTTGCTGTTATGGTGCCCGTCTTTTTCTCCCTAGGCCTTGTTGTGGTTCATTGTCAGTGGTGGAACAAGCTGCTCAGCGGAGCTTGCTACCTGAGATGTCGGCCTCCAGGGGTTTCGGTTTGGTTCTGTTGCCAGCCTTCCCCTCCATTTTGTTTTCTTTCTTCTAGTTTTGGGCTTCCTCTTGAAGCCCTCCCCTGTTATTTTCTTTTGTGCCTTTGTGCACTTACTTGTATCTGTACTGACTGCCAAGTCACTTTCGAGTGGGAATATAACAAGCGGTGGGGTTTTTGGCCCCCCCGTCAATCTCGAAAAAAAAAAGTTTCGCTATACTTGTGAAAGACTAATGTATATTCTTCTAAAGTTATAATACATTCATGGTCTGTGTATATCATTTGTATGTTGCAAACCTGAGTCGGGCAGGCAGCAACTGATTTCTTCATTTGCTATCTTTATATTCTTCAAAGCAATAAAAGTGTATGCGCATTTGGTGAGATTAGGGGAGTGTACTGACAAGTGACAAGCATATTTCCTTGCGTGTCATCCTCGATGCTGCCTCCTTAGTTCACACAGTACTTCTCTTAATCACTTTTGTTGCAGATGTTTGACACATCCAACTACCATGTTGATTTTCTGATCATTCTTTGGTCTGGACTATATATGATATATGTATTATATCATCAGCACAATATGATTCTTCTTCTTCTTGCAGGGCGCTTCCGATGCACAGATGGTGGCGGTGAAGCAGCAGGCCCGAGAGAGCGTGCAGGGGAGGAAGGAGTTCCTGGTGGAGGTGCTGATACTGGCGGTGCTCAGCCACCCTAACTTCGTCAGCCTGATCGACTTCTGCGCACAGGGGACAAGCGGCTGCTGTTGTACGAGTACATGCCCTTCGGCAGCCTGGAGAGTCATCTCTTTGGTAATACTTCTCAAAATTATTTAGACTTGCTAATAGAGCATTCGATGTTTAGCTTCTGCCAATCTGTACATTCTGTTATTAGATTTATTTTCCCTCAATACCTTGTTTAGTACAAGGAAGGACTGATATTATTCCCCAACCAGGGTCGTTGATTATTGTTTATTTTATCATAGTTCAGTATTTTTCATCTGAAAATAGATTCAAATGTGTACAGAGTAAGGGTTGTTAAATTTTTATCTATAGTCCTTCGTCACCATCATCGAGCCGCTGGAAGGTGGGAGGCAGAGAGGATGTGTCATAGGAGGATTCCATCAGATTAGTTAGAAATTAGAATGCCGCTCAACCTAGCATTAAGGTTGGTTGAGCCTGATGCACTAGCACATTGGATTAGTTGAAAATCAGAATGTACGATTAATTATTAGAGAACTATACGTGCAGATTACTCATGTGTGTCTCGGTACCATGATTGCATAGGAAACACGTTAATTATGTAAGAGACGAATAGGAGTAATGGCATCATAGCTCGGGCGTCTTGGGAGGAAAGTGGCGTCGGTGGTGCTGAGCCAGAACAAGTTCACCGGCTCTCCTCCTACCTGCTAGAGCATATGGACGTGTCACGGAACCCCTTCGTCGGGCCGTTCCTGTTGGCGCTACTGTCTGTCCAGTACCTGAGCATAGCCAGCAACAGGTTCACCCAGGCGCTATCCGACAAGGGGTCCTGCTGGGACAACCTCCGGCTTGTCGACCTGATGGGGAGCATCCCTCCCCCCACTATCGCCATCCTATCCAACCAGCCGCCAAGCATCTACTACTGCTCCCACTGGATATGTAACCCATCTGACTCCCTTCGCTTCCTGTTCTTCCCTTGATATTATCAATTTGTGTGCAAATGCTCTTTTTCAGTAGCTTAGTTACGGACTCTGATTTTATTCTTGTTTCATGTAGGCACTTATATATGAATAGCGTGCCTACATCTGCACAACTGCATAACAGTCACAAATGATTGTTTTGTGAATCTGCAGAGAATCTAATTATCCATGTATCGGCAATAGCTAGATTAATTTGTTTACCCAAAATTATCAAGGTGAATTCCCTGTTCTCGTTTTCTCAAGTCGATGATGCATGCCAAATATCCTACCACTTTACATTCGCTCTCTTTAAATCATTCATCTATTTGATCAGGAAGCATCTTGCTATGATCAATAAAGATGGAAAAACAGTGCACACAATAGATGAGTGGCCGAGTACAATGAACTTCTTTCATAGTCATGGATTATTCATGTGTTAAACAAGTTCTGCTCATCGATTAGTTATTATCAAACCTGTTGATTATGTTTTTACTATAATTTATGATTTAATTTGTACCTTGCAAACTCGGCAAGTAAAAATATCACTTATTTAAGAGCCGAGAGAGTGTTGTTAAAATGTGTTTGATTACCTTTTAAATGTTTTACAAGATTCAGCGATATATGAGTATACTTCCATGTCTACTTGATTTCTATACAGAATATGGAACCAGATGTAGTGAAATGTTTGCATACCATGTCTGGATTCAGCAAGCTATTTACTGATGGCTGATTTTTAAGGATGTCTTATGAAGTTGTGATTCTGCGAGGAAAAGCTCGTGAGTGGAATTATTCAGTATGGTGCTTGTGATGTTTCCTTCATAGCTCTTTTACAATCAGCCATTCCTCTATTATTATTCGTAAATGGTCCTCTAAATCCTAAATACACAATAGATTTTTTGTTGCGTTCATCTGTGTGTTACAATCTATTTCTTTCATATTTTTTCAGCGGTTCCATTATATATATTCACTTTGGAAGGTAAAAAATTATATGTTGCCTGGTTGCCCGAGAAATTAAAAAGGCTAAATCTTGAGTTGTATGGAGCATGGTCATTTGCTTGAAGTTTCGAATGGACTGTATATACCATTGAATGAGAGGAATTATTCCATGAGTGTGGACAAATTGAGCTGATCGATTGATTGAGAAAATATTGTGTGGATGTTCTCAGATCTCCTTGCTCCACTACTCCTTGGATTATTACCTTTGTTCATATATTTTGGTTTATCTGAGCTGAAGGTAACCTTCTTAAACTATCCATAAAAATAGTTCAAATTGTTAATTAATTGTTTGCTTAATTGTGTTGTCTATCTATTCTTTTGTACATAGAAAATATAACCTCCAAATCTGCACATGCTTTTGCGAATGTATCCATCCTGACATTTCTTATAATGTGGAAGTTATCAGAGCCCTTTTTTAAGCATCCACTTTGAGTTCACCGGTGGCAGGTAGCTTGTACAATACTGAATTTTCAAGGTAACAAAATCGGTTATGCGTTGCAGCAAAATCGAATGTGATAGAGAAAATATTCAGGCTTCGTAGCGAAACAATGCCTCTGTTAGGATAGTACACCCAGATCCCCAATGCATTTGGTTTATTATGATGTATTGATACTGAAGTTTGTACCATATCTTGAGAATTATGATTTCAGCAGTGATAATATACTCTAGATAAAAGGATGGACACATAAGCTTGGGACATGATTGTGGCCGCTGTACTTCAAGAAGGTGCGGAGCTACGGTGAGCAGCAGGTTGCATCGTCATGGTGGTCGCCCTCGACCATGATGGTGTGCACACCTTGGCACCAGGAATTGGCTTGGGACGCCGTGGAGGAAGAGAGAAGGGGGGTGGGCAATGTTGTCGAAGGGGGCGGGGGGGGGGGGGAGATGACTGTGAGAGTCAAGGTTTTGGTTACCGAATGAGGCATTTTTACTGAGGGGGACTGGTAAACGTGGTTACCACGGTTACCGAGAAATACCGATAAATACCGAGAATATTTTGGACGAATTTTATAGTTGAATTTTGAATTCAAATGAGTTAACGAACGAACATTTGAACTAGAGACCTCTTAAAACAGGAACTAGGTTGCTACCAACATGCCAGAACCACCTCTCATGACATTAATTAGATCCTACGTAATTTACTACAAATCGAGTGTTTAAATTCAAAAAATTCAAAAAACTGGTATTTTTTGCTTGGTATGTGGATTTACCGAGGGGCATGGATATACGCGGTAACCATGGGAAATCTCGAAATTTCGACCGGTAACCAAAACCTTGGTGAGAGTAAGGTGTGGGCTGAATGTCGTGGTGTAGGGTGCTGTAAGAAGCCGTGGTGGGGATAGCAAGCCGGGGGATGAGATGTGTGTGTCAGCACTATGTCATATGGTGAGAGAGTAAGATGGTGAATTGCATTTTTAAGATAAGAATAAAAGGTGTTTACTTTTTTTGGAAAAAACGATGGTTTGCTATGAGAGAAATGTCACATACTTCTTTATATAGTAGAAAATATCACAAACCCTAACAAGTTATTTCTTGAGAATAATTACTAACAAGTGATTTACAGATGAGTCTACGTGTTATTAAAATTGGGATGCGACTCACCCTACTAAAAGCGGTCACCTGCTTGCATCAAGAATTTTGGGACGGAGGGAGTATTATATATGAGCTATTTTAAGATATGTATATGTTCACTTTTGTACATCAGAGATAAAAGTCAATGGATGCGGATGATGCTACTGTTGATCGACAAAGTCACTGACGTAATTACGATTGACCAGACTGAAAACTCATGAAACTTTACAAAATCAGAAGAGATGTATACAAATTATGGTTCTTCTTTGTATATAAACTACACACAATAATACAAAAGGTGTATTTCTCTCTCTCTCTCTCTTTCTCTCTCTGTCTATATATATATATATATATGACAAATATATATATATATATATATATATATATATATATATATATATTCTTTTTTGTAGATTACCATAGCGATGGAGATGAATTATGTCGAAGTTCAAATGAATCCATCAAGAAGAGTCCTGACGACGTCGTTGGAAGGGGTAAAAAAGTCACCAAGTCTTATACAACAATACAAAAAGTCATCAGAAAAAAAGTTAAAAGGCCCGTAGCAACGCACGGGAATACATTGAATCCAGAAATCCCGGATCCCACTTATTTTTATTGATCTGATTCTGAAGCCTACCTCTTTCTTGTGGCGGAGAGGCGCCATACTTAACGCAGGTGATGGCAAAGTATCTCAAGTTTGCATGTCAATGATATTTATCGGACTCGAAAGACGATGCATCCATTCAAATTGGGCATCGCTTCTACATGGCATTCGGTGTAACCTACCAAATATCTCCCAGGCATAAATGGTTATTATTTTTAAGTATGGCACCCAAATAATTCATCCATGACATATCTTGAAATTAATTTATTCTACTGATTATTCAGAACATGAGTGTTAGATTTTGTAGTCCAAAAAGATGATAATGAAGTTGAGAGAAGAGAGTATGCCTAGGATCTATGAACATGATGTGTGACAAGAGATGGTATGACTTCTTCAGAGCACCATCTTGATCCTTATTTTTTCTTCATATATGGCCAACCATTGATTATTGTGGTGCGGAAGGTCGTGAGTGCTAGAGATTGTGGCACTATTTAGAGGGTTGGGCGGCAACTCAGGTAGAGGGAGGTAGTGTGTGACAACATTTGCTGACTGTTGATGGTGGTGGCAAGTGGTTTCGTAGGTAGAGGTGGGCGGGTCAATAGACTGGATGGAGAAAAAAAGTATGTAGAGGGAGGAAGAAGAGTAGTAGCAGCAGCAGGTGTTGGCGGCGGAGGAGAGGCAAGGGGTTAGCGGTCTCGAGTGCGGGGTGCGGGAGGTCGTGGGCACCAAAATGGTGGTAGGTTTTAGAGGAACGACTGGCGTCAGCGTTGACGGAGGTGGTGACTTGAGCAAGTGGCGACGTGTGGCAACACTCGCCGGCTGTAGGGTGGCGGTGGCAGGTGCTTAGGCAGGGAGAGGCGGGCGGGTTGACAAAGTGGTCGAATAAAAAAATCTGCGGCTACAGGAGGAAGAAGAAGAATTAGAGGCGGGTCATCGTTGGATGAGAAGGGACGGGAGATTAACGGATTTGAAGGCAGGGTACAGGATATCTCAGGTGGCGGAGATGGTGGTGGTGTTTAGAGGGATAGCCGACACATCATGTTACAACATTTCGTTTGCACCATCCATCCCGAACAATCACGGAAAATAGAAGAAATTGGTGGAACTATGTTAGAAAGATCTATTTGGGTGAAGAGATGAGGAATAATGTAGTTCATGACAGTCATTTTCATCGTCTACATATTGTCAGCTTTGTCGGCACAGGAACATAGAGTGAGGGGTGCGTGGGGTGAAAGAGTGAGAGGGCTGGTTGTGGTGAGAGAGTGGCTAAGGTCAAAATAAGGCTAGGCAGGTAAGCTAAAAAAACTGGATAGACAACATTCTTGATTGTGAGATAATTTTTTAAGTGCATCAAGTAAATTTTAATTGTAACATATTTTTAGTTAGATAATCGCTCTATATGCATACATCGTCAAATTGTTTTTCAATCAATTTACATTGCAAGTGAAGGTTTTTTAATCAATTTACATTGCAAGTGAAGTGGACTTTAATTATTACCCAATTATGCCAATGCTATCTTTTCTCTACATGTGAAATTTAACTTGCGTTATGTTTATATAACTTCAGCGAAATATTTCAAAAGCCCGTGGCAACGCACGGGCATTATACTAGTAACTAAGAGAACCAATCTAATCTTTGATTGATCGGGTGCCGCTCCCCCGGGGAGAGGAGATTGATCTGCCTGGGGGCGGCGCGCTGCGGAAGTGATGGATGTGACCTAGGATCGGCGTCGTGAGACTAACCGCTCTAATACCATGTAGAAAACTATAGGGTGGATGAATGTTGTTGTATTGATCTCACCCTTATATGGGGGTATATATTAAATACATGAGGAGTAGAGGCTTAGAGTACAAGACAAGTCATAGATGGTTTAAACCTATTTAATCTCTACTCTTTATCTCTATCTTTAAACCCATATCATATTCTAACAAGCTACTCGAGCTAGGTCGTGGTGGAGCAACTAACCTTATTGAAATAAACCAATGTTTTAAATTGCGGGCTATGAAAAATAGCGGCGAGCCTTCAAATCAGCTATATAGCGGGCTAAAGCAGACTATAGCAGGCTATTTGCGAAGGAGACCATTTAGCGGCACCCTGCTGAAAAGGCTATAACGGGCTATAGACTATTTAAAACTATGAAATAAACACAAATGGCTTCATGGCAGTGCGCGGGCGATGGACTGTTTCGGCCAGCGAGAAGAGCAGCTCGACGGCGGCGATGCGTCTTCACCCTTGCCCGCCGTAGCCATACCGCCTCCGCTTGCTCTCAGCGAGCAGCTCCCAAAATAATTCTCGCTCCTCTCACTTGGCCGCCCCGTGTGTGTCCGACAGCGCGCAACTGCGGCGAGGGCCGGGGATCTGTCGCGTGGGGAACAGTCAGAGAGGCCAATATTCTATTTTTTCCGAAAGTAATAATCTGATAAAAACTTATCCTAACGCTGAGATTAACCAATGTCAAATTTATCACATTGCAATTTCCGAAAAACAATTTTACAACACATATCTCGGAGCACAGGGGTCTTCCTCCTTGAAACGTTTTGCAAACCAAGTCTTTGTGCTCCTCGTTGACAACCAAGGTGCGAAAGGTCATGACCGTGACCTCAACGACAGCTAAGATGCGGACAATGCTGCCCTTCACCATCAGGTGGAGTGGAGGAATGGGGCGGCATTGACTCGTTGTCCGGTGGCACATACACATGCTCCCACTTCACAAAGAGAATGGTGTGGCGAATGGACTCGTACCATCAAAGATCGAGATGTGTAAGACAATAGGGTTTTGGAGGGAACCGGCACAACCCTCTAGGGGTGGCCTATCACATATATATAATGAGGTGGTATACAACGTTACAGTATACACATGTAAATACAGAAACTATACAGTCTAACACCCTCCCTCAATCTTAGCCACTTCCTAAAGAATCTAGAAGGGTAAGATTGCGCCTGCAAGTCTCAAACTGCGGTAAAGGCAATGGCTTGGTGAAGATGTCAGCAAGTTGATCCTTGGAAGAAATAAACTTGATCTGTAGTTGCTTCTGAGAGACACGTTCACGCACAAAGTGATAGTCAACTTCAATGTGTTCCGTTCGGACATGGAATACCGGATTTGCAGAAAGGTATGTAGCACCGATGTTATCACACCAAAGAACAGGAGGCTGTGATTGGGGTATACCCAACTCCCGAAGCAAGGACTGTACCCACATAATCTCCGAGGTGGCATTGGCCACAACCTTATACTCAGCCTCAGTACTGCTACGCGAGACAGTAGCCTGTTTGCGAGCACTCCAGGCAATCAGGTTAGAGCCAAAGAATACAACATAACCCCCCGTGGATCGCCTGTCATCTAGATTGCCAGCCCAGTCTGCATCAGAATATGCTGAAAGACAACCAGAGTCAGACGGCCGAATATGCAATCCATGAGCCACCGTGAAACGAATATAGCACAAAATTCGCTTAATAGCAGACCAATGAGTATCACGGGGTGACTGCAGATACTGGCAGACTCGGTTAACAGCAAAGGAAATGTCCGGTCTTGTGATGGTCAAGTACTGAAGCCCACCAACAATACTCCTGTACTCTGTCGCATCAGAAGAAGAGAGAAGTGCACCATCAACAGCAGTGAGCTTATCAGTGATAGACATGGGTGTAGTCGTCGGTTTGCACTTAAGCATCCCAGCGCGCTGCAACAAATCCAGAGAGTACTTCTTCTGCGTCATAACAAGGCCAGCTGCCCGAGAAGTAACCTCCACACCAAGAAAGTAATGAAGCTTCCCAAGGTCCTTGACCGCAAAATCAGCACCAAGCGAGCGAACAAGCGCAGTAGCAGGCGACTGAGAGGAGCTGACCAAAATGATATCATCTACATAGACCAACAAGTACATAGTAACCTCAGGCCTTTGAAGAAGAAACAGTGAGGACTCAGCAGTTGATGATGCAAAACCATGAGCACGAAGAGCCATTGCAAGACGAGCATGCCAAGCACGAGGAGCCTGCTTCAGACCATAAATTGCCTTGGACAGACGACATAGATGATCAGGGTGATCCGGATCAGAGAAACCCGGAGGCTGGCGCATATAAACCTCCTCCTCCAACACACCATGAAGAAAAGCATTTTGAACATCAAGCTGACGAAGAAACCAACCTCGAGTAACGGCAAGAGAAAGAAGAAGTCTAATGGTAGTAGGCTTGACCACTGGACTGAAGGTGTCTTCATAGTCAAGACCAAAACGCTGTCGAAATCCACGAGCAACCAGACGAGCTTTATAGCGCTCAATGGACCCATCAGAATGCCTCTTCACTTTGAACACCCATTTTGAATCAATGACATTAACCCGTGATGGTGGAGGAACAAGAGTCCATGTTTGATTGCGAATAAGCGCTTGATACTCCTGCTCCATGGCCTCTCTCCAATGAGGAATGCGCATAGTAGCTTGATACATGTGTGGCTTAGAGGATGGATCTGCAAGAGCAGCAGACATGCACGCCGCTAACCAAGCAATTGTTCCATCGTGACGCTGCTTAGGCTGAAAAATGCCACTCCGGCTGCGCGTATGTGGACGTAGAGCAGCAGCAGGAGCCGCCGGCGGCGAGGGTGATGGAGACGTCACGATCGACGGAGATGCAGGCGTCGCCTCGGGCGAGCCCGGGACGGACGGCTCCGGGCTGCATGGCGAAGCCGGGCCCGACGACAGCGGCCTAGAGGCCATGGGCGAACCGAGCGTGGGCAAGGCCAGCTCCAGTGACAACGGCCCAGACGGCCTTGGCGAGGCGAGAGCATGCGAGGCCGGCCCTGGTGACAGCGGCCCAGACGCCCTGGGCGAGGCGAGGGCGGGCGAGGCCAGGCCTGGTGACGACTGCCCAGACGCCCTGGGGAAGACGGGGACCGGCGAGGCCGGCCCAGTCGCCGGGGTCGCAGGGCGCGACGGTGGTGAAGGCAGCCCAGAAGCTAGAGGCGACCTGACCGGGACATCGATCAGCCGTGCATGGGCACGGGAACCGAGGCCATGCAGGAGCGCCATGTGCTCCTCATGCACAACAGAAGGTGCCGACGAGGAAGGCGATGGCAACGAAGAGGACGATGGCGCCTCCAAGATCTCCAAACGAGCCCCACGACCAGTGCCTACACCATGGTTAGGCAACAATAGAGGAGAATATGCAACATAGTCAAATTGGTCAGAAGCAACAGAGGATGAATGCATGGTTGGTGGCTCGGCAGGGACACAGGGAGTTTGGCAAAGGGAAATACATGTTCATCAAACACAACATCCCGAGAGATGTAGACACGATTAGTGGGCACATGAAGACATTTTTATCCTTTATGAAGAGAGCGACCCCTGGATGGAGTAGAGGTTCGCCTGGTCCTGCCCTGTCCAAACACGGTGAGCCGGATTATAGACCGGACCGTGCACGCTGTCAACCAGCGCAGGAGGGCAAGGGAGAGAGCCGTCGACATAGCCAAGCAGGTAGTGACTCCCAAGGAGCGGAAGAACCTGTGCGCGCCAGAAGATGTAGTTGTCCGATGACAACTTGATGGTGATAAGATGGCCGAAGTGAAACGGCGGCGGCGGTTGCGATCCCATCGAGGAGACTGGCTGAGGTGCAAACACCATGGAGATAGTCGGGGAGGCAACCGGCGCGGTGGCAGGGGGCGCGACGGCCGCGGTTGACGCCGCGAAGCCCGCCATCACGGCGTCCTCCGCCACCAGCGGCGTGGTTGTCGAGGGCGCGACGGCCGCGGTTGACGGGGCGGCGGCGGTGTGGACCGCGAGCGCCTGGCCAGGCGAGGAGGCAGCCGGTGGTAGCGCGAACAGGGAGCCGACGCTCCTTGTCCCGATCGGCGCCTGAAGGGAGGCGGCGTCCAGCGGCCGCCATAGTAGCGCGGCGAGGGAGGCCGGCAGAAACCCGGCGGCGGTGGAACCGGACGCAGCGGCGGACAACATAGCGGCGATTGCAGCGGTCGGACGACGGCGGCGGCGGTTTAGGGTTTTTAGGCGGAAGCGGATGTAACCTAGCGTGATACCATGTAAGACAATAGGGTTTTGGGGGGAACCAGGATAACCCTCTAGGGGTGGCCTATCACATATATATAATGAGGTGGTATACAACGTTACAGTATACACATGTAAATACAGAAACTATATAGTCTAACAAGATGACCGGGGGGTTTATAGGCGAGAAGATGCACGCATTTATTTTCCTCTAATATTTTAGATGACTTGAGATGGATACAAAGGGAGTAAATCTGAATTCATATCACAGTCACATTGACATCCAAGACCATGGAGTATATATAGGACTCCTATACATCTTTTGTCTTTGATAGCTCTTTTTAGAAAGATAAACAATAAATCAATGAGCATGGGATATGTGTTGATCAAGTCATTCAAAACATGCTTATTTCACCATGTGACTGGACTAAAGAATCATGTGATCATCCTACTTGCACGTTTAAGTTAGCGTCCAACGACACAATAGAAGAACTTAGTATACATGGTACTCTCATATGTACCATCGATCACTCCAAGTGCGCCGCATCATGTAAGTCATGTGAAACATGAGAATACGTAATTCCGATGGCTCAGTTATGAAAGAACACGTATTAGTTTCAGTCGAATTGAGCGCCGTGCTCCTAGCGACTAGCCACCAGGAGGGGCTTGAGACCGTATCTAGCGCCGCCGCCGGATCCTTCCTCCGTCGCCATCTCACCCGAACCTACCCTCACTCCCGTGCGGCGCCACCGACATCGACATTCGGGACTTATTAATTTAGTTTTACAAAACATTTCAAAACCTGTTTTTTTTTCACAAACGCTGTTTTCGAGCGTTAGGAGAACCTAGCTTTAATTATCAGCTCTAGAAAAAGTTTTAATATCCATTAATTAGTTAGGCTTGCCAAACGATGTTTTAGTTTAATTTGTTAGACCTTGAAACGAGTTTGTACATAACGAATTCTCTGAAAAATAGCGATCCAAACAATAACTTTAGGCACAAGTCTAGCTAGATGCACAAATCAAATCCTATCTATACAATGTGCTCCCTGCCTTGTGTATTCTTTTTTTTAATAGGAGGCTAACCCCTGGCCTCTGCATCAAGATGATGCATGCGGTCATAATTAATAAAACTGCAAAATCCAGCAGCTGAACACTATCGACCCGACAATAAAGCGAAAAATAAGAGACCTTTTACGGTACATCAACTTAATTTAAACCGTTTATTTCTATAGTTCAACGGCCCAGATGAGCCAATACTACACTAGATTTTGGGTAGTATATTAAGTAATCAAAGGCATTTTGGGTAGTTCACATTTATCCATCCGCTGATCCGCACGCACCATCGCCATCGCTCGTCGCGTCCTAGCTAGCCGTCGGCAGCGGCGATTTTTCATGTCTTTCGTGTTACCCTCGAACCTACAGAATTTGGAGCGGGTCACCCGATGAAGATGGAGACGAGTGCGTCGGCCCGGCCGCATGCCCTCTTCCTGGCCTTGCCGGCCGTCGTCGGCAGCTAGATTACCCTGGTTTTGGTGTTCCCGTCGAGCCTCCGGGATCTGGAACTGGTCGCTGACATAGAGACGACAGCCGTCGCTAGGGCCGCATGCCCCAGACCATGTCCAGCCCGTCCCATGAATGACCTTGCAGACACTAGAATACGAGGCCATATAATGGGAAGTATTCAACTCCATCGAACTCACTTCTTGACATCATGCTATGTGCATTCTTTTCCAAAAATATAGCTAGCTAATTTAGTTAGTTCCTGCCGCCGCCGGCGGCATGCATGCAGCGTTGGGACGACGGTGCGCTGGGAGGAATGCATGCGGTGTTGGGATGGAGGCGCTCCTAAGGGCGCTAGCCTGCACGCAGCGTGCCGAGAACATGGGCGGCGACCTGCAGGCTGATTATTTTGCTAGCGATGGATGGCCGGAATTGGGGACGGAGGCCTGCAGCGGCGCTCGGCTGCGATGAGTCTAAATAATTAGACGAAACATAATTACCAATATGTCCTTAAGCCAAAATCTGACGGTCCCATACTGACCATTAGATTATCCTAATACTACCAGTTACGTTGAGTAGTATGATGTATTGTAAAATCTCCCAAAAATAAACTCTGAGGCCGTATACCTCACGACAGTACCTTCTCCAGATAGCCACTAATCCCTATGATACAAAACACCACATAAACGAAAAATACACAACCCTAGGCTATGCCTCCAATAAGGGATCGAGTACTATAGGTGGTCGCGAGGAACATATTCCAAAGCCAACACAAATCCTTAGTTGGAGCCGAATTCAACTACTCGTATCAGCGCCTATAAAAACTCAGGGAGCAAGCACGTCCCCTCCACAGGAAAACCATCGAGTCCCGGCCACGGCGACATCGACATCTCATCGGCAGGTTCGATCGCCATCTCATCGCGAGGGAAAGCGCAGCAACACCGTCGGCCATCGCGCGCCATGGAAGCAACATCACCCACGTCTTCCTTGGAAGAATCCGTTGCCGACACCGAGATGTCGGTTGCAGACATCGAGAGGGCGCTGGCAAAATATTTTGCCGACGTCGAGAGGGTTATGAAGGACTTCTGCGTGCAGGAGGGCAAAGGCGAATGCGTGGACAAGGTCGGCGCATGGGTTGCTGCGTGCTCGGGGCCGGACATGATGGCGTGCACTAGCGCGCAGGCGGCGCTGGACAAGTGCATGCAGGGCAACTCCAGCTGATTGATTCATCCACGCCGGCAGGCCACGTTACCTAATTAATTAGCCATGTCTGGTTTCACTATGGATTTCTTAGGTAGATTAATTTCGATTTTTTATGAGTAACTACTTTCAGATTCGCGTTAGTTGTTTCGGTACTGTCATCTTGCACTCTTGTAAGAACTTCCGCAGTTACTAAACCACACGATAATTGTTCAGAATTTTTATATGAAATTTTCAAAAATATAATAGTAGGAATTTCTCCATGCAGTGTATTTCTTTTAACATATTGAGGGGAGTAGCTAGAGTAAGCAGTTAAATTCCTGCTGCCTGGCCTAAAAAAAGTCTACAGAAATTCAAAAGACTCCCGTGCGTCCCTCCCTCCCAGACAACTCAACAAACTCAACCTTCAAAAAATAAAATCCATCGAGATGTAGTTATATTACTACATCTACTAGTTAGCAAAATTAAAAAACTTAAATTTGGACATGTTTTGCAAAAAAAGTGTTATGAATAAGTGAAACGGCTATAACTTTTGCATATGATGTCGGAAAAAATGTATAATATATCAAAATGTTCAGCACGAAAATCCACATCCGATTTCGATAGCCGTAAGCCGTTTTGCAAATTTTAAAATCCTCAAATTCTAAAAGGAAAAAAAGTTTAAATTTTAGTTTTTTTGAATTTTGATTAAATCTGGTCAAACTATGGTCAAACTACTTATTCAAGAAGTATCAGTGTTACTAAATAATTATTCAAGAATATTAGTGTTATTAAATAATTATTTCAGTTTTTTTGAATTTTCGTAACAGAACCGGGACTGGGGGGGGGGGGGGGGGGGGCTTTAGTCCCGCTTCCAGAACCGGGACTAAAGGCCCCTTTTCTACTAGTGGTGGTAGGTGTGAGCTAACCATCTAGGAATCATGTGGTAGGTGTGCGCTACAAAATCATGCATGTTGCCATTTAACTTGCATGTTTAGTTATCGATCCATTTCCTAAGAAGTATGGCTATGAACAGAGTGAATAGAAACATTGTGTTTGATTGGAGAATGCAACAAATGTTCACGAGATATATACCTGTTGCATCAACTGAGGAAAACAGGATTGATATTAGCCTGAATTGCGTAGGAGAACCATCAACTGAGGCCGGAATTATGAATGGTACAACAGATTTGCCGGAACATCCACTGCATGCAACTGACTTTCGAAGAAAGGAAACTGCTATAATGTCTTCGTCTAGCGATTCACGAAGCAATGGTGCGTGATCGAGGTTCAAATTTACACATATGTTGAACGTGCAATTGACACACATCATTGCTCCAAAGTTTAGACAACTGGAGATAAGAATGCATCTCTCACAGATGGTTAACTAATTACCTACCATGCCACCGTTTTCCTTAGCATCTTTTGCTATAGACAAAGTATCCCAACTTGTATTAAATTTGGGGGAATGGTGAAGGAGATAATACACCCACATTACAACATATATGAACAAGAAAAAAAAATCAAATTTCACCAAAGCCGATAATAATCATGACACAGCCTAGTACATTATTTAAAGCAAACACATTTTTTTCCATTTCCATGCGGTATTTGTCCTGCTTTCCTCCTATAAAAATAATCTGAACAAGATAATTTAAAGCAAAACACAATTTACATTTCCTGCATCATAAGGAGAAACATTCCAGACACCCCAAACGGATCAAGTGTATTTCAGACATCAATGGCATACTTATAACTAATAACATGAACATAAGAATGCATGCAATGTGTTCTACTCCACAGAAGACAACCGGATCAAGTCTATTGTGCTAGTTAGCTAAACAATATCCAAATGCATGCAATGTGTTCTACTCTACAGAAGATGATACCTAAACAGACTAGAAAAAGTGGTTAAACAGGAGCTGACACTGCTGGTGCTTCATGACAATTAATTGAACAAACACGTCACAGCCTGACGTTAAGTAGCTGCTAGTACAGGCATATAAAGCAGGGAAACAGGGCTCTCCTATCGTGTGGCCGTCTCTGGTGGCAGCTTCCCACTGCGACGGCAACGGCTAATTTGTGGAGCATTACAAACAAGACAATACTATAATAAAGCCACAAGTAATCAAACTATAAATCTCAATCACACCTAGTCTGATGTAACTTAGCCACTGGTTCAGGCATAGCAGAGAAACAGAGCTATAGAAGCAGAGCATCGACTGACTGACTGGCCTACAGTCTAGTAGCTTGTAATCAGGAGCACTATCTAGTAGCTTGTAATCAGGCTTGCAAAACTACAAGTTCTACGTCTTCAGTTTCTTCCTCATCTATAACAGCCAAGCATCAAACACTCCCAGGCAACCACATAGCAGCAGTAGGACCTACAACACTACCAAAGTGAACATCACTAGCCGCGCATCTTCCACAGGTGTGGACAGCAGGAGTAGAAGCACATAACAAGTTAGTAATCAGTAAGTTTGTTTTCTACTTGAAACTTGCTCCCAAACCTGTCCCATAGGAGTAGCAAAATGTCAGATAATAAACACTGCCTGACTACAGGAGGCTGCATAGAAAATAAACACTAAACAAAAATCCTTGAGAAGACCCCGCTTAATTTTTGTATGCAAACCATCAACTGAAGCCTGAATTCGCCTGGCCACAATCCACAAGTAATCAGTATAAGGTCGCAATCACACCGTCAGTTAGTTCTACTGCTGCATTACTCAGAGTGAAACAAAAGTTAGTTCTAAACAACGACATTCCATTGCTAAAACAGCTCATGAAAAGAGATCAACATTCAGTTCAATATCTACAACAGCCGAGTAAAACTAACCTCACCACGCCAAAAGGGTTTCCTTCTGCGGCTAAACATTTTTGCCAACGCAAAATGAACATCACTAGCTGTGCATCTCCCACGGGGCAGGAGCAGAGGAAGCAAAGAAAAAGTTAATCAGTACGTTAATTTTATATACAACTATCAACTTGAAAATTAATACATGTTGCACAGGGAAATGTGCACTGTGACAGGGGAGGAACCAAACTTCAGGAACAAATTAGCACCTGCTGCATTCGAGACCACCTGAAATCAATGACAACATATACATATCATATAATACAAGTTTTAGAGTGGTTGGACTTTTTTAGAACCGTTCGTTGATGTCGATCTAACGGCAGGCAAATACGAAGTACTAGGTAGTACTCCGATGAAAGTACGCGAAAGTACTAAAACGAGTGGGGCCGGTACTCGTGACAAGGTGGGGACGCGTTTTAATCTAGGGGCAGTTTAGTCCTAGGAAAATTTGCACGTGCCGCCCCTCTCGTCGAATGCATAACCGCCGCCATGGTGATACACATTCCACAATTACTCATCGGCGGCCATCTCCTCCCTCTCCTCCAAGTCCACCTCAGTCATCTCCTCCTTCTTGCCGCTGCAACTTCGCTCCACTCAGGCAACCCCCCCACCCACCCCCACCCCCTCTTACACGGCAGATCAAGCTGATGGCCGGCGGCGAGAACACCGACTTCGTGCAGATCGCCGGCGGCGACCAGGTCAAGTTGGCCAGGTTGAGGGAGATCCGTTCTTGGTTTGACAACACAAGGCAGATGAACTGGACGGCAATGGCCACTCTCAAGAATATGACGAAGAAGGAGAGGATAAAGCTTTGCCCCCCTCCCGCACAACCGATTCACAAGATCGAGATCCTCCTCTGGGCGATGGAGCAGGCCAATTCGTCCAGCGAGTGGACCAGGCGGAGGTGGTGGGCGTTCAGATCCAGGGTAGAGCATCCACTGGATCAGGAACCCACCGTGCACGAGGTGCCGTTGCAGAGCCTCCAACCGAGTCACCAGAGACTCTGAAGCGCAAGATGAGGAGGACAGTGGTCGCGACCTCGCTTCCCCGCCGTTCTCCACGCTTCCCTCGCCGCTCTCCTCGTCTGAATGGCGGCGGTAGCTATGTTTAGAGTAAGCTTCCCCACTCCTCATCTTCCTACTGCTCGTTCTTACATCGTGGTGATACTGATCGTAATAGCTCAAAGAGGGAATGCTAGATGGCATTTTAATCTCAACGAATTGCATGAATATTTGAGTACATGGATTTGGAGGATGGATTATGATGTATGTGAACCCTAGGCATCATATGAACCCTAGGAAAAACTAGTAATGTTCTAGTGGTAGACACTGAAATATTTCGGTACACACCGGTAGGCACTGAAATATTTCGGAACTGCCCTAGGCAAAATTTGTAATGTTGTAGTGGTGGACACTAAAATATTTCGGTACACACCGATAGGCACTGAAATATTTCGGTACTGCCCTAGGAAAAATTTGTAATGTTGTAGTGGTAGACACTGAAATATTTCGGTACACACCGGTAGGCACTGAAATATTTCGTTACTCCAATTTCAGTACACACCGATGCATACTGAATTATTTCAGTACTGCAGTTTCAGTACACACTGAAATATTTCAGTACTGCAAATTCTATACAAAGTTGGCATTTTGTCATTTATGTGTGAATCAATCCATGCATCATATGGCATAACTTTGTACATGAGTTTGGGTCAATTTCATGTCTATTTATTGTTAAAATTATTGTCATGCCATGAAACACAAGACAAGTCACTGAGCAAGCTTGCAAAGATGCCATATCAATGTTGCTGATATGAATATGCATGTTTTCACCAAGTCTTGTGTCTGAATTAAAACTGAGCATTTTTTCTTGATGGTATCCATGGATCTAGAACTCCTATGAATTTGCTCATGTTGGATGTTTTGTTCTCCATCATTTGTACTAGCATTCCGTGCGATTAGATGCCATGACAAGACCCCTGGCATATTTATTTTCTTGCCTCCAACATCACATGTGTGTTTTGCAGGAAAAAAACCTAGAGTTCACCAGGCTGGCTGAAGTTGTGAGGCTGGGAGGCTGATGGTGCTGCTACTGGCTGATCCTTCTTCTTTCAGTTTTTGCTCGTCATTTATCAAGCCGTTGGACCAGGGCTACTTCCCTATGTGCTGTTAATGTATTAAGTAGTTCCTTTGAATTTGTAGTATTAGTTAGTTTGAATGTGGAAGTACCTTAATTTTTGGAACGAAATGTTGCTACGTAGGACCAAGGGTTTCATACCTTAATCTTTGGATAATTAATTATGTGAACTGTTGGATGTGGCGCACAACGAAACGCCTCTACCATTGATACTATAGTTCAACATGTCAGTCCAATTAGAGACCAGCCACTACCATATAGAACAGTTAGCATTTCGTACTACAACCTGGCACGTACAAAACATCACACAGTGGAAGCACATCCCTAAGCACCTTGCATTGTACAAGGTCTTAGAGACCAGCCTCAACCATATATAACAGTTACCATGTCACACTACAGCATATAAAACATCACACAGTGGAATAATCATAGCTAGTAGAGCATTAGTTACCAGTTAATAATAGTTGCAATCCATCACAAGCAATAGTACCTACATATGAGTAGATATAGGTACGGTAATACACGACAAGTACTCGCAAACAAGAGCTAACATAACAAGTTCATTTCACATTGATACATGGCCCACCCCAGTTCTAAATGAGGTGGATGGTGATCATCATCCTCAAGTCATGGCGACGGGTGTTCGCAACAGTGAGTAGGATGGCCTGTCCTACCCGAAGATTCTTGGCATGAAGGAACTGTTGGGTTTCGTAGTAAGTTCAAAAAAAAATCCTACGCACACGCAAGATCATGTGATGCATAGCAACGAGAGGGGAGAGTGTTGTCTACGTACCCAACGCAGACCGACTGCGGAAGCGCTGACACGATGTAGAGGAAGTAGTCGTACGTCTTCACGATCCAACCGATCAAGCACCGAAACTACGGCACCTCCGAGTTCGAGCACACGTTCAGCTCGATGACGATCCCCGGACTCTGATCCAGCAAAGTGTCGGGGAAGAGTTTCGTTAGCACGACGGCGTGGTGACGATCTTGATGTACTACTGCAGCAGGGCTTCGCCTAAACTCCGCTACAGTATTATCGAGGTATATGGTGGCAGGGGGCACCGCACACGGCTAAGGAATAGATCATGTGGATCAACTTGTGTGTCTTTGGGGTGCCTCTACCTCAGTATATAAAGGATCCAAAGGGGGGAGGCTGGCCGGCCAAGGAGGAGGGCGCAGGAGGAGTCCTACTCCTATCGGGAGTAGGACTCCCCCCCCTCCCAATCCTATTCCAACTAGGATTCCCAAGGGGGAAAGAGGGAGAGGGGTGGCCGGCCACCTCTCCTAGTCCTAATAGGACTAGGGGAAGGGGGGAGGCGCGCAGCCCTTATGGGCAGCCCTTTCACCTTTCCACTAAGGCCCAATAAGGCCCATATGGCTTCCTGGGGGTTCCGGTAACCTCCCGGTAATCCGGTAAAATCCCAATTTCACCCGGAACACTTCCGATATCCAAATATAGGCTTCCAATATATCAATCTTTACGTCTCGACCATTTCGAGACTCCTCGTCATGTCTGTGATCACATCCGGGACTCCGAACAACCTTCGGTACATCAAAATGCATAAACTCATAATATCACTGTCATCGTAACCTTAAGCGTGCGGACCCTATGGGTTCGAGAATGATGTAGACATGACTGAGAAACGTCTCCAGTCAATAACCAATAGCGGGACCTGGATGCTCATATTAGCTCCTACATATTCTACGAAGATCTTTATCGGTCAGACCGCATAACAACATACGTTGTTCCCTTTGTCATCGGTATGTTACTTGCCCGAGATTCGATCGTCGGTATCCAATACCTAGTTCAATCTCGTTACCGGCAAGTCTCTTTACTCGTTCCATAATACATCATCTCACAACTAACATATTAGTTGTAATGCTTGCAAGGCTTATGTGATGTGTATTACCGAGAGGGCCCAGAGATACCTCTCCGACAATCGGAGTGACAAATTCTAATCTCGAAATACGCCAACCCAACATCTACCTTTGGAGACACCTGTAATGCTCCTTTATAATCACCCAGTTACGTTGTGACGTTTGGTAGCACCCAAAGTGTTCCTCCGGCAAACGGGAGTTGCATAATCTCATAGTCATAGGAACATGTATAAGTCATGAAGAAAAGCAATAGCAACATACTAAACGATCGGGTGCTAAGCTAATGGAATGGGTCATGTCAATCAGATCATTCAACTAATGATGTGACCTCGTTAATCAAATAACAACTCATTGTTCATGGTTAGGAAACATAACCATCTTTGATTAACGAGCTAGTCAAGTAGAGGCATACTAGTGACACTTTGTTTGTCTATGTATTCACACATGTATTATGTTTCCGGTTAATACAATTCTAGCATGAATAATAAACATTTATCATGATTATAAGGTAATAAATAATAACTTTATTATTGCCTCTAGGGCATATTTCCTTCAGTCTCCCACTTGCACTAGAGTCAATAATCTAGATTACACTGTAATGATTCTAACACCCATGGAGCCTTGGTGCTGATCATGTTTTTTCTCGTGGAAGAGGCTTAGTCAACGGGTCTGCAACATTCAGATCCGTATGTATCTTGCAAATCTCTATGTCTCCCACCTGGACTAGACCCCAGATGGAATTGAAGCGTCTCTTGATGTTTTTGGTCCTTTTGTGAAATCTGGATTCCTTTGCCAAGGCAATTGCACCAGTATTGCCACAAAAGATTTTCATTGGACCCGATGCACTAGGTATGAAACCTAGATCGGATATGAACTCCTTCATCCAGACTCCTTCGTTCGCTGCTTCCGAAGTAGCTATGTACTCCACTTCACATGTAGATCCCGCTACGACGCTTTGTTTAGAACTGCACCAACTGACAGCTCCACCGTTTAATGTAAACACGTATCCGGTTTGCGATTTAGAATCGTCCGGATCAGTGTCAAAGCTTGCATCAACATAACCTTTTACGGTGAGCTCTTTGTCACCTCCATATACGAGAAACATATCCTTAGTCCTTTTCAGGTATTTCAGGATGTTCTTGACCGCTGTCCAGTGATCCACTCCCGGATTACTTTGGTACCTCCCTGCTAAACTTATAGCAAGGCACACATCAGGTCTGGTACACAGCATTGCATACATGATAGAGCCTATGGCTGATGCATAGGGAACATCTTTCATATTAACTCTATCTTCTGCAGTGGTCGGGCATTGAGTCTTACTCAACTTCACACCTTGTAACACAGGCTAGAATCCTTTATTTGCTTGATCCATTTTGAATTTCTTCAAAATCTTGTCAAGGTATGTGCTTTGTGAAAGTCCAATTAAGCGTCTTGATCTATCTCTATAGATCTTAATGCCTAATATGTAAGCAGCTTCACCGAGGTCTTTCATTGAAAAACTTTTATTCAAGTATCCCTTTATGCTATCCAGAAATTCTATATCATTTCCAATGAGCAATATGTCATCCATATATAATATTAGAAATGCAACAGAGCTCCCACTCACTTTCTTGTAAATACAGGCTTCTCCGAAAGTCTGTATAAAACCAAATGCTTTGATCACACTATCAAAGCATTTATTCCAACTCCGAGAGGCTTGCACCAGTCCATAAATGGATCGCTGGAGCTTGCACACTTTGTTAGCTCCCTTTGGATCGACAAAACCTTCCGGTTGCATCATATACAACTCTTCTTCCAGAAATCCATTCAGGAATGCAGTTTTGACATCCATCTGCCAAATTTCATAATCATAAAATGCGGCAATCGCTAACATGATTTGGACAGACTTAAGCATCGCTACGGGTGAGAAAGTCTCATCGTAGTCAACCCCTTGAACTTGTCGAAAACCTTTCGCGACAAGTCGAGCTTTGTAGACAGTAACATTACCATCAGCGTCAGTCTTCTTCTTGAAGATCCATTTATTCTCAATTGCTTGCCGATCATCGGGCAAGTCAACCAAAGTCCATACTTTGTTCTCATACATGGATCCCATCTCAGATTTCATGGCTTCAAGCCACTTTGCGGAATCTGGGCTCACCATCGCTTCTTCATAGTTTGTAGGTTCATCATGATCTAGTAGCATGACTTCCAGAACTTGATTACCGTACCACTCTGGTGCGGATCTTACTCTGGTTGATCTACGAGGTTCAGTAGTATCTTGTTTTGAAGTTTCATGATCATTATCATTAACTTCCTCACTTATTGGTGTAGGTGTCGCAGAAACAGTTTTCTGTGATGTACTACTTTCCAACAAGGGAGCAGGTACAGTTACCTCGTCAAGTTCTACTTTCCTCCCACTCACTTCTTTCAAGAGAAACTCCTTCTCAAGAAAGTTTCCGAATTTAGCAACAAAAGTCTTGCCTTCGGATCTGTGATAGAAGGTGTATCCAATAGTTTCCTTTGGATATCCTATGAAGACACATTTCTCTAATTTGGGTTTGAGCTTATCAGGTTGAAGCTTTTTCACATAAGCATCGCAGCCCCAAACTTTCAGAAACGACAACTTTGGTTTCTTGCCAAACCATAGTTCATAAGGCGTCGTCTCAACGGATTTTGATGGTGCCCTGTTTAACGTGAATGTGGCCGTCTCTAGAGCGTATCCCCAAAATGATAGCGGTAAATCAGTAAGAGACATCATAGATCGCACCATATCCAGTAAAGTACGATTATGACGTTCGGACACACCATTACGCTGTGGTCTTTCGGGTGGCGTGAGTTGTGAAACTATTCCACAATTTTTCAAATGCACACCAAACTCGTAACTCAAATATTCTCCTCCACGATCAGATCGTAGAAACTTTATTTTCTTGTTACGATGATTTTCCACTTCACTCTGAAATTCTTTAAACTTTTCAAATGTTTCAGATTTATGTTTCATTAAGTAGATAGAACCATATCTGCTTAAATCATCTGTGAAGGTGAGAAAATAACGATATCCGCCACGAGCCTCAATATTCATCGGACCACATACATCTGTATGTATGATTTCCAACAAATTTGTTGCTCTCTCCATAGTACCGGAGAACGGTGTTTTAGTCATCTTGCCCATCAGGCACGGTTCGCAAGTACCAAGCGATTCATAATCAAGTGGTTCCAAAAGTCCATCAGTATGGAGTTTCTTCATGCGCTTTACACCAATATGACCTAAACGGCAGTGCCACAAATAAGTTGCACCATCATTATCAACTCTGCATCTTTTGGCTTCAACATTATGAATATGTGTATCACTACTCTCGAGATTCAATAAGAATAGACCATTCTTCAAGGGTGCGTGACCATAAAAGATATTACTCATATAAATAGAACAACCATTATTCTCTGATTTAAATGAATAACCGTCTCGCATCAAACAAGATCCAGATATAATGTTCATGCTTAACGCTGGCACCAAATAACAATTATTTAGGTCTAATATTAATCCCGAAGGTAGATGTAGAGGTAGCGTGCCGACCGCGATCACATCGACTTTGGAACCGTTTCCCACGCGCATCGTCACCTCGTCCTTAGCCAATCTTCGCTTAATCCGTAGCCCCTGTTTCGAGTTGCAAATATTAGCAACAGAACCAGTATCAAATACCCAGGTGCTACTGCGAGCATTAGTAAGGTACACATCAATAACATGTATATCACATATACCTTTGTTCACCTTGCCATCCTTCTTATCCGCCAAATACTTGGGGCAGTTCCGCTTCCATTGACCAGTCTGCTTGCAGTAGAAGCACTCAGTTTCAGGCTTAGGTCCAGACTTGGGTTTCTTCTTTGAGCAGCAACTGGCTTGCCGTTCTTCTTGAAGTTCCCCTTCTTCTTTCCTTTGCCCTTTTTCTTGAAACTAGTGGTCTTGTTGACCATCAACACTTGATGCTCTTTCTTGATTTCTACCTCCGCAGCTTTCAGCATCGCGAAGAGCTCGGGAATAGTCTTGTTCATCCCTTGCATATTATAGTTCATCACGAAGCTCTTGTAGCTTGGTGGCAGTGATTGGAGAATTCTGTCAATGACGCAATCATCTGGAAGATTAACTCCCAATTGAATCAAGTGATTATTATACCCAGACATTTTGAGTATATGCTCACTGACAGAACTGTTCTCCTCCATCTTGCATCTATAGAACTTATTGGAGACTTCATATCTCTCAATCTGGGCATTTGCTTGAAATATCAACTTCAACTCCTGGAACATCTCATATGCTCCATGACGTTCAAAACGTCATTGAAGTCCAGATTCTAAGCCGTAAGGCATGGCACACTGAACTATCGAGTAGTCATCAGCTTTGCTCTGCCAGACGTTCATAACATCTGGTGTTGCTCCAGCAGCAGTCCTGGCACCCAGCGGTGTTTCCAGGACGTAATTCTTCTGTGCAGCAATGAGGATAATCCTCAAGTTACGGACCCAGTCCGTGTAATTGCTACCATCATCTTTCAACTTTGCTTTCTCAAGGAACGCATTAAAATTCAACGGAACAACAGCACGTGCCATCTATCTACAATCAACATAAACAAGCAAGATACTATCAGGTACTAAGTTCATGATAAATTTAAGTTTCAATTAATCATATTACTTAAGAACTCCCACTTAGATAGACATCCCTCTAATCCTCTAAGTGATCACGTGATCCAAATCAACTAAACCATGTCCGATCATCACGTGAGATGGAGTAGTTTCATCGGTGAACATCATTATGTTGATCATATCTACTATATGATTCACGCTCGACCTTTCGGTCTCCGTGTTCCGAGGCCATATATGTATATGCTTGGCTTGTCAAGTATAACCTGAGTATTCCGCGTGTGCAACTGTTTTGCACCCGTTGTATTTGAACGTAGAGCCTATCACACCCGATCATCACGTGGTGTCTCAGCACGAAGAACTTTCGCAACGGTGCATACTCAGGGAGAACACTTCTTGATAATTTAGTGAGAGATCATCTTATAATGCTACCGTCAATCAAAGCAAGATAAGATGCATAAAAAGATAAACATCACATGCAATCAATATAAGTGATATGATATGGCCATCATCATCTTGTGCCTGTGATCTCCATCTCCGAAGCACCGTCATGATCACCATCGTCACAGGCGCGACACCTTGATCTCCATCGTAGCATCATTGTTGTCTCGCCAATCTTATGCTTCTACGACTATCACTACCGCTTAGTAATAAAGTAAAGCATTACATCGCGATTGCATTGCATACAATAAAGCGACAACCATATGGCTCCTGCCAGTTGCCGATAACTCGGTTACAAAACATGATCATCTCATACAATTCAGCATCATGCTTTGACCATATCACATCACAACATGCCCTGCAAAAACAAGTTAGACGTCCTCTACTTTGTTGTTGCAAGTTTTACGTGGCTGCTACGGGCTTTAAGCAAGAACCAATCTCACCTACGCATCAAAACCACAACGATAGTTTGTCAAATAGACTCCGTTTTAACCTTCGCAAGGACCGGGCGTAGCCATACTTGGTTCAACTAAAGTTGGAGAGACAGTCGCCCGCAAGCCATCTATGTGCAAAGCACGTCGAGGGAACCGGTCTCGCGTAAGCGTACGCGTAAGGTTGGTCCGGGTCGTCTCGTCCAACAATACCGCCGAACCAAAGTATGGCATGATGGTAGGCAGTATGACTTGTATCGTCCACAACTCACTTGTGTTCTACTCGTGCATGTAACATCAACATAAATAACCTAGGCTCTGATGCCACTGTTGGGTTTCGTAGTAATTTCAAAAAAAATCCTACGCACACGCAAGATCATGTGATGCATAGCAACGAGAGGGGAGAGTGTTGTCTACGTACCCAACGCAGACCAACTGCGGAAGCGCTGACACGACGTAGAGGAAGTAGTCGTACGTCTTCATGATCCAACCGATCAAGCACCGAAACTACGGCACCTCCGAGTTCGAGCACACGTTCAGCTCGATGACGATCCCCGGACTCCGATCCAGCAAAGTGTCGGGGAAGAGTACCGTCAGCACGACGGCGTGGTGACGATCTTGATGTACTACTACAGCAGGGCTTCGCCTAAACTCCGCTACAGTATTATCGAGGTATATGGTGGCAGGGGGCACCGCACACGGCTAAGGAATAGATCACGTGGATCAACTTGTGTGTCTTTGGGGTGCCTCTACCTCAGTATATAAAGGAGCCAAGGGGGGGAGGCTGGCCGGCCAAGGAGGAGGGCGCAGGAGGAGTCCTACTCCTACCGGGAGTAGGACTCCCCCCCCCCCCCCCCAATCCTATTCCAACTAGGATTCCCAAGGGGGAAAGAGGGAGAGGGGTGGCCGGCCACCTCTCCTAGTCCTAATAGGACTAGGGGAAGGGGGGAGGTGCGCAGCCCTTATGGGAAGCCCTTTCACCTTTTCACTAAGGCCCAATAAGGCCCATATGGCTTCCGGGGGGTTCCGGTAACCTCCCGGTAATCCGGTAAAATCCCGATTTCACCCGGAACACTTCCGATATCCAAATATAGGCTTCCAATATATCAATCTTTACGTCTCGACCATTTCGAGACTCCTCGTCATGTCCGTGATCATATCCGGGACTCCGAACAACCTTCGGTACATCAAAATGCATAAACTCATAATATCACTGTCATCGTAACCTTAAGCGTGCGGACCCTACGGGTTCGAGAATGATGTAGACATGACTGAGACACGTCTCCAGTCAATAACCAATAGCGGGACTGGATGCCCATATTGGCTCCTACATATTCTACGAAGATCTTTATCGGTCAGACTGCATAACAACATACGTTGTTCCCTTTGTCATCGGTATGTTACTTGCCCGAGATTCGATCGTCGGTATCCAATACCTAGTTCAATCTCGTTACCGGCAAGTCTCTTTACTCGTTCCGTAATACATCATCTCACAACTAACATATTAGTTGTAATGCTTGCAAGGCTTATGTGATGTGTATTATCGAGAGGGCCCAGAGATACCTCTCCGACAATCGGAGTGACAAATTCTAATCTCGAAATACGCCAACCCAACATCTACCTTTGGAGACACCTGTAATGCTCCTTTATAATCACCCAGTTACGTTGTGACGTTTGGTAGCACCCAAAGTGTTCCTTCAGCAAACGGGAGTTGCATAATCTCATAGTCATAGCAACATGTATAAGTCATGAAGAAAAGCAATAGCAACATACTAAAAGATCGGGTGCTAAACTAATGGAATGGGTCATGTCAATCAGATCATTCAACTAATGATGTGACCTCGTTAATCAAATAACAACTCATTGTTCATGGTTAGGAAACATAACCATCTTTGATTAACGAGCTAGTCAAGTAGAGGCATACTAGTGACACTTTGTTTGTCTATGTATTCACACATGTATTATGTTTCCGGTTAATACAATTCTAGCATGAATAATAAACATTTATCATGATTATAAGGAAATAAATAATAACTTTATTATTGCATCTAGGGCATATTTCCTTCAGGAACTTCTTCCACCCTGCCCTGCTGAAGACAGTGCGACCGTCCGTGTTCACTGCATAGGCACAACTGGTGATGTAGCCCGTTCTGGTAAGGCGTAGTCCAGCAGCCATGCCTTCTTCGCCCGGGTCGATGCCACAACTATCAAGTAACCTCTTAGGTAATTTCTGAAAACAGTTGACATGATATATGATCATGTCACGTGCAATTATCAACAAAAGCATACACTTCAAGACACATATATCATTGGATTCAACACTGAGCATATATATCATCACATCACTACACTATACGCCAAGCATCAAATTACTACAGTAATTAGGCATATCATTAGATTACTGCGTACACTAAGCATATCATCGCATATTACTACACTACATGCATGTCATAAAATTCTTCACTAAATGAATTCTAAACTTGGCCTCTCATCACAGTACTACAACATGCATATCATATGAACTACTACACTAACTAAGCATGCATATCATGTAATTACCACACTAAGTAACGTACCATGATATGCCGTTTAACATTCGTCCTTGTGAGGCGGGTCACGAATGACTTCCCTAGGTAGTCTTCACGTAGCGGAAGCATGTCACAGAGGTTGCCAATTTCCTCGTCGCCCAGTCTGAGTCCTTGGGCATATAGGTATTCAACAAGTGGGTTCTCATCATCATCTGAATCAGCACCATCTTCCTCCTCATGAACTTCGTCCTCACTATCTGGAATCAAATTTAGATAGATAACAGAAATCTTGGGCCTATCTCTTCTGAAGGAGAAGCTGATCAATTCACCCCCATTAAGACACATGCGGGCGATGAAACGATCCCAATCATCTCCTCCTATCTGGGTTATCTTTCGCCCTTTCTCGACCTGCATAGTGTATGGGCCCCCAAGAGCGACGAAGGTCACGGTGTCTGCGACGAGCTCATTGAATGCCAATCTCACATTGCATGGTACGATTTGTGTAAGATAAAAACAAATAACAGACACAATACATTAGTGGAAATAGCAAAAAAAACAAAAATAATGTACTGTCAGAAGGTTCATATAAATTATTACCGCAGCAACAACAAAACAAGGCTGGAAGTAGATGCCGAACAACGTGGCAGTAGAAAGGCTAGTCCGGCACCGTGAGTTGCAGCGTCCACATTGTGCTTCCTCCATTCTACATAGAACATGTTGAACTCTAAGTTGAATTGTACATAGTACAATACAAAGATCATACATATAATAAATCATAGTGATAACCTATACTGGCAATGGCCAATCAATCTATTTTCTATCATATACGTAATAAAGCAATGCCAATGACAATGGCAATGCCCGTCTCATCTAAACCTGGGAATAGTTCGGCATCCAAACTAAAACCAGTCCAATCCACGGCACACATCAAAACCGAACCAATCCAGATATTTTCATTTAGAATCTAGACCAAACCGAACTATACATGCGCGTCATCCAACCCAGCCCAAACCGTTTTCAACTTTTGAACTGAATCCAAAGGTTCAAACCGTGGACAAAGCCATATGCGAGGGCACGTCATGAATCTAGATCAGACATGGCGTCAAAGCTCGTGTGAGCCGACGAGCTCAGGCCGGCAACAGCGGCTCTTGGATTTGAAGCAGTAGTAGGTGGTAGTGGCGGCTCAAACTAATTGATTGATTTGGTCTCAAACCATATAAACCAAATCAAGATCCAATCCAAAAACTAAGTTTCAGTCCAAACCAATCGGCTCAGATCTGCCTCCGTAGGGAGACACGTTTGGGGAAGGGAAGAAGAGGGGAGATCTCACGTACTTGCCGGAGTTGGCGGCGGCCGTGCACCAGCAGCGAAGAGAGGGGTCGTCGGGAGATGGCGGCGGAGGCGGCGGCGCTGGTCGAGAAGGGGAGAAAGAAAGATGTGGAGTGGTCGAGACGGGGAGAAAGAAAAATGTGGTACATGTGGTGGCTTGGTTGTGTGGATGACAAGGGGACCCACTTGTGAGACCGATAGCAATTGATGGCAAACCGCAGGAGGTGCACGACCGCGTGCACGACCACCACGTCCCCACGTGGAATGGGGACGGCCGGGTGGGTGTGTCAAGTCAAATCGGCACCTGCGGCTTCTCGGTAACTCCAAGAGGCAGGAGCAGTGCCTTTCTTCCCCAAATCAGGTAGAAAACCCTCGTCCTCTCCCGAACCTAACCACCCTCTCTTCCTTCCTCACCACCTCACCACCCTCTCCTCCTTCCTCACCACCCTCCTCCCTTCCTATGCCTCCCTCCTCCTGTCTTCGACCGACGATGAAGCGCGGGCGTGAAGATGCGGCGGACAAGCCGGAGGCAACCATCGGAGCAGTGCAGTCTGCTGCCGTGGCTGCAGCCGTGGGTGGAGCGGCTGAGTCCGCCGTAGCGGCGGAAGCTAGCGGTGCAGTGACCGTTGTGCCTGCTCCCGCTGCCATCGCAGCCGTCGAGGCACCCGTTGGCGAGCACAAGGTCGGGGAAGATCTGGAGGAGGAGGAGATGAGAAGGCGTAAGCGCAAGGTGCATGACGAAATCGAAGAGATCTTCGAGGAGAACGCCATAATGGAGTTCGACCTAGATACACTAGTAGAAAAAGGGTCAATCGTGAAGCACATTAGTGCCGGTTTGTATTTGAGCCGGCACTAATGTATACATTAGTGCCGGTTCCAACGGCTAGCCGGGCCGCTTTCATTAGTACCAGTTCGTGGCTAACCTTTAGCACCGGTTCGTGCCACGAACCGGTACTAATGAGAGTGGTGGCAGGATGTTGCCAGAGTGGGGCCCCTCCAGCACCTTTAGTACCGGTTCGTGCCACGAACCGGTACTAAAGGTCGTCCTATATAAACCCTTCGTCCACCAGCACTCTGTTCTTCCCCCTTTCCCCTCTCCGGCCCTCTCCTCTGTTCTTCCCTTCTTCCTCTCGAGTTCATCACAAAATTTGCCCAAAATTTTTCAAGATTTGAAGGCCCTCATCCATTCAAATGATCACAAAGGTTAGCAACTTTGTCCTTTCATCTCTCATTGCTAGATTAGCTCTTGCATTGGTTTATATAGTGATTAATTTGTGAGTTTAGTAATTTGGGAGGATATATATATATATATATATATATATATATGTGTGTGTGTGTGTGTGTGCTAGTATTTGATTTATATGCAATTTGAGGTCAAAAATAACACTTAGTTTGCATATGTAGGTGTGGTTTACTTAGTGCCTTCTAAATCTCCATCGTAGCCACCGTCGATCGCCCGCACCGTCCCGTCGCCGGCACCACCTTGTGGTGAGCCTCTTGTTCATGAAATTTTATATAAAAATTGATGTTTGTGATTTGGGTATATAGTTACTCGTATAATTATCTTACCCGTACGTTGTTTGTTATACATATAGTGCCATGGTTTTGATATCCGTCCCCGTCGGCCCTAGTCCTTGTTATGATTCGGATGTGGTATGTATATTCTCTTTTAAAACTAGTTCCATTTCGTGTTTATGACAAATTATGTCCATCAAGTTGACATAGAATTTTTTTCTAGGAGGTATCTGAACCTGAAATTCCAACCGACCCTATTGCCGAGAGGTTAAATTTAGTTGAAAGAGAAAACGAGTACTTGAAAGAAAAATTGAAAAGAATTGAGGGGGAGAAGATGGAATTGGAGTTGCATGTTGCCGATGTCGTCGATGATCACAAGATCAAGATGGAGAAAATGCGCTTGAAGATTAGAAAGATTAGAAAATATGCCATCGATAGTGAGGCTTGGTATCATTATGCTGTTGGATCCATTGTTACCTTAGTTGCAATCTTGATCGTCTTTGTTGTTGCATTTAAATGCTTTAGCTAGAGAGTTATTTGTTTGTTGCATTTAAGTGTTGTATGAACTTTATGTATGAACTTGTATTAATTTGGTCTATTCGGTGTTGTGTAATGAAGATGAGCCGGCAATGGATGTACGATGACCGATGCTCTCCCCAGTTCATTGAGGGCGTGCGTACTTTTCTTCTTGCGGCTGAGGCAAACAAGCGGGCGGATGGTTTTATGCCTTGTCCATGTGCTCGCTATAAGAATGGTCACAATTACTCTACGTCAAGAACCATTCACGTCCACCTGTTTAAGACCGGTTTCATGCCCCATTATAATGTTTGGACCAAACACGGAGAAAGAGGGGTTATGATGGAAGACAATGAAGAAGAAGAGGACGACGACAGCTATCCTGGCCATGGGTTCCCTGAATACGATGATACAACAATGGGGGAAGAAGCTGAGCCGGTAATGCGGGAAGAAGCTGAGCCGGCAATGTGGGAAGAAGCTGAAGAAGAGGCATCAGATGAGCCCGTTGATGATCTAGGTCGGGCCATTGCCGATGCAAAGAGAAACTGTGCAAGTGATTTGGAGAAGAAGAAGTTGCAGCGCATGTTAGAGGATCACAAAAAATTGTTGTACCCGAATTGCGTAGGTGACAAGAAAAAGCTGGGCACCACACTGGAATTGGTGCAATGGAAGGCAGAGAATGGTGTATCTGACAAGGGATTTGGAAAGTTACTGGTAATGATAAAGGATATGCTTCCAGAGGACAACGAATTGCCCGAGAGTACGTACGAAGCAAAGAAGGTTGTCTGCCCTCTAGGGTTAGAGGTGCAGAAGATACATGCATGCCCTAATGATTGCATCCTCTACCGCGGTGAGTACAAGGATTTGAACGCTTGCCCGGTATGTGGTGCATTGCGCTATAAGATCTGCCGCGATGACCCTGGTGATGCCGAGGGCTGGCGCCCCAAGAAGAAGATTCCTGCCAACGTGATGTGGTATGCTCCTATAATACCACGGTTGAAACGTTTGTTCCAAAACAAAGAGCATGCCAAGGCGATGCGATGGCACAGAGAAGACCGTAAGAAAGACGGAAAGTTGAGAGTACCCGCTGACGGGTCGCAGTGGAGAAAAATCGAAAGAAAGTACGGGAAGGAGTTTGCAGATGACGCAAGGAGCGTATGGTTTGGTCTAAGCGCAGATGGCATTAATCCTTTTGGGGAGCAAAGCAGCAACCATAGCACCTGGCCTGTGACTCTATGTTTGTATAACCTTCCTCCTTGGTTGTGCATGAAGCGGAAGTTCATTATGATGCCAGTGCTCATCCAAGGCCCTAAGCAACCCGGCAACGACATTGATGTGTACCTAAGGCCATTAGTTGAAGAACTCTTACAACTGTGGAATGGAACAGGTGTACGTGCGTGGGATGAGCACATGGGGGAAGAATTTGACCTAAAGGCGTTGTTGTTCGTGACCATCAATGATTAGCCTGCTCTCAGTAACCTTTCAGGACAGACAAACAAGGGATACCGCGCATGCACGCATTGTTTGGACGATACCGACAGTATATATTTGGCTAATTGTAAGAAGAATGTGTACCTGGGACATCGTCGATTTCTTCCGAGCAGGCATCCCGTAAGAAAGAAAGGCAAGCATTTCAAAGGTGAGGCAGATCACCGGACGAAGCCTCGCCATCGTACTGGTGCTGATGTACATGATATGGCCAAGGATTTGAAGGTGGTCTTTGGAAAGGGTCCTGGTGGACAACCTGTTCCGAATGACGCTGACGGACGCGCACCCATGTGGAAGAAGAAATCTATATTTTGGGACCTGCCCTATTGGAAAGACCTCGAGGTCCGCTCCGCAATCGACGTGATGCACGTGACGAAGAATCTTTGTGTGACCCTGTTTGGCTTCTTGGGCGTGTATGGGAAGACAAAAGATACACCTGAGGCACGGGAGGACCAGCAATGTATGCACGGAAAAGACGGCATACATTAGGGTCATGCAAGCTACGCTCTTACCAAAGAAGAGAAGGAAATCTTCTTTGAATGCCTGCTCAGTATTAAGGTACCGTCTGGCTTCTCGTCGAATATAAAGGGAATAATAAACATGACAGAGAAAAAGTTCCAGAACCTAAAGTCTCATGACTGCCACGTGATTATGACGCAACTACTTCTGGTTGCATTGAGGGGGCTTCTACCGGAAAACGTTCGATTAGCCATTGTGAAGCTATGTGCATTTCTCAATGCAATCTCTCAGAAGGTAATCGATCCAGAAATCATACCAAGGTTACAGAATGATTTGGTGCAATGTCTTGCCAGTTTCGAGTTGGTGTTCCCACCATCCTTCTTCAACATCATGACACACGTCCTAGTTCACCTATGCGAAGAGATTAACGTTTTGGGTCCTGTATTTCTATACAATATGTTCCCCTTTGAGAGGTTCATGGGAGTCTTAAAGAAATATGTTCATAACCGTGCTAGGCCAGAAGGAAGCATCTCCAAGGGCCGTCAAAATGAGGAGGTCATTGAGTTTTGTATTGACTTTATTCCTGACCTTAAGCCGATTGGTGTTCCTGAATCGCGGCATAAGGGCAGACTGGATGGAAAAGGCACACTAGGAGGGGAACAAATAATATGTATGGACGGACATTCTCTCACTGAAGCACACTACACAGTTCTACAGAATTCCGCCTTGGTGGCTCCGTATATGGATGAACACAAGAATTTGCTACACTCCAAACACCCGGAGCGGTCTGATGACTGGATTACACGTGAACAAACCAGGAGTTTCGTCAGCTGGTTGCAAGCACGTACCATGCATGACACCTCTATTGAAGATGACCTGTACTTGCTGTCCCAGTTACCATCTTCGAATATAATGACTTTCAAAGGGTACGAGATAAATGGTAATACATTTTACACGATCGCCCAAGATAATAAGAGCACCAACCAAAACAGTGGTGTCCGCTTTGATGCTGAAACCAAGACGGGAAAGGAAACATATTATGGTTATATACAGGACATATGGGAACTTGACTATCGACGTGGTTTGAAGGTCCCTTTGTTCCGGTGCAAATGGGTCAATATGACACGAGGCGGGGTAACGGAAGACCCGCAGTACGGAATGACAACAGTGGATCTCAACAATCTTGCGTATGCAGACGAACCATTCGTCCTAGCCAATGATGTGGCACAGGTTTTCTATGTGAAGGACATGTCTACCAAGCCAAGAAAAAGAAAAGATAAGGAAGCGAATGCATCGTACGATGAGTCAAAGCGGCACATAGTTCTTTCTGGGAAGAGAAACATCGTGGGAGTGGATGACAAGACAGACAAGTCAGAAGATTATGAAAAGTTTGATGAAATTGCTCCATTCACAGTGAATATTGACCCGAGCATCCCGTTAAATGATGAAGATTTTCCATGGCTACGACGCAAAGGGACACACACGAAGAAAAAGTTTCACACCCAAAGATCTGGGATGTGATCGGCTTAGCTATCATCACTTTCTTCTGTGTTTCACACCCAGGAGGGAATCTCTGTAATAGTTAGGGTAGCTAGTTATGTGTTTTGGCATTTGAAACGCGAAGAAATTTTATGTGCAAGCAAATTCTTTCATGCATTTATTGATTTTTTCAGCTAAATGACCCTGAAATTGAAAAGCATTTCAAATGAACTCAGAAAAGGATGAAAGTTGGCATGGTATCATAATTTCACCCACATAGCATGTGCAAAAAAGTAGAGAGGGTTACCGCAAAAACTGGATACACTTCGTGTACAAAATGGACAATCTGCTTCGAAGTATCAGGGTTTCAGACGAAAACTCATCCGTTACAAAGGCATTTCATTTTTAAATAACTTAAGCATTACCAAATTGAATATAATGATAAAACACACTAATATTAAACATAATAAAAAAGAATCACTGGAAAATGTATTTTTAAAGTTAAGTTATTCACAAACTAGTGATTCACACAAATTTCAAATAATTCAAAATTTAAACTATTCAAATTTAAAAACTACCGGCACTAACTGAAAGTTTCTAAAAACTATCAAAAATATTCACAAAGAAACTCTAAATACAGCAAAAAACAATTAAAAATAAATAAAACAAAAAAAATAAAGCAGAAAAGAAAAAACTAAATGAAAAAAGCCCACCTACCGGGCACAGCTGTAACGCCCGGATAATTAGGCTACAGTAAAACTCTTCTAATGATGCCATGTCATCAGTGTTACTGTTGCTAACCAAGTGGTAGTTCAAAATCATTGCTAATTCAAAATATGAATTAGTGACAAACACCCTAAGTTTTCAAAAGTCAAAGCGAAAATGTTCGGGGGTTGCCAAATATTGCACTGGTAATTATGGTGAAGCAAACACCATTTTATAAAATGCCTAGATGCCCTAAAACTAAATAAAACAAAAAGGGAAAATAAATAAAAGAAAGAAATTACAAATAAAAGAAAAAACCAAAAAAGGGGGGGGGGAAGCCCCCTGGACCAGACAGCCCAACCCACCCGCACGGCCACCGCCCAATCCCCCTGGCCCGCAGCCAGACTGGCCGGCCCAGCCGGCCCAGCTCCCGCACCGCGTCCCCTTCCCCTGTTCTCCCGACCCGGGTCGGAACAGGGCGCGTCCCAACCGAACCCCCCTCGCCGGCGACGAGACGGGGGATAAGATCGCCAGCACCCCCCCCCCCCCCGCCTCCTCGATCCCGCCTCCCACTCGCCCCCACGCTCGCCCTCGGCCCCCGCGCCTCTCCCTCTCCCTCTCCCCTCCAGATCCATCTCCCCCTCCTTCCCCACCGCAACCGAGCGCCGCCATGGCCTCGCCGCCGTGAACCGCGCGGCCACAGTCGCCGCCTCGCCGCGCCTGTGTGTCCGTCGACGCCTCCGTCATCTTCCTCGTCCACCGGAGGCCTCAGCTGGAGCGGAGGAGCCCCGAATCACCGGATCCCCTTCGCCCTCATCTCCGGCGACCGCGTTCTTCACCAACTCCGGCGACACCCCCCTGCTGCTACTAAACTACCACCGGCCTTCGTGCGTGCCGCTAGGTGAGCTGCCTCCCTCCTCTGCCCTCTAGCTCTCCTAGCTCGCGCGGTAACTAGCTCGTCGTCGTGCCCGGGCTCCGGTCGCCGTGGTGTACCTCGCCGCCGTGGCCACGGCCCCTGTCGCACTCACCTGGGCACGACATCGAGCTCCTCTTGCTCCCATGAGCCCAACGAGCTCGGGCCCGTGCCTTCTCGTGCCCTCTAGCCTCGTTTCCGACCGCGCCCGAACACCGGCATCCGCTCGGCCTCTCGCCGTCGTCGTCCTAGCCCGTTACGGGCCACGCCGCCACCATAGATGGACGCGGCGTCGAACGCCCGACTCAACGCACATGCGCACGCCCCCTCCGGTGCCTCTTTGCGCCATCCCTGATGAGCGCCCGAACGCAACGCCGTGGACCTCGTCGCCGGTGACGTTTCCGGCCAGGTCCGGCGATGCCACCACCACCACTCGACACGCGGTCGAGTGACCGTTCGAACGCACCCACGCACGCCCGAAACCAAGCCCCGTAGCACGGTTCCGGCCAACTCCGGCGAGGGGCCGCCGTTGTTTTGGTCGCCGGAGTTAGCCCCGGCGCGTCTCCGGCGGGTGCCGAGCTGGCACCCACGTGGCACCGTCTCGGGCCACTGACTGGTGGGCCCAGGGCCCCCTGTTGACCTGTTGACTGGGTCAACGTGCTGACTGGGCAGCCCAGTGGCACTGACATGCGGGCCCCATGCCATAAAAAATAAAACAAATAGATAAACTGCTAATTAATTAAATTAGTTAATTAAAACTTTAACCTCTCACTGACTGCTAGGACCCACACACTAATTAACCCTTTCAGTTAATTTTAGAACTCTGTTATTGTCCCTGACAATGACATGTGGGTCCCACTGGACCCACCTATCTGGTTTGACTGGTCAACCGACCAGTTGACCTGCTGACATCACTCTGATGTCATGCCTGCGTCATCAGGCACTGTTCTGGATAAGGTTGGATTTAAATGAATAAATAAAATCAGAAAATGATTTAAATCTTTAGAAAATCATATCTTTTAATCCGTAACTCGGATGAAAATACTTTCTACATGAAAGTTGCTCAGAACGACGAGACGAACCCGGATACGCAGCCCGTTCGTCCACCACACACCTCTAACATACCAAACACGCAGCTTTCCCCCTCCGGTTCATCTGTCCGAAAACGCGAAACACCAGGAATACTTTCCCGGATGTTTCCCCCTTCGTCGGTATCACCTACTACCGCGATTGGGCACACCTAGCATCGTTACTTGTCATGTCATGCATCGATATGCATTTGTTTGCATTGTATTCATTGTTTCTTCCCCCTCTTCTCTCCGGTAGACTACGAGACCGACGCTGCTGCTGCCCAGTTCGACTACGGAGTTGACGACCCCTCCTTCTTGCCAGAGCAACCAGGCAAGCCCCCCCCCCTTGATCACCAGATATCGCCTATTCTCTT
The DNA here is from genome assembly GCF_018294505.1 of Triticum aestivum. Classification (NCBI taxonomy): domain Eukaryota; kingdom Viridiplantae; phylum Streptophyta; class Magnoliopsida; order Poales; family Poaceae; genus Triticum; species Triticum aestivum. The sequence continues at coordinate 5,661,009 of NC_057794.1, read as the reverse complement.
CTATACTGCTTGCATTAGAGTAGTGTAGCCTGTTACTGCTTTCCGTTGATCCTATTCTGATGCATAGCCTGACATTGTTGCTACATCTGTTGATACCTTACCTGCAATCCTAAATGCTTAGTATAGGATGCTAGTTTATCATCATTGGCCCTACATTCTTGTCAGTCTGCCTTGCTATACTATTGGGCCGTGATCACTCGGGAGGTGATCACGGGTATATACTATACATACATACATACTATACAGATGGTGGCTAAAGTCGGGTCAGCTCGAAGAGTACCCGCGAGTGATTCATGGATTGGGGGCTGAAAGGACCTTTGTCCCGATGGCCCTCTGTGTGGATCTTTGTGGCAGAGCGACAGGGCAGGTTGAGATCGCCTAGGAGAGAGGTGGGCCTGGCCCTGTTCGGCGTTCGCGGATACTTAACACGCTTAACGAGATCTTGGTATTTGATCTGAGTTGGCTACGAGCCTATACGCACTAACCATCTACGCGGGAGTAGTTATGGGTATCCCGGCGTCATGGTATCAGCCGAAGCACTTCGTGACGTCAGCGACTGAGCGGCGCGCGCCGGGTTGGACTGCGTTAACGCAACTTCCTTTGTAATGGAGGTTGCTAGGTCTGCTCACCGGCCGCGTACGCAACGTGCAGGTGTGCTCAGGGCGATGGGCCCAGACCCCTGCGCGCTTAGGTTTAGACCAGCGTGCTGGCCTCTCCGTTGAGCCTAGGTGGGGCTGCGACGTGTTGATCTTCCGCGGCCGGGCATGACCCAGGAAAGTGTGTCCGGCCAAATGGGATCGAGCGTGTTGGGTAAGTTGGTGCACCCCTGCAGGGAAGTTAATCTATTCGAATAGCCGTGATCTTCGGTAACAGGACGACTTGGAGTTGTACCTTGACCTTATGACAACTAGAACCGGATACTTAATAAAACACACCCTTCCAAGTTCTACAGACAACCCGGTGGTCGCTTTTTCACAGGGCGGCGAGGGGAGGATCGCCGGGTAGGATTATGCTATGAGATGCTATTTGGAGATGCTACTTGGAGATGCTACTTGGAGGACTTCAATCTACTCTCTTCTACTTGATGCAAGACGGTGGCTGCGAGAAGCGTAGTCTTCGACAGGATTAGTTATCCCCCTCTTATTCTGGCATTCTGCAGTTTAGTCCACTGATATGGCCTCCTTACACATATACCCATGCATATGTAGTGTAGTTCCTTGCTTGCGAGTACTTTGGATGAGTACTCACGGTTGCTTTCTCCCCCCTTTTCCCCTTTCCTTTCTTTCTGGTTGTCGCAACCAGATGCTGGAGTCCAGGAGCCAGACGCCACCGTCGACGACGACCCCTACTACGCTGGAGGTGCCTACTACTACGTGCTGCCCGCTGATGACGACCGGGAGTAGTTTAGGAGGATCCCAGGCAGGAGGCCTGCGCCTCTTTCGATCTGTATCCCAGTTTGTGCTAGCCTTCTTAAGGCAAACTTGTTTAACTTATGTCTGTACTCAGATATTGTTGCTTCCGCTGACTCTTCTATGATCGAGCACATGTATTCGAGCCCTCGAGGCCCCTGGCTTGTATTATGATGCTTGTATGACTTATTTATGTTTTAGAGTTGTGTTGTGATATCTTCCCGTGAGTCCCTGATCTTGATCGTACACATTTGCGTGCATGATTAGTGTACGATTGAATCGAGGGCGTCACAAGTTGGTATCAGAGCCGACTGCCTGTAGGAATCCCCCTTCCACACTCCTTGGCCGAAGTCGAGTCTAGACATTACAAAAACTTTTACTAACTTGGCTGTGTGCCTTACGGGCCCACGTCGCCATCGGGTGGTACTAGGATCTTTTACTCCTCGACCTTTACTCTGGGACTCTGAACTCTTTTCTACTCGGGTTAAACGAATTTACTAACTCTGACATTAGGATCCCGTTACCACGTTCACCCCGAAGTTGGATAAGCCATAGTTATTCTGTAGGATAGCATTTTGAATAGTGCCCATGTTGTCATTTGACTCCATTGAAACATCTTTGTTTTCAGATGGAACCCACGAGGCAGGTCGTGCGCCACATTGTGGCCATTGGTGCCTCAGGATCACCTGCTGTGCTAGCTGATATGATGACCTATCTGGGTTATCGCTGGCACCCTGAGTACACCGTCTACGAGGAGTACCAGGACTTTAACCAGGAGCAGTACCGTGCCATCGTCCACCTCTACTCTCGGGAGTATGAGTCCACTACCGTGCTGCACACCGCTCATGGTGTTGGAGTGACCATCGAGATGGCAGTCCACGATGCTGCTCATGCTGCTCTGACACGTCTTCGTGGAGAGTATCAGGCATTGGACACTTCCCCTTTCAGGCACATTCCTATCGCATCTGACGTTGGCGCGGAGGGATACTACACTGCCGCCTACTCCACCGTCACCCGAGAGCCCTTCCACCATCAGCGCCTGGTTCTGCATGCTGATGGGCTGGACCGAGCTAACAGAGCTCTTCGCCACGAGTTGTACACCACTCGTCAGCACCTTTACAGGGCTCTGACGCGGTTGCACCCCTTTGTCCGGTCTGGACAGCTGCCGCGTTCTGCGATGTACCCAGCCAGGACCGTGATGCCCCACGGTGTCGGATGGCCAGAGGTGGGAGGCTACTCTCCCGCACTTGGTCCTCTTCTACCACCTGAGCGTCGGGTTCTACACCAGAGTATCCGCGGCCCCCAGGCCACTGACGTGGAGGACTATCCGTTGCCTCACTACCAGCTGTCAGGTTACAGCTACCTTCACAGTACCTCCTGGGACTGATGTAGTCTTGCTCATTAGTATTAGATGCACTCGCGAGCCTGCGTGCCGCCTATGATGACTTAATCTATGTACTGAACTCTGTGTACTGAGCTCTATGTCCGACCCCTTTTGTAAGTTATGCCGACTATCTATGTGGTATCTGTCGTGCTCCTTTCATTATGCATGTTTCATCATGAATGACTCTTGTCTATGCAAAATTTCTCAATACTGAACTACCCCTGTTATATATTAGCAGGATGGTTAGACCAGCTGGTCGTGGTCGTGGTGGCAACTTCCCACCACCGCCTGAGTACATGGCTGGTATGATCCAACAACTTGAGATGAATCGCCAGTTCATGGAAAACATGATGGCTCAGTTTCCTCGCCCCAATATGAACCAGCATCCAAACACAACAACTCTGCAGGATTTCATACGCCTCAACCCAAGTGTGTACCGCAGCTCAACCCAGCCGCTGGATGCTGATGACTGGCTCCGTGACATCACCTATGAGATGGAGTCTGCTGATGTAGCCCCTGCCAGCTATGTCACTTTTGCTTCCTTCTTCCTGAAGGGACCCGCAGCTCAATGGTGGGACAGCCACAGGCGTACTCTGCCAGTTGGGACAATCATCTCCTGGCCAGACTTCCAGGCTGCCTTCCGTGCCCGCTTCATTCCTCAGGGAATCATGGACAGGAAGAAGCGTGAGTTTCCGCAACCTCACCCAAGGCAACAAGACTGTTGGAAGCTTATCAGCGGGAGTTTCTGGACTTATCCCGCTATGCTGAAGAAGACATTGCAACTGATGCTCGCAGACAAGAGAAGTTCCGTGAAGGCCTTCAAGCTGACATCAAGCTCGCACTTCTAGTGCATGACTTTGCCGATTTCGCCACCTTGGTGAACAAGGCCATCAATGTCGAGACTGGTCTGCAGGAACACCAAAGCTCTCAAAGGCGCAACCGTGACACGGGCTCTTCTTCGGGCCCGCCCTCGCAGAAGCGTAAGATATGGATCCCGAACAGCATGTACCGTCCAAATGCACCTGCCCCAAGGCAGTCTTATGCTGCACCTCGTCTGCCTACTGCTCCAACTAGGCAGCCAAGACTTCCAGCTCCACCACCCGGAGCACCTGTTCCCACTCCCAATAATGGTCTGTGCTACAAGTGTGGTCAACCAGGTCACCTTGCCAGGAACTGCTATCAGAATCAAAACAGAATCAACTGGCCCTTCCAGCTACTGGCCGTGGAAACAACCAGGCCCACAACAACAATGCCAAGTCTTATGGTCGTGTTCATGCCAACCACATTGATCTGAATGAAGCTCAAGACCAGCCTGCTACTGTGATGGGTACACTCCTCGTAAATTCAGTACCAGCATCCGTTTTATTTGATACAGGTGCATCGCATTCATTCATGTCTGAAGATTTTGCATACAAGCACGATGTTAAATTTGAGCAGATGAACACTTCGGTAGTGGTAAAAACCCCCGCGGGACAATGTCAGACCTCCATGGTTGGCATTGACGTCCCTGTGGAAATCGAAGGGTTGGAGTTTCGTGCCTCGCCCATTATACTGAAGTCGTCTAACATTGACCTCATTCTGGGAATGGATTGGTTAAAGGCGCATACTGCTTCTATCGTTTGCGCCACTAAGACCGTCCATCTGCTACACCCTTCTGATGAAATAATTAGCTATGATGCTCATCTGGTTCGGAATGCCGAGGCCAGACTTTATGCCTTAAACGCATTGAACGCTGCACCACTCGAGGGCATTGAAAACATTCCCGTCGTGCGTGAATTCCTAGACGTCTTTCCTGAAGAACTCCCAGGGATTCCCCCTGCTAGAGCTGTCGAATTCGTCATCGACTTGAAACCAGGCACCACTCCTATAGCCAAGCGACCCTACAAGATGCCGCCGCATGAACTCCTTGAGCTTAAGGAGGAAATCGATAATTCTCTTCGAAGTGGTTTCATTCGCCCAAGTTGCTCTCCTTGGGGAGCACCTTCTCTCTTTGTCAAGAAGAAAGATGGGACAAACCGATTGGTCCAAGACTACCGTCCTATAAATCAAGCTACCATTCAGAATAAGTATCCTCTTCCTCGGATCAATGATCTGTATGATCAATTGGCTGGATCATCAGTGTTCTCTAAACTCGACTTGAGGTTGGGTTACCACCAGATCCGTGTTCGTGAGGAAGATATCCCCAAGACCGCATTCGTGACTCGATACGGATCTTACGAGTACACCGTCATGTCTTTCGGCTTAACCAATGCTCCAGCCACCTTCTCTCGCCTGATGAACTATATATTCATGGATTACCTCGACAAGTTCGTCGTGGTTTATCTGGATGATATTCTGGTATTTTCCAAGAATGAAGAGGAACATGCTGAACATCTTCGCCTCGTGCTGGAAAAGCTACGAGAGCATCAACTTTATGCCAAGTTCTCCAAATGTGAATTCTGGCTTCCCGAGTAACCTATCTTGGGCATGTCATCTCTAAGGATGGTATTGCCGTCAACCCTGAACGAGTTCAGGCTATTCTCGATTGGACTCCTCCGAAGAACGTTAAGCAAGTTAGAAGTTTTCTCGGTCTCGCCAGCTACTGCCGTCGATTCGTCGAGAACTTCTCCAAGATTGCCAGGCCTCTGACTAACCTATTGCATAAGGGCGTCAAGTTCCAATGGACAGACAAATGTCAGGAAAGCTTCCAGGCACTCAAAGACAAGTTGACTTCTGCCCCAGTACTAGCTCCACCTGATACTAAGAAGGACTTCGTCATTTACTGCGACGCTTCCCGTCAAGGATTAGGCTGTGTCCTAATGCAGGAGCGCAAAGTGATTTCCTATGCCTCTCGACAATTGCGCCCTCACGAAGAGAACTACCTAGTTCACGACCTCGAGCTTGCTGCTGTTATCCATTCACTGAAACAGTGGCGACATTACCTTCTCGGTAATCGTTGCGAGATCTTCACCGACCATCAAAGTCTGAAGTATCTGTTTACTCAGCCAGACCTGAACCTCCGTCAGCAGAGATGGATGGAGACTGTTGCAGACTTTGATTTGGGTATTTCCTATACACCAGGCAAGGCTAATGTAATGGCTGATGCCTTGAGCCGCAAGTCTTACTTCAACCACCTCCAGGTTCACAAAGTTCAACCCTCACTTGTTGAAGAATTCAGAAAGCTAAACCTCCATATTGTTCCTCCGGGTGCACTCGCTCCCCCTCCTCCGGAGTTCCGCAAGATGAATCTCTGTGTTGTTTCCCAGGGTTCCCTCTATACCCTGGCTGTTGAACCCGATCTCGTGGGCACCATAAAGATAATGTAGGGATTTGACTCTGAAGTCTACAAGATTAAGCAAGACCTCAAAGAAGGAAGTCCCTCATCCTTCACTATTGCTGATGATAGCGCCTTGTACTTCAAAGGCCGCCTAGTGGTGCCGTGTAAGAAGGAAAACCTGAATATGACTCAGGAGGTTATGAAAGAAGCTCATGATACGCCTCTATGTATCCATCCTGGTAGTACAAAGATGTACCAAGACATCCGCCAGAGATTCTGGTGGTCTAACATGAAGCAAGACATTTCTCGTTATGTTGCTGAATGTGACGTTTGCCGTCGTATCAAAGCAGAACATCAAAGGCCTGCTGGAACTCTGCAACCTATATCTATTCCTGAATGGAAATGGGACCATGTCGAGATGGACTTCGTTACTGGATTTACCAAATCGCAAAAGGGTAATGATGCTATTCTTGTCGTCATTGACCGACTTTCTAAGGTTGCACATTTTCTGGCGGTCAAAGAAACGATGACTGCTAGTCAGCTTGCAACTCTCTACATGACCAGAATTGTTTCGCTTCACGGTATTCCACTGGTTATCAGTTCAGACCGTGGCAGTTTATTCACTTCAAGATTCTGGGCAAGTTTCCAAGAAGCTATGGGCACTCATCTATCTTTCAGCACTGCTTTTCATCCTCAGTCACAAGGGCAAGTTGAACGTGTCAACCAAGTTCTCGAAGACATGCTTCGAGCTTGTGTTATATCCTTCGGCAAGAAATGGGAGGAATCTCTCCCGTATGCTGAGTTCTCTTATAATAATAGCTATCAAGCTAGTCTGAAGATGGCCCCCTTCGAAGTGTTATATGGACGAAAGTGCCGAACCCCTCTGAACTGGTCAGAAACTGGGGAACGTCCACTCTGTGGTCCGGATATTATCCAACATGCCGAAGAGCAAGTCCGCATTATTCGCGAGAATCTCAAGACTGCTCAGTCACGCCAAAAGAGTAATTATGACCGTCATCATAAAGACATGGTCTATCAACCTGGCGAAAAGGCCTATCTTCGAGTTACACCAATGAAGGGTGCTCACCGCTTCGGGATCAAGGGAAGCTAGCTCCCCGCTATATTGGTCCTTTCACTATTCTCGAGAGGCGTGGAAAAGTGGCATATCAACTGGAGCTTCCGTCGAACCTTTCTCAGGTTCACGATGTGTTCCACGTGTCGCAGCTCCGTCGCTGCTTCAAGGACCCAATCCGAGCAGTGGATCATGAAGTGCTCGAATTGCAACAGGACCTCTCCTATAAAGAGCATCCGGTCCACATTCTTGACCAAGCTGAACGCCGCACACGCCAGAAGGCGATCAAGTTCCTCAAAGTCCAGTGGTCGCACCATTCTGAAGATGAAGCCACTTGGGAACGTGAGGATCGCCTGCGTGATGAATACCCCGCATTGTTTCCTTCTACCTCCTAAATCTCGGGACGAGATTTCTTGTAGTGGAGGAGATTTGTAACGCCCGGATAATTAGGCTACAGTAAAACTCTTATAATGATGCCATGTCACCAGTGTTACTGTTGCTAACCAAGTGGTAGTTCAAAATCATTGCTAATTCAAAATATGAATTAGTGTCAAACACCCTAAGTTTTCAAAAGTCAAAGCGAAAAATGTTCGGGGGTTGCCAAATATTGCACTGGTAATTATGGTGAAGCAAACACCATTTTATAAAATGCCTAGATGCCCTAAAACTAAATAAAACAGAAAGGGAAAATAAATAAATAAATAAATTAAAAAAAAAACCAAAAAAAGGGGGGAAGCCCCCTGGACCAGCCAGCCCAACCCACCCGCACGGCCACCGCCAATCCCCCTGGCCCGCAGCCAGACTGGCCGGCCCAGCCGGCCCAGCCCCCACACCGCGTCCCCTTCCCCTGTTCCCCCGACCCGGGTCGGAACAGGGCGCGTCCCAGCCGAACCCCCCTCGCCGGCGACGAGACGAGGGGATAAGGACGCCGACGCCTCCCGCCCCTCGGTCCCGCCTCCCACTCGCCCCCACTCTCCCCTCGGTCCCTTGCGCCTCTCCCTCTCCCCTCCAGATCCATCTCCCCCTCCTTCCCCACCGCAACCGAGCGCCGCCATGGCCTCGCCGCCGTGAATCGCACGGCCACAGTCGCCGCCTCGCCGCGCCTGCGTGTCCGTCGACGCCTCCGTCATCTTCCTCGTCCACCGGAGGCCTCAGCTGGAGCGGAGGAACCCCGAATCACCGGATCCCCTTCGCCCTCATCTCCGGCGGCCGCATTCTTCACCAACTCCGGCGACACCCCCCCTGCTGCTACTAAACTACCACCGGCCTTCGTGCGTGCCGCTAGGTGAGCTGCCTCCCTCCTCCGCCCTCTAGCTCTCCTAGCTCGCGCGGTAACTAGCTCGTCGTCGTGCCCGGGCTCCGATCGCCGCGGTGTACCTCGCCACCGTGGCCACGGCCCCTGTCGCACTCACCTGGGAACGGCCTCGAGCTCCTTTCGCTCCCATGAGCCCAACGAGCTCGGACCCGTGCCTTCCCGTGCCCTCTAGCCTCGTTTCCGACAGCGCCCGAACACCAGCGTCCGCTCGGCCTCTCGCCGTCGTCGTCCTAGCCCGTTACGGGCCGCGCCGCCACCATAGATGGACGCGGCGTCGAACACACGACTCAACGCACACGCGCACGCCCCCTCCCGTGCCTCTTTGCGCCATCCCTGATGAGCGCCCGAACGCAACGCCGCGGACCTCGTCGTCGGTGACGTTTCCGGCCAGGTCCGGCGATGCCACCACCACCACTCGACGAGCGGTCGAGTGACCGTTCGAGCGCACCCACGCACGCCCGAAACCGAGCCCCGTAGCACGGTTCCGGCCAACTCCGGCGAGGGGCCGCCGTTGTTTTGGTCGCCGGAGTTAGCCCCGGCGCGTCTCCGGCGGGTGCCGAGCTGGCACCCACGAGGCACCGTCTCGGCCACTGACTGGTGGGCCCGGGGCCCCTGTTGACCTGTTGACTGGGTCAACGTGCTGACTGGGCAGCCCAGTGGCACTGACATGCGGGCCCCATGCTATAAAAAAAAACAAATAGATAAACTACTAATTAATTAAATTAGTTAATTAAAACTTTAACCTCTCACTGACTGCTAGGACCCACACCTTAATTAACCCTTCCAGTTAATTTTAGAACTCTGTTATTGTCCCTGACAATGACATGTGGGTCCCACTGGACCCACCTGTCTGGTTTGACTGGTCAACCGACCAGTTGACCTGCTGACATCACTCTGATGTCATGCCTGCGTCATCAGGCACTGTTCTGGATAAGGTTGGATTTAAATGAATAAATAAAATCAGAAAATGATTTAAATCTTTAGAAAATCATATCTTTTAATCCGTAACTCGGATGAAAATACTTTCTACATGAAAGTTGCTCAGAACGACGAGACGATTCCGGATACACAGTCCGTTCGTCCACCACACCCCCCTAACCTATCGAACCCGCAACTTTCCCCCTCCGGCTCCTGTGCCCGAAAACACGAAACACCGGGAATACTTTCCCGGATGATTCCCCCTTGACCAGTACCACCTTATACCACGTTAGGGCACGCCTAGCATCGCTTCTTGACATGTCATGCATCGATATGCATCTGTTTACCTGGTATTCATTGTTTCTTCCCCCTCTTCTCTCCGGTAGACTACGAGACCGACGCTGCTGCTGCCCAGTTCGACTACGGAGTTGACGACCCCTTTCTCTTGCCAGAGCAACCAGGCAAGCCCCCCCCCCCGCTTGATCACCAGATATCGCCTATTCTACTCTATACTGCTTGCATTAGAGTAGTGTAGCATGTTACTGCTTTCGTTAATCCTATTCTGATGCATAGCCTGACATTGTCGCTACATCTGTTGATACCTTACCTGCAATCCTATATGCTTAGTATAGGATGCTAGTTTATCATCATTGGCCCTACATTCTTGTCAGTCTGCTTTGCTATACTATCGGGCCGTGATCACCTGGGAGGTGATCACGGGTATATACTATACATACATACATACTATACAGATGGTGACTAAAGTCGGGTCAGCTCGAAGAGTACCCGCGAGTGATTCACGGATTGGGGGCTGAAAGGACCTTTGTCCCGACGGCCCTCTGTGTGGATCTTTGTGGCGGAGCGACAGGGCAGGTTGAGACCGCCTAGGAGAGAGGTGGGCCTGGCCCTGGTCGGCGTCCGCGGTTGCTTCATAATAACACGCTTAACGAGATCTTGGTATTTGATCTGAGTCTGGCTACGAGCCTATACGCACTAACCATCTACGTGGGAGTAGTTATGGGTATCCCGACGTCGTGGTATCAGCCGAAGCACTTCAGACGTCAGCGACGGAGCGGCGCGCGCCGAATTGGACTGGAACGCCACTAGGCTAGGTCTGCTTTCGGCCGCCCACGCAACGTGCAGGTGTGCTCAGGGCGATGGGCCCAGACCCCTGCGCGCTTAGGTTTAGACCGGCGTGTTGGCCTCTCTGTTTTGCCTAGGTGGGGCTGCGACGTGTTGATCTTCCGAGGCCGGGCATGACCCAGGAAAGTGTGTCCGGCCAAATGGGATCGAGCGTGTTGGGCTATGTGGTGCACCCCTGCAGGGAAGTTTAATCTATTCGAATAGCCGTGATCTTCGGTAACAGGACGACTTGGAGTTGTACCTCGACCTTATGACAACTAGAACCGGATACTTAATAAAACACACCCTTCCCAGTGCCAGATACAACCGGTGGTCGCTCTACCTCAGGGATATGAGGAGGGGATCGCCGGGTAGGATTATGCTATGAGATGTTACTTGGAGATGCTACTTGGAGGACTTCGACCTACCCTCTTCTGCCTGTTGCAAGACGAAGGTGACCAGAAGCGTAGTCTTCGATAAGACTAGCTATCCCCCTCTTATTCTGGCATTCTGCAGTTCAGTCCACTGATATGGCCTCCTTACACATATACCCATGCATATGTAGTGTAGTTCCTTGCTTGCGAGTACTTTGGATGAGTACTCACGGTTGCTTTCTCCCCCCTTTTTCCCCTTTTCCTTCCTTTCTGGTTGTCGCAACCAGATGCTGGAGTCCAGGAGCCAGACGCCACCGTCGACGACGACCCCTACTACACTGGAGGTGCCTACTACTACGTGCTGCCCGCTGATGACGACCTGGAGTAGTTTAGGAGGATCCCAGGCAGGAGGCCTGCGCCTCTTTCGATCTGTATCCCAGTTTGTGCTAGCCTTCTTAAGGCAAACTTGTTTAACTTATGTCTGTACTCAGATATTGTTGCTTCCGCTGACTCGTCTATGATCGAGCACATGTATTCGAGCCCTCGAGGCCCCTGGCTTGTATTATGATGCTTGTATGACTTATTTATGTTTTAGAGTTGTGTTGTGATATCTTCCCGTGAGTCCCTGATCTTGATCGTACACATTTGCGTGCATGATTAGTGTACGATTGAATCGAGGGCACATGTATTATGTTTCCGGTTAATACAATTCTAGCATGAATAATAAACATTTATCATGATTATAAGGAAATAAATAATTACTTTATTATTGCCTCTAGGGCATATTTCCTTCAGGAACTTCTTCCACCCTGCCCTGCTGAAGACAGTGCGACCGTCCGTGTTCACTGCATAGGCACAACTGGTGATGTAGCCCGTTCTGGTAAGGCGTAGTCCAGCAGCCATGCCTTCTTCGCCTGGGTCGATGCCACAACTATCGAGTAACCTCTTAGGTAATTTCTGAAAACAGTTGACATGATATATGATCATGTCACGTGCAATTATCAACAAAAGCATACACTTCAAGACACATATATCATTGGATTCAACACTGAGCATATATATCATCACATCACTACACTATACGCCAAGCATCAAATTACTAAAGTAATTAGGCATATCATTAGATTACTGCGTACACTAAGCATATCATCGCATATTACTACACTACATGCATGTCATAAAATTCTTCACTAAATGAATTCTAAACTTGGCCTCTCATCACAGTACTACAACATGCATATCATATCAACTACTACACTAACTAAGCATGCATATCATGTAATTACCACACTATGTAACGTACCATGATATGCCGTTTAACATTCGTCCTTGTGAGGCGGGTCACGAATGACTTCCCTAGGTAGTCTTCACGTAGCGGAAGCATGTCACAGAGGTTGCCAATTTCCTCGTCGCCCAGTCTGAGTCCTTGGGCATATAGGTATTCAACAAGTGGGTTCTCATCATCATCTGAATCAGCACCATCTTCCTCCTCATGAACTTCGTCCTCACTATCCGGAATCAAATTTAGATAGATAACAGAAATCTTGGGCCTGTCTCTTCTGAAGGAGAAGCTGATCAATTCACCACCATTAAGACGCATGCGGGCGATGAAACGATCCCAATCATCTCCTCCTATCTGGGTTATCTTTCGCCCCTTCTCGACCTGCATAGTGTATGGGCCCCTAAGAGCGACGAAGGTCACGGTGTCTGCGACGAGCTCATTGAATGCCAATCTCACATTGCATGGTACGATCTGTGTAAGATAAAAACAAATAACAGACACAATACATTAGTGGAAATAGCAAAAAAACAAAAATAATGTACTGTCAGAAGGTTCATATAAATTATTACCGCAGCAACAATAAAAGAAGGCTGGAAGTAGATGCCGAACAACGTGGCAGTAGAAAGGCTAGTCCGGCACCGTGAGTTGCAGCGTCCACATTGTGCTTCCTCCATTCTACATAGAACATGTTGAACTCTAAGTTGAATTGTACATAGTACAATACAAAGATCATACATATAATAAATCATAGTGATAACCTATACTGGCAATGGCCAATCAATCTATTTTCTATCATATACGTAATAAAGCAATGCCAATGACAATGGCAATGCCCGTCTCATCTAAACCTGGGAATAGTTCGGCATCCAAACTAAAACCAGTCCAATCCACGGCACACATCAAAACCGAACCAATCCAGATATTTTCATTTAGAATCTAGACCAAACCAAACTATACATGCGCGTCATCCAACCCAGTCCAAACCGTTTTCAACTTTTGAATTGAATCCAAAGGTTCAAACCGTGGACAAAGCCATATGCGAGGGCATGTCATGAATCTAGATTAGACATGGCGTCAAAGCTCGTGTGAGCCGACGAGCTCAGGCCGGCAACAGCGGCTCTTGGATTTGAAGCAGTAGTAGGTGGTAGTGGCGGCTCAAACTAATTGATTGATTTGGTCTCAAACCATATAAACCAAATCAAGATCCAATCCAAAAACTAAGTTTCAGTGCAAACCAATCGGCTTAGATCCGCCTCCGTAGGGAGACGCGTTTGGGGAAGGGAAGAAGAGGGGAGATCTCACGTACTTGCCGGAGTTGGCGGCGGCCATGCACCAGCAGCGAAGAGAGGGGTCGTCGGGAGATGGCGGCGGAGGCGGCGGCGCTGGTCGAGAAGGGGAGAAAGAAAGATGTGGAGTGGTCGAGACGGGGAGAAAGAAAAATGTGGTACATGTGGTGGCTCGGTTGTGTGGATGACAAGGGGACCCACTTGTGAGACCGATAGCAATTGATGGCAAACCGCAGGAGGTGCACGACCGCGTGCACGACCGCCACGTCCCCACGTGGAATGGGGACGGCCGGGTGGGTGTGTCAAGTCAAATCGGCACATGCGGCTTCTCGGTAACTCCAAGAGGCAGGAGCAGTGCCTTTCTTCCCCAAATCAGGTAGAAAACCCTCGTCCTCTCCCGAACCTAACCACCCTCTCTTCCTTCCTCACCACCTCACCACCCTCTCCTCCTTCCTCACCACCCTCCTCCCTTCCTATGCCTCCCTCCTCCTGTCTTCGACCGACGATGAAGCGCGGGCGTGAAGATGCGGCGGACAAGCCGGAGGCAACCATCGGAGCAGTGCAGTCTGCTGCCGTGGCTGCAGCCGTGGGTGGAGCGACTGAGTCCGCCGTAGCGGCGGAAGCTAGCGGTGCAGCGACCGTTGTGCCTGCTCCCGCTGCCATCACAGCCGTCGAGGCACCCGTCGGCGAGCACAAGGTCGGCGAAGATCTGGAGGAGGAGGAGATGAGAAGGCGTAAGCGCAAGGTGCATGACGAAATCGAAGAGATCTTCGAGGAGAACGCCATAATGGAGTTCGACCTAGATACACTAGTAGAAAAAGGGTCAATCGTGAAGCACATTAGTGCCGGTTTGTATTTGAGCCGGCACTAATGTATACATTAGTGCCGGTTCCAACGACTAGCCGGGCCGCTTTCATTAGTACCGGTTCGTGGCTAACCTTTAGCACCGGTTCGTGCCACGAACCGGTACTACTGAGAGTGGTGGCAGGATGTTGCCAGAGTGGGGCCCCTCCAGCACCTTTAGTGTCACATCCTAGTTAGCCATGCATTAGAGTGTTGCATCATGTTTACTCTTTCATCAGAAACCTGAAATGGGGATGACAGAACCCCCAGTCCCCTCTGAATCCAATTAGGGTTTACTAAAAACTTTTTCAATGAACCTGAAATGCCCTTCTAAAATGCCCATCATTTTTGTCTTGGTTCAGAACCTCTGCCAAAAGTGGTGCACATTTTCCTAGGCCAGCTTAGGGTTTTTGAATTAAATCATAAATATTTGAATTTGGGCATTTAAAATTATATAAAATATTTAAATGCTCAAATATCTCCAAACTAAAATGTTTCATGTTGGAAATAATCCAACTATGGACCAGGAGTAGTTTGGTGATTTTAGGAGTAGCCTAAGTATTTTATTTAATTCAACAAGGTTGCAGAAGTATTAAAAAAACAGAAAATAGAAAGAAATGGAAAAAGCCTACCTGGCGCCTGCTCCCGGCCCACCTGCCGGCCCAGCCCAGCGCCGCTCCAGCGAGTTGCTTGCCGGCCAGGAAGGCAGGCAGGTGCCCGACGGCGACCGCAGCGCGCGCCACGCACCTGCTCGCCGCCTCGCCGCTCCCCGCGCCCGGTGACGTCGTGGACCGGCCTCCCTCGCTCCCCCGAACCCCCCAGACACCCCCTCTCCTCTCCAGCTCCTCCCCCTCGCGCTCCCCCGCCATGACCGACGCCACCATCGCCGTGCCTTCGTCGTAGCCGTGCTCCCCGCCGCCCGTGCGTCCTCTCATCGTGTCCAGGAGCTCCACCGCTGTCCACTCCATCGAGCAAGCCGAGCCCCGAGCGCTCGCAACGCCCGAGTCCACCGCAACGACCTCGCCCGAACCGCCATCGCCGGAGATCCCCTTCAACGCCGTCGTCGCTCCGGTCCATCTCTGGCCACACCAAGGGCTTCGTCGCACTCATTGTGAGCTTAGCCATCTTCCCCTTCCTTCCGTTCTTGCTCCCGAGCCGTGTAGCTCGTCGCCGACGTGCTGCTGGTTACCCTCTGACCACTCCACGGTGTCCTTCATACTCACCGTGTCACTTAGCACCTAGCTAGCCACTCCCCGAGCCTCACCGACCCCTCTAGCGTCAAGTTCGTCTTCGGCCGAACCCCGGTGGCCGCCAAAGTCGTCGCCGGCGCCAACTCCGGCCACCCCGACTCCAACGGACTCCACCAAGAGCTGCGGCTTGTCCTCAGCTCCACTCCGGTGGTCTCCGCGACCCATTTGGTGGCCGAAACGGCCAAAACCACTTCCGCCGCCGCGTCGAGCTCGCCGGCGGCTAAACGCCGGTGCAGCCGACCCGGGTTTGACCACGGGTGGGCCCTGGTTGACTCCCTTGAGTCAATGACAGGTGGGGCCCAGCCCTGTTAATTAAACAGGTTTAGTTTTAATTAAACTTTAATTAATTTAATCACCCTGACATGCGGGACCCACTGTCAGGTTTGACCCGGACGTGTTCCGTTGACCTGCTGACGTCACTCTGACGTCAGGCTGACGCAATAATTGATTTTCTGGAATTATTCTAATATAGGAAATTCCAGAATATAATTTAAACTTCAAAAATTCATAACTTTTATTCTGTAACTCCAAATCAGACAAATTATATATGAAAAATGATCAGAAAAATCCAATCTATCCATCTGTACTATTTTCATGCATGATTAAACAAGTTAACTTGATGTTAATGCAGAACAAGGAAAAACACTTTAAAGGGCCATGTTTGAGTTTGAAATTTGAATCTTTGATTCAAATTGGTACAAACCCTTCTGGTCTTAGTTGCATTAGCCCAACACACTCATATTGCTATGTTTCATGCATGCATCATATTGTTGCACATTGTTTGGTGATGGTTGTGTATCGGTGTTCTTGCGGCAGGTTCTGCCTCCGAGGAGTACCGTGATTACCCTAACGAAGAACCGTATCAGTGCATCGAACCATCAGGCAAGCAACCAACCATTTGATCATATCGATACAATCCCATGTTCTCGCTCCTGCTCTCTTTTACTGCATTAAGACAACGTGTTTCAAACTGCTGTGTGCTACGGTAGTTGAACCCACTTCCTCTGCATGACCTGTCATTGCCACAGTAACTAGATGAAACCCACTAGCATGTGTAGGAGTTGATTGAGCCATATGTATGTGTTGTTCCTACCTTGCTATGCCTGCTATGCTTAGAGTCGTGTCAGGTCTGGTTCATCTGGGTGATGGGCTAGAGTGAAATGATTATGTCGGTAATAAGAGTGGTGTGGTGAACACGATTTGGTAAAGGTATCGATGAGAGGCCATGTAGGAGTACATGGTAGGTTGTTTCATTGAAGCCGACCTTAAGCACTGAGATCTGTATGTGTGATTTAAGAATCAGCTACTACCATGCATTGGGCCCGAAACCAATGGACCCTCTCAGCTTCTTATTCACCCTAGTTCTCCGTCCAGGAGTTGCAAGTAGTTTCTGGTGTTTGTAGCCTACTGGAGGCCGTGGACAGCGCTGACCGTAGGGGTGGGCTGTGATGCGGTAGGTACATGGCCGGGTGTACCGAATACCCATTAGGTATTTCGAGAACCCTGTTCACATCGTTCGGGGCCGTATGGGAAACCTCGGCCGGACTCCCTGCGGATGGAACCTGGATAGGCGATAAACCTGGACTGGAGGCTTAGGTGGTTAGGTAGGTCGTGGCCGACACCCACGTTGGGCTTCCGCTTGAAGGTTGCCGAGTACATGTCGTGTAAACGACGGTAAGTGGTGAGAGCGTGTATGAAGAAGTACACCCCTGCAGGGTTATCATGATCTATTCGAATAGCCGCGTCCGCGGTAAAGGACTACTTGGTTGCCTATACAGTTCATAGACAAGTAAATGGAAACTACTAAAAGCCTCAAGATAAGTGTGAGTGCCGAGGATGGCTCTTCCGTAGGAAGACGGAGGTGGATCCTCGGTAGTGTATTGAATTGGTGAGTAGTGGACTCGTGTGCGCAAAACCATTTCGAGTTGGAGTCTCGTAGGTTAGCCTAGCCAAGAGTCAAAGCTGGCCTGCTGCAACAACTCCACCAACCCTTCTTGATAATGTGCATGTATGTAGGATCTGATGTAAGTCTTGCTGAGTACCTTTGTACTCATGTTGCTATAATTTACATTTTTCACAGAAGACGCTGCAACCCCTTCTGATGGGTTCTACGTAGACGTTGACATCAATGAGTAGGCTAAGGCCCAGGTGGTGATCCTGAGCTTGTGAAGGACCTCGTAGTATAGCTAGGCTTTCCAAGCCTCTTTTATTTTACTAGTTGTCTGTACTCAGACAAGTTACTTCCGCTGCTGGTTTGTATGACTGTATGACTTGAATGCTGGGTCGTGTGACCCGTACCTTTGTGTATGTTATGTATGGCTCTCTGAGCCTTAAATAAAGTACTTGTGTCATAGAGTCATGTTGTGATGCCTTGTTGTATTTGCACATATCGAGCATATTGTGTGTATGTTTGAAATGCTTGGTATGTGTGGGATCTGACTATCTAGTTGTTTATCCTTAGTAGCCTCTCTTACCGGGAAATGTCTCCTAGTGTTACCTCTGAGCCATGGTAGCTTGCTACTGCTCGGGAACACTTAGGCTGGCCGGCATGTGTCCTTCTTCGTTCCTGTGTCTGTCCCTTCGGGGAAATGTCACGCATTGAGTACTGGAGTCCTGTTAGCCCGCTACAGCCCGGTTTACCGGAGTCCTGCTAGCCCAGTGCTACAGCCCGGACCCACTTGCTGATGACCGACACGTTCGTTGCTGGGTCATGGATGCCTGTCCCTGTAAGTCTGTGCCACTTTGGGTTTACGACTAGTCATGTCAGCCCGGGCTCTTTATCATATGGATGCTAGCGACACTATCATATACGTGAGCCAAAAGGCGCAAACGGTCCCGGGCAAAGGTAAGGCGACACCCGTGGGGTTACCGTGCATGAGGCCGCAAAGTGATATGAGGTGTTACAAGCTAGATCGATGTGACATCGAGTCGGGGTCCTGACAGCGTTGGCATCAGAGCCGGACTGCCTGTAGGTTCTCCAAGCCAAACCGGTCGATGTTGAGTCTAGAAATTCTTTAGTTATATGTAGGGGAATTGTTTGTGGGTTGGAACGTAAGGCTCTTTTTACTCCTTTATCTTATGACATTCTGATCTGAGTCAGTCTATTCTTCCACCGGGGGTTAAGGAATTAGGATCTATTCTCTCTATCAGGATCACGCGTTACTAATCAGTAGTACCTTATAGGGTTGATGGATACAAGCCTAGTTCAGTTCTTCTACCACGTTATGTTGTTAGGATGGATTCAGAACTTTGATATGATGATGTTGAGTGTGTATGAAATCCTTTGTCAAATGTCTCAAAATCCTTCTTGAGCATTTACAGCTGTTATGCTGCCGAAATTTTGCTAGAAATTCTAATGCCTTTGCATTATGATTGTGCTTTCAGATGGCCACTCGCGACCTTAATCAAGTGGTTCGCCTGACTCGATGCCTAGATGTACCCGGCCATACTGCCATGTTGGTCAGGGTAATGACTGAGGCTGGATACCGTTGGTATCCTGAGTACACGGTCGAAGAGCAATTCCGAGACTTTAATCAAAGCCAGTATCTCTGCACTGTCAGGATATTTCCATCTTATCCTGGGTCCACCGAGCCCCTTCACTGCTCCTATGGACTTGGGGTTACTATTGAGATGGCTGTGCAGGACGCCGCCTACTCTATGATGACCATCATGCGAGTCAGATCTGGTCTATTTCGGGACTCTGATTTCCGGTATATGCCAGGATCACTTCCGGGAGCACAAGGGTATCTCCAGGCTATCTATGCTGACCCCACCCAGGAGGATTCACGGACTCGCACCACTGCTGAGATGCTCGAGGATAAGGACCGTGAAAATCGGGCCTTGAGGTTAGAGCTCTTCAATACCCGTGCTGACCACTGGGCCACATTGACTCGGTTTGCACCGGCGGTGCAAGCTGGATATTCGGATATGCGCGATCTCTATCCTGTGAGATCTGCTTTGCCAGACGTGATGGGTTGGCGTGATGTAGGAGGCATCACCCCACCTCGCGGTCCCCGCAGGCCACCGTCTGTTGGTCCAAGACCTCATCCTAGCCCCTATGGTCCACAAGCTCCGCGAGATCGTCTGTTTCCGGATGATCATGTTGAGCTTCCAGGCTATGGAGGTGACTTCTACGAGGACTACTACGGATCGGTCTGAGTTAGTGGTAGTATCACTAGTTCGTGTTAGCTGTGTCGTCTATCGTCCTGCATGACTCGTGGGATATGACCTAGTTTGTATCGCCTTCCGGAGGTGTAGAAAAATAATGTATAGGAGCTTGGAATGCCTCCGATGAGATGTAATCCTCTTTTCACCGTAATAGTACCTTGTTTGGTCTTGTACTAAACCCTGTATGGTGTGTATGACGATGGAATAAAGAAGCAGTTTCTGTATCTACCATGTCATACGGATGATCATCTTGCATTCCGAGTTATTCCTTACATTCTGTATTCTATGTTGGAATTTTATCTTCCTGACTAAATCATTGTCTTGTTTACCTAGGATGGTCAACACACGCACTAACCCTGCTCCCCAAGAGCAGGCCGAAGGCAGCGAAGTCAGGAATGCAAATCTGCCTCATCCTCCTTCCCTAGCCGAGGTTATGATGGAAGCCGAAAGAAACAAGCGGGAGACCAACCGTTTGTTGGAGCGTATTGAACAGAACACGGCACACCATCAGAGGACTAACGTGGTGTCACTCAGTGATTTTATCAAGTTACATCCACCCACGTTCCACCACTCCGTCGAGCCTCTCGACGCTGATGATTGGCTTCGCAGTATTTCTCACAAACTGCGTTCCGCGCTGGTAGCGGAGGCTGACAAGGTCACCTTTGCTGCATATCATCTTGAAGGCCCCGCCAGTCTATGGTGGGAGAATTATGGAGCTATGCGCCCAGCGGGCCATGTCACTACTTGGGCTGAATTCAGCGAGGCTTTCCGTGAACATCACATTCCGGAGGGTCTCATGGACCGTAAACATGAGGAATTTTGCAGTTTCACTCAGGGCCGACTCTCTGTGGATGCTTACAGCAGGGAGTTCGGTAACCTCGCACGATATGCAACTGAGGAAGTTTCTACTGATGCCAAGAAGCAAGCAAGGTTCCGTAAGGGGCTTAGTCCTAAGCTTCGCCGCGACCTCCGTCTGCATGAGTGCACATCTTTTCAGAAACTTGTTAACAAGGCCATCAGTGCTGAAACTGGTCAGACTGATTATGATGCAACACGCAAGCATGGCCGTGACATGGGTTCCTCATCCGGTGCTGGTCCTCAGAAGCGCCGCGTGTGGGTGCCCAACACCGCCCTGCCACCCAGGTTCACACCGAGGCCATCTTTCCAGGCGCCTCGCCCCGTTCAACAGTCTGCACCAGCCAAGCCCTATGGGGGTCCAACCAACAATGCTCCTCAGGGTACCAGTTCCGTGACTTGTTTCAAGTGTGGGGAATCTGGCCACTATATGCGTGAGTGTCCCCAGACCAACCCCAACCAATCTGCTAAAGCTGTTGGCCGTGGCAAGCCGACAGGGAAAGTGTTCCACGCCAAGCCGGCCACCGCTACACGTGGCCATGTCAACTGTATCTCTGCCGAAGAAGCTCAAGAGGATCCCAACGTCGTTCTCGGTACGCTCCTTGTTAATTGCCACCCAGCATCTGTTCTTTTCGATACAGGAGCCTCTCATTCATTTATATCCGAGAACTATGCTCGTCTGCATAACACCGCATTCTGTGACATGCCATCCACTATGGAAATTTCTACTCCTGGTTCTAGATGGCAGACATCCAGGGTAAGTTATGGAAATGAAATCCAAGTCGACAGACTTGTCTTCCTTGCATCTTTGATAGCTCTCAAATTTTCAGATATTAATATCATTTTGGGTATGGACTGGATGTCAGCTCATCATGCCAAAATTGATTGCTTCTCTAGGACTGTTCAACTCACTCATCCTTCAGGGAAGATAGTCAATGTATTGACCCGATTAGCCAAGCGACAATTATATTCTCTTAACGCCAGCCCTTTGCCAGACCTTGAGGACGTTCCGGTAGTCCGTGACTTCCCGGATGTCTTCCCAGAGGAATTGCCAGGTGTTCCACCTGACAGGGATGTTGAGTTCGTAATAGACCTCATTCCAGGAACCGTTCCGATTGCTAGAAGACCCTATAAGATGGCACCACTAGAACTAGCCGAGCTTAAGAAACAACTCGATGAGTCCTTGAAAAAGGGTTTCATCTGACCTAGTTCATCTCCGTGGGCTTGCCCCGTCCTCTTCGTCAAGAAGAAGGATGGTACGGACCGGATGGTTGTAGATTACCGACCGGTCAATTTGGTCACAATCAAGAACAAATATCCGCTCCCTAGGATCAACGACCTGTATGATCAGCTCGCTGGATCCTCAGTCTTCTCCAAGATGGATTTGAGGTTGGGCTACCATCAAATCAAAATCAGAAACGGGGACATTCCTAAAACGGCCTTTGTTACTCGTTATGGCCAATACGAGTACACCGTCATGTCCTTCGGTTTAACCAACGCTCCAGCCACCTTTTCTCGGTTAATGAACTCAATCTTCATGGAGTATTTGGATAAATTCGTCGTAGTTTATCTCGATGATATACTCATCTACTCCAAGAACGAGGAAGAACATGTCGAACATCTAAGGCTAGTGTTGAAGAAACTTCGAGAGCACCGCCTTTATGCCAAGTTTTCCAAATGTGAATTTTGGTTGTCAGAAGTGACCTATCTGGGTCATGTAATATCTGGTAAAGGTATTGCTGTTAACCCTGAGCGAGTTCAAGCCGTCCTTAATTGGACTCCACCTGAATCGGTCAAGCAAGTTCGGAGTTTTCTGGGCTTAGCGAGCTATTGCTGTCGCTTTGTCGAAAACTTCTCCAAAGTTGCTAAACCTCTAACCGAACTCCTCAAGAAAGATAAGAAGTTCGAATGGACTTCACAATGTGAGCACAGCTTTCAGGAACTGAAAAGACGCCTGACTTCTGCTCCCGTACTGGTACCGCCAGACTTCTCCAAGGATTTTGTTATCTACTGCGACGCCTCGCGACAAGGACTAGGTTGCATTCTCATGCAAGATCGACACGTAATTGCTTACGCTTCACGGCAATTGCACCCACATGAGGAGAATTATCCTACTCATGATTTAGAGCTTGCAGCCGTAGTCTATGCACTTAAGACCTGGCGACATTACCTCCTCGGTAACCGTTGCGAAATATTCACTGATCACCAAAGTCTGAAGTACATTTTCACCCAACCGGATTTGAATCTCAGGCAAAGACGTTGGGTTGAGTTGATCACAGATTTCGACTTAGGAATAACTTACACCCCAGGGAAAGCCAACGTCATGGCTGATGCGCTAAGTCGTAAATCTTATTGTAACAACCTAATGTTACAACAAAGTCAACCACTTCTCCATGAGGAATTTCGGAAGCTTAACCTTCACATTGTTCCTCAAGGTTTCCTTTCCACCTTGGTGGCGAAACCTACCCTTACGGACCAGATCGTCAAGGCACAGAAGGTAGATCCGGGAATCTCCCGCATCAAGAGAAACATCAAGAAAGGAATTGCGAATTGTTTCTCCATTAATGATCAAGGGGTCGTATACTTCGGGAATCGACTAGTGGTTCCCAAAGTGCGAAACCTGAGGCGATTGATCCTTAAGGAGGCTCATGAATCTCCTCTCACCATTTATCCCGGTAGTACTAAGATGTATCAGGACCTACGCCAGAGGTTCTGGTGGACTAGGATGAAGAGAGAAATTGCTCAGTATATTGCTAATTGCGACGTCTGTCGTCGTGTAAAAGCAGAGCATCAACGGCCTGCTGGCACCCTTCAACCCTTAGCTATTCCTGAATGGAAATGGGATAAAATTGGTATGGATTTCATTACAGGTTTTCCCAGGACCAAGAGAGGGAATAATGCTATTTTCGTCGTTGTCGATCGTCTTTCCAAAGTAGCCCATTTCCTACCTGTTCGTGAGAGTATAACCGCTAGTCAGCTGGCAGACTTATACATCTCCCGAATAGTGTCTCTCCATGGTGTTCCTTTGGAAATTAACTCGGATCGAGGAAGTATTTTCACCTCTCGATTTTGGGAAAGTTTCCAAAATGCTATGGGAACCCGTCTCTCCTTTAGCACCGCTTTCCACCCTCAGTCGAGTGGTCAAGTGGAACGCGTCAACCAGATTCTAGAAGACATGCTTCGAGCCTCTGTTATCTCATTCGGAATGGATTGGGAGAAGTGCCTTCCATTTGCCGAATTCGCTTACAACAACAGCTATCAATCTAGCTTGGGTAAAGCCCCTTTTGAAGTTCTCTATGGACGACGGTGTCGAACACCCCTTAACTGGTCAGAGACCGGGGAAAGACAATTCTTTGGCCCGGATATGGTTCAGGAAGCAGAAGAACAAGTTCACATCGTTCGTGAAAAGTTGAAAACAGCCCAATCTCGTCAAAAGAGTCAATATGACCGAAAACATAAGGCTATGACTTTCGAGGTTGACGAGAAGGCTTATCTTCGGGTTACCCCTCTGAAGGGAACCCATCGTTTCGGTATCAAAGGCAAATTGGCTCCTCGTTACATTGGACCTTTTCGCATTCTTGCCAAACGAGGAGAAGTTGCCTACCAGTTGGAACTACCTCCGCACCTCTCCAGAGTCCACGATGTCTTCCACGTTTCTCAACTCAGGCGTTGCTTCTCGGATCCTATCCGTGGAGTGGACCACGAAACGCTTGATCTCCAAGATAATCTTACATATCGAGAGTACCCCATTCGTATCCTCGATCAGGCCGAGCGTACCACTCGACGTCATAATATCAAGTTTCTCAAAGTTCAATGGTCGCACCATTCTGAGGATGAAGCAACTTGGGAAAGGGAGGATCGTCTTCGACTTGAGTATCCCGCCTTCTTTCCGGAGGAACCCAAATCTCGGGACGAGATTCTTTTGAGTGGGGGTGAGTTGTCACATCCTAGTTAGCCATGCATTAGAGTGTTGCATCATGTTTACTCTTTCATCAGAAACCTGAAATGGGGATGACAGAACCCCCAGTCCCCTCTGAAACCAACTAGGGTTTACTAAAAACTTTTTCAATGAACCTGAAATGCCCTTCTAAAATGCCCATCATTTTTGTCTTGGTTCAGAACCTCTGCCAAAAGTGGTGCACATTTTCCTAGGCCATCTTAGGGTTTTTGAATTAAATCATAAATATTTGAATTTGGGCATTTAAAATTATATAAAATATTTAAATGCTCAAATATCTCCAAACTAAAATGTTTCATGTTGGAAATAATCCAACTATGGACCAGGAGTAGTTTGGTGATTTTAGGAGTTGCCTAAGTATTTTATTTAATTCAACAAAGTTGCAGAAGTATTAAAAAAACAGAAAACAGAAAGAAATGGAAAAAACTTACCTGACGCCCAGCACCCGGCCCACCTGCCGGCCCAGCCCAGCGCCGCTCCAGCGAGCTGCTTGCCGGCCAGGCAGGCAGGCAGGTGCCCGACGGCGACCGCAGCGCGCGCCACGCACCTGCTCGCCGCCTCGCCGCTCCCCTCGCCCGGTGACGTCGTGGACCGGCCTCCCTCGCTCCCCCGAACCCCCCAGACACCCCCTCTCCTCTCCAGCTCCTCCCCCTCGCGCTCCCCCGCCATGGCCGACGCCACCATCGCCGTGCCTTCGTCGTAGCCGTGCTCCCCGCCGCCCGTGCGTCCTCTCATCGTGTCCAGGAGCTCCGCCGCTGTCCACTCCATCGAGCAAGCCGAGCCCCGAGCGCTCGCAACGCCCGAGTCCACCGCAACGACCTCGCCCGAACCGCCGTCGCCGGAGATCCCCTTCAACGCCGTCGTCGCTCCGGTCCATCTCCGGCCACACCAAGGGCTTCGTCGCACTCACTGTGAGCTTAGCCATCTTCCCCTTCCTTCCGTGCTTGCCCCCGAGCCGTGTAGCGACCTCCCGGAGCTCAACCGCACCCACCGCCGTGGAGCTCGTCGCCGACGTGCTCCCGGTTACCCTCCGACCACTCCACGGTGTCCTTCATGCTCACCGTGTCACTTAGCACCTAGCTAGCCACTCCCCGAGCCTCACCGACCCCTCTAGCGTCAAGTTCGTCTTCGGCCGAACCCCGGTGGCCGCCAAAGTCGTCGCCGGCGCCAACTCCGGCCACCCCGACTCCAACAGACTCCACCAAGAGCTGCGGCTTGTCCTCAGCTCCACTCCGGTGGTCTCCGCGACCCATTTGGTGGCCGAAACGGCCAAAACCACTTCCGCCGCCGTGTCGGGCTCGCCGGCGGCTAAACGCCGGTGCAGCCGACCCGGGTTTGACCACGGGTGGGCCCTGGTTGACTCCCCTGAGTCAATGACAGGTGGGGCCCAGCCCTGTTAATTAAACAGGTTTAGTTTTAATTAAACTTTAATTAATTTAATCACCCTGACATGCGGGACCCACTGTCAGGTTTGACCCGGACGTGTTCCGTTGACCTGCTGACGTCACTCTGATGTCAGGCTGACGCAATAATTGATTTTCTGGAATTATTCTAATATAGGAAATTCCAGAATATAATTTAAACTTCAAAAATTCATAACTTTTATTCTGTAACTCCAAATCAGACAAATTATATATGAAAAATGATCAGAAAAATCCAATCTATCCATCTGTACTATTTTCATGCATGATTAAACAAGTTAACTTGATGTTTAATGCAGAACAAGGAAAAACACTTTAAAGGGCCATGTTTGAGTTTGAAATTTGAATCTTTGATTCAAATTGGTACAAACCCTTCTGGTCTTAGTTGCATTAGCCCAACACACTCATATTGCTATGTTTCATGCATGCATCATATTGTTGCACATTGTTTGGTGATGGTTGTGTATCGGTGTTCTTGCGGCAGGTTCTGCCTCCGAGGAGTACCGTGATTACCCTAACGAAGAACCGTATCAGTGCATCGAACCATCAGGCAAGCAACCAACCATTTGATCATATCGATACAATCCCGTGTTCTCGCTCCTGCTCTCTTTTACTGCATTAAGACAACGCGTTTCAAACTGCTGTGTGCTACGGTAGTTGAACCCACTTCCTCTGCATGACCTGTCATTGCCACAGTAACTAGATGAAACCCACTAGCATGTGTAGGAGTTGATTGAGCCATATGTATGTGTTGTTCCTCCCTTGCTATGCCTGCTATGCTTAGAGTCGTGTCAGGTCTGGTTCATCTGGGTGATGGGCTAGAGTGAAATGATTATGTCAGTAATAAGAGTGGTGTGGTGAACACGATTTGGTAAAGGTATCGATGAGAGGCCATGTAGGAGTACATGGTGGGTTGTTTCATTGAAGCCGACCTTAAGCACTGAGATCTGTATGTGTGATTTAAGAATCAACTACTACCATGCATTGGGCCCGAAACCAATGGACCCTCTCAGCTTCTTATTCACCCTAGTTCTCCGTCCAGGAGTTGCAAGTAGTTTCTGGTGTTTGTAGCCTACTGGAGGCCGTGGACAGCACTGACCGTAGGGGTGGGCTGTGATGCGGTAGGTACATGGCCGGGTGTACCGAATACCCGTTAGGTATTTCGGGAACCCTGTTCACATCGTTCGGGGCCGTATGGGAAACCTCGGCCGGACTCCCTGCGGATGGAACCTGGATAGGCGATAAACCTGGACTGGAGGCTTAGGTGGTTAGGTAGGTCGTGGCCGACACCCACGTTGGGCTTCCGCTTGAAGGTTGCCGAGTACATGTCGTGTAAACGACGGTAAGTGGTGAGAGCGTGTATGAAGAAGTACACCCCTGCAGGGTTATCATGATCTATTCGAATAGCCGCGTCCGCGGTAAAGGACTACTTGGTTGCCTATACAGTTCATAGACAAGTAAATGGAAACTACTAAAAGCCTCAAGATAAGTGTGAGTGCCAAGGATGGCTCTTCCGTAGGAAGACAGAGGTGGATCCTCGGTAGTGTATTGAATTGGTGAGTAGTGGACTCGTGTGCGCAAAACCATTTCGAGTTGGAGTCTCGTAGGTTAGCCTAGCCAAGAGTCAAAGCTGGCTTGCTGCAACAACTCCACCAACCCTTCTTGATAATATGCATGTATGTAGGATCTGATGTAAGTCTTGCTGAGTACCTTTGTACTCATGTTGCTATAATTTACATTTTTATAGAAGACGCTGCAACCCCTTCTGATGGGTTCTACGTAGACGTTGACATCAATGAGTAGGCTAAGGCCCAGGTGGTGATCCTGAGCTTGTGAAGGACCTCGTAGTATAGCTAGGCTTTCCAAGCCTCTTTTATTTTACTAGTTGTCTATACTCAGACAAGTTACTTCCGCTGCTGGTTTGTATGACTGTATGACTTGAATGCTGGGTCGTGTGACCCGTACCTTTGTGTATGTTATGTATGGCTCTCTGAGCCTTAAATAAAGTACTTGTGTCATAGAGTCATGTTGTGATGCCTTGTTGTATTTGCACATATCGAGCATATTGTGTGTATGTTTGAAATGCTTGGTATGTGTGGGATCTGACTATCTAGTTGTTTATCCTTAGTAGCCTCTCTTACCGGGAAATGTCTCCTAGTGTTACCTCTGAGCCATGGTAGCTTGCTACTGCTCGGGAACACTTAGGCTGGCCGGCATGTGTCCTTCTTCGTTCCTGTGTCTGTCCCTTCGGGGAAATGTCACGCATTGAGTACCGGAGTCCTGTTAGCCCGCTACAGCCCGGTTTACCGGAGTCCTGCTAGCCCAGTGCTACAGCCCGGACCCACTTGCTGATGACCGACACGTTCATTGCTGGGTCATGGATGCCTGTCCCTGTAAGTCTGTGCCACTTTGGGTTTACGACTAGTCATGTCAGCCCGGGCTCTTTATCATATGGATGCTAGCGACACTATCATATACGTGAGCCAAAAGGCGCAAACGGTCCCGGGCAAAGGTAAGGCGACACCCGTGGGGTTACCGTGCGTGAGGCCGCAAAGTGATATGAGGTGTTACAAGCTAGATCGATGTGACATCAAGTCGGGGTGCTGACATTTAGTACCGGTTCGTGCCACGAACCGGTACTAAAGGTCGTCCTGTATAAACCCTTCGTCCACCAGCACTCTGTTCTTCCCCCTTTCCCCTCTTCGGCCCTCTCCTCTGTTCTTCCCTTCTTCCTCTCGAGTTCATCACAAAATTTGCCCAAAATTTGTCAAGATTTGAAGGCCCTCATCCATTCAAATGATCAGAAAGGTTAGCAACTTTGTCCTTTCATCTCTCATTGCTAGATTAGCTCTCGCATTGGTTTATATAGTGATTAATTTGTGAGTTTAGTAATTTGGGAGGATATATATATATATGTGCTAGTATTTGATTTATATGCAATTTGAGGTCAAAAATAACACTTAGTTTGCATATGTAGGTGTGGTTTACTTAGTGCCTTCTAAATCTCCATCGTAGGCACCGTCGATCGCCCGCACCGTCCCGTCGCCGGCACCACCTTGTGGTGAGCCTCTTGTTCATGAAATTTTATATAAAAATTGATGTTTGTCATTTGGGTATATAGTTACTCGTATAATTATCTTACCCGTACGTTGTTTGTCATACATATAGTGCCATGGTTTTGATATCCGTCCCCGTCGGCCCTAGTCCTTGTTATGATTCGGATGTGGTATGTATATTCTCTTTTAAAACTAGTTCCATTTCATGTTTATGACAAATTATGTCCATCAAGTTGACATAGAAATTTTTTCTAGGAGGTATCTGAACCTGAAATTCCAACCGACCCTATTGCCGAGAGGTTAAATTTAGTTGAAAGAGAAAACGAGTACTTGAAAAAAAAATTGAAAAGAATTGAGGGGGAGAAGACGGAATTGGAGTTGCATGTTGCCGATGTCGTCGATGATCACAAGATCAAGATGGAGAAAATGCGCTTGAAGATTAGAAAGATTAGAAAATATGCCATCGATAGTGAGGCTTGGTATCATTATGCTGTTGGATCCATTGTTACCTTAGTTGCAATCTTGATCGTCTTTGTTGTTGCATTTAAATGCTTTAGCTAGAGAGTTATTTGTTTGTTGCATTTAAGTGTTGTATGAACTTTATGTATGAACTTGTATTAATTTGGTCTATTCGGTGTTGTGTAATGAAGATGAGCCGGCAATGGATGTACGATGACCGATGCTCTCCCCAGTTCATTGAGGGCGTGCGTACTTTTCTGCTTGCGGCTGAGGCAAACAAGCGGGCGGATGGTTTTATGCCTTGTCCATGTGCTCGCTGTAAGAATGGTCACAATTACTCTACGTCAAGAACCATTCACGTCCACCTGTTTAAGACCGGTTTCATGCCCCATTATAATGTTTGGACCAAGCACGGAGAAAGAGGGGTTATGATGGAAGACAATGAAGAAGAAGAGGACGACGACAGCTATCCTGGCCATGGGTTCCCTGAATACGATGATACAACAATGGGGGAAGAAGCTGAGCCGGTAATGCGGGAAGAAGCTGAGCCGGAAATGTGGGAAGAAGCTGAAGAAGAGGCATCAGATGAGCACATTGATGATCTAGGTCGGTCCATTGCCGATGCAAAGAGAAACTGTGCAAGTGATTTGGAGAAGAAGAAGTTACAGCGCATGTTAGAGGATCACAAAAAATTGTTGTACCCGAATTGCGTAGGTGACAAGAAAAAGCTAGGCACCACACTGGAATTGGTGCAATGGAAGGCAGAGAATGGTGTATCTGACAAGGGATTTGGAAAGTTACTGGTAATGATAAAGGATATGCTTCCAGAGGACAACGAATTGCCCGAGAGTACGTACGAAGCAAAGAAGGTTGTCTGCCCTCTAGGGTTAGAGGTGCAGAAGATACATGCATGCCCTAATGATTGCATCCTCTACCGCGGTGAGTATGAGGATTTGAACGCTTGCCCGGTATGTGGTGCATTGCGCTATAAGATCTGCCGCGATGACCCTGGTGATGTCGAGGGCCGGTGCCCCAAGAAGAAGATTCCTGCCAAGGTGATGTGGTATGCTCCTATAATACCACGGTTGAAACGTTTGTTCCAAAACAAAGAGCATGCCAAGGCGATGCGATGGCATAGAGAAGACCGTAAGAAAGACGGAAAGTTGAGAGTACCCGCTGACGGGTCACAGTGGAGAAAAATCGAAAGAAAGTACGGGAAGGAGTTTGCAGATGACGCAAGGAGCGTATGGTTTGGTCTAAGCGCAGATGGCATTAATACTTTTGGGGAGCAAAGCAGCAACCATAGCACCTGGCCTGTGACTCTATGTTTGTATAACCTTCCTCCTTGGTTGTGCATGAAGCGGAAGTTCATTATGATGCCAGTGCTCATCCAAGGCCCTAAGCAACCCGGCAACAACATTGATGTGTACCTAAGGCCATTAGTTGAAGAACTCTTACAACTGTGGAATGGAACAGGTGTACGTGCGTGGGATGAGCACATGGGGGAAGAATTTGACCTAAAGTCGTTGTTGTTCGTGACCATCAATGATTGGCCTGCTCTCAGTAACCTTTCAGGACAGACAAACAAGGGATACCGCGCATGCACGCACTGTTTGGACGATACCGACAGTATATATTTGGCTAATTGTAAGAAGAATGTGTACCTGGGACATCGTCGATTTCTTCCGAGCAGGCATCCCGTAAGAAAGAAAGGCAAGCATTTCAAAGGTGAGGCAGATCACCGGATGAAGCCTCGCCATCGTACTGGTGCTGATGTACATGATATGGCCAAGGATTTGAAGGTGGTCTTTGGAAAGGGTCCTGGTGGACAACCTGTTCCGAATGACGCTGACGGACGCGCACCCATGTGGAAGAAGAAATCTATATTTTGGGACCTGCCCTATTGGAAAGACCTCGAGGTCCGCTCCGCAATCGACGTGATGCACGTGACGAAGAATCTTTGTGTGACCCTGTTTGGCTTCTTGGGCGTGTATGGGAAGACAAAAGATACACCTGAGGCACGGGAGGACCAGCAATGTATGCACGGAAAAGACGGCATACATTAGGGTCATGCAAGCTACGCTCTTACCAAAGAAGAGAAGGAAATCTTCTTTGAATGCCTGCTCAGTATTAAGGTACCGTCTGGCTTCTCGTCGAATATAAAGGGAATAATAAACATGACAGAGAAAAAGTTCCAGAACCTAAAGTCTCATGACTGCCACGTGATTATGACGCAACTACTTCTGGTTGCATTGAGGGGGCTTCTACCGGAAAACGTTCGATTAGCCATTGTGAAGCTATGTGCATTTCTCAATGCAATCTCTCAGAAGGTAATCGATCCAGAAATCATACCAAGGTTACAGAATGATTTGGTGCAATGTCTTGCCAATTTCGAGTTGCTGTTCCCACCATCCTTCTTCAACATCATGACACACGTCCTAGTTCACCTATGCGAAGAGATTAACGTTTTGGGTCCTGTATTTCTACACAATATGTTCCCCTTTGAGAGGTTCATGGGAGTCTTAAAGAAATATGTTCATAACCGTGCTAGGCCAGAAGGAAGCATCTCCAAGGGCCGTCAAAATGAGGAGGTCATTGAGTTTTGTATTGACTTTATTCCTGACCTTAAGCCGATTGGTGTTCCTGAATCGCGGCATAAGGGCAGACTGGATGGAAAAGGCATGCTAGGAGGGGAACAAATAATATGTATGGACGGACATTCTCTCACTGAAGCACACTACACAGTTCTACAGAATTCCGCCTTGGTGGCTCCGTATATGGATGAACACAAGAATTTGCTACGCTCCAAACACCCGGAGCGGTCTGATGACTGGATTACACGTGAACAAACCAGGAGTTTCGCCAGCTGGTTGCAAGCACGTACCATGCATGACACCTCTATTGAAGATGACCTGTACTTGCTGTCCCAGTTACCATCTTCGAATATAATGACTTTCAAAGGGTACGAGATAAATGGTAATACATTTTACACGATCGCCCAAGATAAGAAGAGCACCAACCAAAACAGTGGTGTCCGCTTTGATGCAGAAACCAAGACGGGAAAGGAAACATATTATGGTTATATACAAGACATATGGGAACTTGACTATCGACGTGGTTTGAAGGTCCCTTTGTTTCGATGCAAATGGGTCAATATGACACGAGGCGGGGTAACGGAAGACCCGCAGTACGGAATGACAACAGTGGATCTCAACAATCTTGCGTATGCAGACGAACCATTCGTCCTAGCCAATGATGTGGCACAGGTTTTCTATGTGAAGGACATGTCTACCAAGCCAAGAAAAAGAAAAGATAAGGAAGCGAATGCATCGTCCGATGAGTCAAAGCAGCACATAGTTCTTTCTGGGAAGAGAAACATCGTGGGAGTGGATGACAAGACAGACAAGTCAGAAGATTATGAAAAGTTTGATGAAATTTCTCCATTCACAGTGAATATTGACCCGAGCATCCCGTTAAATGATGAAGATTTTCCATGGCTACGACGCAAAGGGACACACACAAAGAAAAAGTTTCACACCCAAAGATCTGGGATGTGATCGGCTTAGCTATCATCACTTTCTTCTGTGTTTCACACCCAGGAGGGAATCTCTGTAATAGTTAGGGTAGCTAGTTATGTGTTTTGGCATTTGAAACGCGAAGAAATTTTATGTGCAAGCAAATTCTTTCATGCATTTATTGATTTTTTTAGCTAAATGACCCTGAAATTGAAAAGCATTTCAAATGAACTCAGAAAAGGATGAAAGTTGGCATGGTATCATAATTTCACCCACATAGCATGTGCAAAAAAGTAGAGAGGGTTACCGCAAAAACTGGATACACTTCATGTATAAAATGGACAATCTGTTTCGAAGTATCAGGGTTTCAGACGAAAACTCATCCGTTACAAAGGCATTTCATTTTTAAATAACTTAAGCATTACCAAATTGAATATAATGATAAAACACACTAATATTAAACATAATAAAAAAGAATCACTGGAAAATGTATTTTTAAAGTTAAGTTATTCACAAACTAGTGATTCACACAAATTTCAAATAATTCAAAATTTAAACTATTCAAATTTAAAAACTACCGGCACTAACTGAAAGTTTCTAAAAACTATCAAAAATATTCACAAAGAAACTCTAAATACAGCAAAAAACAATTAAAAATAAATAAAACAAAATAAATAAAGCAGAAAAGAAAAAACTAAATGAAAAAAGCCCACCTACCGGGCACAGCGACCTGCATACGACTAGAAACCCAACCTGTTGTTGGGCCAGGATGTAGGCCCGCAAGCCCAATAGGCCCCACAGGGCAGAGTAGCAGAGGTAGGCCCAGAAGGCCTGCATTAGAGAGGAGCTCGAGACAGCAGCGGCGGCGGGGCTTATAAACAGGTGTGAGCGCCCTTCGGCTAGCGAGGTGGGACCAAACTTTTGCGCCCCTCGCCTGGCAGCGCACCCCCTTTAGTACCGGGTCGTGGCACCAACCGGTACTAAAGGGGGGGGCCTTTAGTACCGGTTGGAGCCAGGAACCGG